>NC_091070.1:21876742-22179772 GCF_032405125.1 Capricornis sumatraensis | reverse complement strand
GTCAACACCCAGGAATCCTCAGACATCACCTGTGCCCGGTTTGCCAGCATTCCTTTGTCACAAGAAATCATACAGTATTGTGGGTGGAGACTTCCCTGGTGATCCAGTGGTTAAGAGTCCGCCTTCAGTGCAGAGGGCTGCAGGGGGGACACAGGATGGATCCCTGATCAGGAACTAGGACCCCGCATGCCCCGGGGCAAGTAAGCCTGTGCACCACAACTAGAAAAGCTCCCGTACACTTCAGCTAGAGAAAAGTCCCGGCATGCTGCAACAAAGACCCAGTGTAGCAAAAAAAAAAAAAGAATTTACTGTGGGTGATGAGCAACGCTTTGAGAACTGGGCAGAATGCAAAGACTCATTCCCCTGCTGTCCCTGCTGGGACCCCACACTCAGGAAAGCCATCTGGGTGAGGTCAGATGAGCATGACCAGAGGAAGCAAGGGGCAGGTGGGCAGGGGCTTAACACTCAGCTCTAGAGTATGGTTCCTGTGCCACCCTGGGCTAGTTACCCAGCCTCTCCGGGTCTAATTCATCCTCTCTTCTAAAGACAACCCTTCTCATCCTTGGCTAAGATCACTTGATGAACTTCAAGAAGACAACCACACCCGGACCCCGAGCCAGATGGACAAAATTAGACTCTCTGGGGGTAGAACCCATGAACCGGTAAGTTAGAAACATTCCAGGTGACTCTAATGTACATGCCTATCTTTTCGCTTTCCCCGTTTCTAACCCACTGGTTTGGCAATCAGATAGCCAAGCTTCTAGGATGGAGTGGCATGGAGACCGGTAGTGATGAGACCGATTTACGTGGATCCAGAATTCAAATTGGAGTCACAGGAGCAAATTACAAGGAGGCAGATTTAGGATGAGACTCAGAAGAAATTTCTGACCATTCCTGAAATGCCTTTTCTGAAATTGGCTTCATGATGATCAGTCTATGAACCATATAAGATGATTCACTGTGTATAAATTTATATTGAACATGCCTGATTTTGTAGAGATAGATAAATTACCTAGCTTAGCAGACTTTACTCCAAATAGCTTTTGATTGTTTCCAAAAATCAAACGCATCCCCAAAAGCGATCACAGAGTCACTTCCCACAAATTCCTTAACCTCCGAGTGTCCGGGGCTCCCTGCCCTAAGACAACTGGGAGGCTCACCCACTTGCCTCACCTGGGTGAGATTTCAGTGAAATAAAGGAATGTGAATGCTCCAGATTCTGCTGGTTGAAACTAAATGAAGGTGAATCCTCATGCCATCGGCGAGGATCTGAAAAACGGCGTTCATTCCTGGTTCTGAAAGTAGTTCTAAGCCTGGACTGGAGAGCTCTGGGCCTAGGTTGGACTCTAGCATCATCACCCAGTACTGACCTGACTTGACCTCCCTGGATCGCAGTTTCCTCATCTATTAATGGAATTGGGAGGGTCAACTGGGAAGTACTTACACAGATCTTAGCACAGAGTCTGACATTTGGCAAATGCTCCATACACACTGATACCTTGTTAATCATTATCACCCTTGAAGTAAATCCCTACATTTTGACTGTTTTGAAGGGGACCAGGCTTACATGGATGTGTAAGTCTTGGAATGTTTGTTAGAAAACCTGCCCCACCTCTCTGTGGTCACAGCTTCCGGAAAGTGTGTTGATTTCCATTTAAGTCCCAGGCCTTTGGCTCAGGAGCTCCATTCCTGTATATCTTGTCTGAGTGAGAGAACAGAAGCCAAGGCAAGCGTTTGCTTTGGAACAAAGAAGGAACAAGGATGGGTTTCTGGAGACACTCGCCATTCCGAGGAAGGAGTCATTAGTTTCTCATAAGGTGAAGTGGTGAAGCGGAGTCCATTTTCCTCAACTTTCTTGCACAGCTCCTGTGGGTCAGGAGAGGGGTGGAGGGAGGACCAGGGCCCTCCACAACCAGGCCTAGATTTTGAAAATGGACTTGCATATTTTTTGTGTTTTCCAAGGTTAGGCTAGATATGTTTTTAGCCTAACCTTGGAAAACACAAAAGATATGCAAGTCCATTTTCAAAAACATATCCAGGTTGCTTGCTCCCATCTTCTTCTTCATAACTGGATGAGTGCGTGCGTGTGTGCGTGTGTGTGTGTATGAGTGAAACACAGTATGTGTGTAGGGCAAATACTGCTGGGAAAGGTGTCCAGGTGAGCAATCCTGAGTCATTGGCTCTGGCAAATACCACCAGCGCCCGGATATAACTTTCTAAAGGCTCCTCTCCCTCACTGTGGGATTCAAGAAACTGCTTTCCTGATGGAGCTAAAAGTATCAGCCTGGTTGCAGAAACCCCCACACAGAACCACCCCCCGAACACGCCCAGCCATCACTGAGAAGGGATAGCTGATTTTCCACAGGCGTTTTGTTTCCCCTCCTTCAGCATTCAAATTCACGCTTTGCTTCTAGAACCACCATCATTTCATTAAACTTCACTCAGAAACAAGGGGGCAGGCACCCACAGCTCAGAATGTTGCTTTGAATTTGTTTTCTTATTTTGTTGTTGTTAGAGTCAAAGCACAGACCAGGTGAGGTTCAGAGGCGCTGCTGCATGTTGATATCCCCAAAGGTTTCCTTCGTGCCACTTGGCACCAAGAGGCAAGAGAGCTTCCTCCCAGCACCCCCACGCCCACCCCCATCTCTCCCCTTCTCCCTGCTGTGGATGGAGGCTGCTGGTGGCAATGGTTCAGGGAGCGTGGAGTTGTCACAGCCTGTTGTAAGCAGAAGGTGGATCCCAGGGGCTGTCAGTGCGTTATCTCTCAACAAACACACGTTACCGCCCTAGGATTTCCATGGAAAGAACTGGGAAGTGTGGAGAGATAGAACTCATAATACATAATACCTGCCGCTGAATAAAGATTGTGTGCTTTCATGAGAAACTGCTAATATCACTGCTATGTTCCAGAGGTCCATGGGGAGGTCTAGTCAGTAGCCTTGTGTGATTTTGCCAAGAATAACCATCTTGCTAGGGGTGGGCAAGAATCAAACATTTAGAGAGTCCCTTCCAGGAGCCAACATTGAGCTAACAACTTGACACAAGTTCTCTTATTAAATCTTCGCCACAGCCAGGTGAGACAGGGGAGGGGAAACCGAGACTCATGTTGCGTTTCGGTCAGGAGAGGTGAGGCTGTGCTGTAGTAACAAACAGTTTGAAGAATCTCAGTGGTTCTATGCAATTAGAGTGTACTTGCCACTCACAGAAGCCTTCCATGCAGTTACTCCAAAACGCTGGCTACTTTGACCTTTGGGCCCACCATGCCAACTCAAGGCCTCCACTGCCATTGCCACGGCAGGGGAAGAGAGAGACTGGAAGATTGTGCCTGAGTTTCTCCTTCAGCCCAGAAGTGAACTGCTGCTGCCAGTTCAGTTGCCAGAACTAGTACTAGGTCCCCACACGCCTACTGAGTCTTCCATGTGCCAGGAAGGGCACAGGATATCGGTGAACGTAGGCAATACTGACCACAGGGAGGTTTAATACCTAGCAGGAAGTAGTGGGGCTTCCCTGATGTCTCAACAGATGAAGAATTTGCCTGCAATGCAGGAGACACAGGAGATGCAGGTTTGACCCCTGGGTCAGAAAGATCCCCTGGAGGAGGAAATGGCAAACCCACTCCAGTATTCTTGCCTGGGAAATCCTATGAACATGGGAGCCTGGTGGCTGCAGTCAGAAGGGTCACAAAGAGTTGGACACGACTGGGCAACCAAGCACAAGGTAGCAGCTGGCAGAACTAAGGTATCAAGTGAGCTCTGCCTGGAATCAAAGCTCAAACTCTGTCCACGACACTGGGAGCCAGTAAGAGGACTCTTTCCCTCCAGGCTCAGTTAGCAAGCAGGTCTGTGTGAGCATCCTTGCATAACCTGCTGGGGAGGAAAGTGAAAGTGAAAGTCACTCAGTTGTGTCCAGCTCTTTGTGACTCCATGGACTACAGTCCATGGAATTCTCCAGGCCAGAATACTGGAGTGGGGAGCCTTTCCCTTCTCCCAACTCAGGGATCTTCTTCCCAACTCAGGGATCGAATCCAGGTCTCCCGCATTGCACATAGATTCTTTACCAGCTGAGCCACAAGGGTGCCCAAAGGCAGTCATTAAATAGCAGTAATAAGTCCTTGTATTTGTACAAAGCCTCCCTGGTTTTCAAGGCTTCTTAAAGTATGTTGGGTCACCAAATCCTTAAAACAACATAACCAAACAAAAAGGGAAAATTTTGTATCCCTGCCTCTCAAGAAACTGAAACCAGAAAGAAACTGGACATAGCAGAGCTAGTCATTGAATAACCCAGACTAGAACTGAATTTATATACAACCTCATTTGAAGCTCTTCCCAGCCCATCCTACTCTCTGTAAGTTCAGTCTGGAAAGATCCCTCCTTTCCACCCAGACTGTCTCCCCTCTTCTAAAACGCCACTCTCAGGACACCACACCCTCGCTGGACCCTCTTCTGGGGGATGTCATCATCAGCGCATGCAAAGCAATTAATGTGTCACACTGTACAGACTTAGGTTTAAGAACATTTGAGATAGAATTAACTTTTTAATTTTTATTGGATTATGGTTGCTTTCGAATGTTGTGTTAGTTTCTGCTGTACAGCAAGGTGAATCAACTGTATGTATACACAGGTCCCCTCTTTTTTGGACTCCCTTCCCATTTAGGTCACCACAGAGCGTTGAGTAGAGTGCCCTGTGCTATACAGCATGTTCTCTTTAATTATCTATGTTATACATGGTATCAACAGTGTATGTATGTCAATCCCAATTCCCCAATTCCTCCTACTTCCCCCTTCCTCTTTTTTTTAAAAAATTTAATTTATTTAAATTGGAGGCTAATTACTTTACAATATTGTAGTGGTTTTTGCCATACATTGACATGAATCAGCCATGGGGTTACATGTGTTCCCCATCCTGAACCCCCCTCCCACCTCCCTCCCCATCCCATCCCTCTGGGTCATCCCAGGGCACCAGCCCTGAGCACCCTGTCTCATGCATCAAACCTGGACTGGCGATCTGTTTCACATATGATAATACACATGTTTCAGTGCTATTCTCTCAAATCATCCCACCCTTGCCTTCTCCCACAGAATCCAAAAGACTGTTCTTTACATCTGTGTCTCTTTTGCTGTCTCGCATGCAGGGCCCCTCTTCCCTCTTGATACCCATAAAAATCACGGAACACTTGACAGACTTGCACGTCATCCTTGCGCAGGGGCCATGCTCATCTTCTCTATGTTATTCCAATTTTAGTATATGTGCTGCTGAAGCGAGCTACATTTGAGACAAAATATAGATAACAGGCAGAGCAGGGTGAATGAGAGAGTCTAGAAAATCTGTCTTGAGAAGCCACTAGCTTGTTGAGATGTGAATAAAGAGGGAATTCATTTCAGATGGAAATTCTTTCTTTTAATTCTCATTCCTTTGTTCTAATCCATTGCATTTTTGTTTTGCTTTCTGACCAAGTTGCACAGCTTGTGGGATCTTGATTCCCTGACCAGAGATCGAACACAGGCCCTCAGCAGTGAAACCATGAAGTCTTAACCACTGGACCACCAGGGAATTCACTAGTCTATTACATTAAAAAATTTGCTAAGTGCCTTTCCATGTACTATTTCATTTAACTTCCTGAACAATTCTGTTAGGGAATTGAGAACTTAGTCAGATCTTTCTTCTCATTGGACAAAAAACTGAAACCTACAGAAGATGAATGACTTGTCAAACGTCAGAGCAGGCCAGAGCCTGAACTCAAACAAAGAGGCAAAAATGTTAAAGAGGAATAATGGTCGATATTTATGCAACAGTGGTGAAACTATCACATTTAGAGCTAGCTGGGAGTCTATAAATTAATACTACATTTTATAAAAATCAGGTTTTTAGTATGAAATACTTCATACATACAATGGAGCTTAAATACACATATATGATATTTAGAATAATAAAACACCGTATCTACCACCCTGCTTATGTCCAGTGTTCTAAAACAATAGGTCACTTCAAGTTATAAAAATGACATACTCAGGGACTTCCCTGGTGGTCAAGCGGTTAAGAATCTGCTTTACAATGCAGGGGATATGGATTTGACCCCTGGTCAGAGAACTAAGATCCCACATGGCACTTAAGCTAGTGTCTTCTAGAGCCTGCATGCCACAATGAAAGATCCTACCTGCCACAACCTAAGACCTGATGCAGCCAAATAAATGAATATTAAAAAAAAAAAATGACATACTCTTGGCTCAAAATTCAAATCACCCAGAAGATGGAAACTGTTATGTCTCTTTTCTCATCCTGTCAACCTCTGAATCCCACTCTCCAAGGATAACTGCTGTCAACAATTGGACACAAAATCTTAATTACATTCATTCTGGAAACAATCCAGATATATACATATCAAGAGTCATAAAAATGTCTAACTTTTGGTCCCATCACCCCACTGTAGGCATTTATCTCAGGAAAAGACCTCTCAGGATGCCCTTCTCATGGCCAAGCTCATTCCCACACAAGTCCGTGCCCTTGTTATTTTCTCTGTCTGGAAGCCTGTCCCTCCAGATTTGCTCATGGTTGGAAGCCCTTCAAGTCTCAGCTCAGGTGTCAACGCCTCTGACAGGTTGCTGGTGGTCACCTCTCTAGACTGGCTCCATCGGAACCAAGTGGCACAGAGTAGGAGTTGAGAGGATAAATGTCCACTCATGAAACCACCACCAGACTACTTAGATAAGGAGTATTACTTGACTCTGGAACCCAGAAGCTACTTCTGCAAAGAAACAGTCCTTGCAGGGGGTTTCAAGACTTTTAAGTAGCCGGCAGTGTGGGAAGCACCAGCCAGGGGCCATCCTGTCGTTTCTTCCCGCATCAGGAAGGCTGCCTTTCAGATGTAGATGGCGCATGGTGGGCCATCTGCCCTCCCTCTCCACCCTGTTCATTCTTGGCTTCTGAAACAAACAAGTGGTGAAGAAAATCTGCTGGGTGAGAGTCTCTGTCAAAACAACACCTAGTCCTACTTAATTAAGATGAATAATTTGAGCACTCTCAAATCAGACAAGGGAAACATTAAGATTTTCCACAAAAATGTGGCCAAGTGGGAGGGATCCTCAGAAGCCTCCACAGCATTCTGAGTTGGGGGTGGGGGTGGAATGTCTTGCTTAGCCTGGGGGTAGAGAGGTAGGGAGAAGAGGTGAGAAAGGGAAGCCTAGATCTTAATCTAGTACCGCAAACCCTCTTTTTTTCCTCACAGCAAAGTAAAACATATTTACTATAGAGGAGTCAAAAGAAAAATCAAACCTCACATAATCGGGCCATCCAGAAAGGCAATATTTTGTAATGTGTGGTGTTTTGTTTTTTTTTTTCCTTTAGCATAATTATATTTAAAAAAAACAAAATGTGGTTATGCTATATACTTACTGCCCTTAAACTGCTTTTTTCACTTAATAATATATTGTGAACATTTTCCCATGACATCCAGTACCACTCAGTGCTGTTTTTTGTTTTGTTTTATTTTGTTTTTAAACAGCTATTTAGTATCTCCTTGTATGGCTGTATCATCAAGCAGCACCCTGTCACTGGAGATTTAGGTTGTCCCCTGTTTTTATAGGCGGCTTGTTAATGGCTGTTTTTCAAATGCATCCTTGGTTATTTCCTTTAGGACTAATTCCCAGAAGTGTTAAAGGGTATGTAAAATTCTGAGAGTTTTTATATACAACTGCTGTGGACAGTACATTCATATGCTGAAGAGCATTAATAAATGTGGTTGACTACCTTATTTTTGGTCTCTTCATCTCTATTTTTACAGAATGTAGTGACAGTTAGCTAGGAATAATACACAAAGTTTACATTCAGATGGGAATTTCTGTCTTCAAAGGGACTTATATTTTAAAGAAAACCTCATTTTTGATCTGGACAAACATGAAGCAAATCAATTAAACAGAAAAAAAATGACTTATTAATTGATCAGATAAATTAAAGATAGAAAATTAATGGGAGACCCTGATCTTCCTTGTTTTCTCTCATTACTAAACTAATTACTTAATTATTTAATGTGTTAACTTTGCCATGTGTACATTTATGTTCCATGTTTGCCTTTTATGGCAACGCTAATGACTGGTTGCCCAGTAGCCCTTCCAACCTCCTTCTCTATTTTCTGCTTCCTACTATGGACAATGAAAAAGCCAAAACATCCCAGACTCCCTAGCAGGAGAGGGTGACAAATTTTTGCCCAGTAAGAACCGAGGGGACATCTCTTGCAGGGATCTGGGAAAGTTTTTCCCCTGTTTGACAAAAGGAGAGAGTTCACAAAACAAGTTCTTATTACCTTGCCCCTGAACCCCATTCCCAGTCGTTGAATATTGTCATGTTGGTGCATAAGACTCTAGGAGCTGTGGCAGCCATTTTATAACCATGAGGCAATACACGTCAGAATTAAAAAAAAAAAAAAAACTCGAATAATGGTTGGTCCTCAATTATATCAGGGAGGCTGTTGAATATACCCTAGATTTAACTCTCCAAATACGTATCTTCATGGCTTAAGTTAGTGGTTCTCAACATTAGTGGTTAGATTAGCACATCAGAATTAGTTGGGAATTTTGTTAAAGTTAAGACTGATTCCATAGGTTTGAGGTTCTGTATTTTTATCAAGATCCCAGTGATGCTGCTGGTTCACGGACCACACTTTGAGTAAGCACCATTTTATTGGCATGAGGCTTCTTAGTTGGTACATCCTTTTTCTGGGTTCAAAGATCACCCTTATTATTTCACAGGTGTGGCTTTGGAAACAATGAAATGGAAGGAAGAAGTCTTTCCTGATGAGGGTCCATTCAGTTCAGCTCAGTTCAGCTCAGTTCATTTCAGTTGCTCAGTCGTGTCCGACTCTTTGCAGCCCCATGAATCGCAGCACGCCAGGCCTCCCTGTCCATCACCGACTCCCAGAGTTCACTCAGACAGTGTCAGACTTTATTTTGGGGGGATCCAAAATCACTGCAGATGGTGACTGCAGCCATGAAATTAAAAGACGCTTGCTCCTTGGAAGAAAAGTTATGACCAACCTGGATAGCATATTGAAAAGCAGAGACATTACTTTGCCAACAAAGGTCCATCTAGTCAAGGCTATGGTTTTTCCAGTGGTCATGTATGGATGTGAGGGTCCATTAGCCCCTCTGAATCACCAGCTCCCCAGTCAGGACTGGAGGATTCCTAAATTAATGCAGCATCCAGGAGTGAAGTCCTGGGTCCTGAAGCTGTAGACTGTTTTCAGATGTGCTGTCTTGCACTTGCTGTCCTGGTCAGACAGGCTCTTCTGACCAGACCCACCTAGACAGATTCAGCCTTAGAAAGAGGGGCTGTAACTAGAGCTCACGCTTTCTTTCAGGACCTTCCTCAACCTGCTGCCATCTTGGCTCTGCTGTTCAGGCAACATCTTTCTCTTTGGTTGCTAAAGTCAGGCTTCTGAAAACAGTGATGGTGAAAGTCCAGGCCACAGAGAAAGAAGGCTGGCAGAAGCCCTCCATTTCCTTCAGGTTATCTACATGTTTACCCTCTCCTCCCTCTTTCCTTCCAGTCTCAGGGAAGACATGCCAGCCTCCTGCCTGACACAGCAGTCCCCAATCTGTCACCTCTGCTGCGCTGAAACCTCTCAGCAAGCTCATCCGTGACCATTCCCGTTCTCCTCCCTGCAGGTCCAGTGGGCTAGTTTCTCATCCTGTTTCTCTATTTCCTTCTACAGCAAAATCCCTAGGGTATATTGGCCTGCCCTTGACCTCCATCTCCTTCCCAGCTCACTTTTGTGAGGCCTAAGTCCCCATCACTCCTCTCAGCTCTCTTGCCAAGGTTGCCTATGACCTGCAACTTAGCAATCTAGGAATTTTAGGTTGGTCCCTATCTTACCAGCCAATCATCACAGTTTGTGGCACAGTTAAGCCCGCCCTCTTTCCTGCCTGTCTGAGCTTACTCACATCAGCACACCCCACTTACCTGACTTCACCTTTACTGGCTCCTCTTTTACAGTCTCCCAGGCTGGTTCAGCCTCCTCTTCCTGAAGACCTCTCCATGGTAGAAGCCTGGGCCCTGGTCCTCACTCCCCTTCTCTCCTTTCTAAGTTTCTCTGGGATCCCACCTTTTCCATGGCTGTCAGTTCCATCTACAGCTGATGAAATTTATCTCCAGCCTGACCTCCCAACCCTGGCCCCACCCCTGGTCCAGACTCATAGCCTTATATCTTCAATTGCCCACTCAACATCTCCACTGGGGTAGCTAGCTAATGGGCATCTCAAACTTTATGTGTTCCAGAGTTCTTTTTTGTTTTAATTTTTTTTTGGACCATTTTTAAAGTCTTTATTGAATTTGTTACAACATTGCTTCTGTTTTTTGTTTTTGATTTTTTTTGGTCATGAGGCATGTGGAATCTTAGCTCCAAGACCTCCTGCATAGAAAGGTGAAGTTTTAACCTCTGGACTGCCAGAGAAACCCCCCAAACAGAATTTTTAACTTCTGCTCACCTGCAGCATTGACTTAGAAGCTCATGTGGCAGATCTAGGAACTACATTGCCTTCTCTTTGTTCATTTGTTATCGTTCAGTAGCTTAGTTGTGTCTGACTCTTTGCAAACCCATGAACTGCAGCATGCCAAGCTTCCCTGTCATTCCCTCTCTGCAGAATTTGCTCAAACTCATATCCTTTGAATCGGTGATGCTATCCAACTCTCTCATCCTCTACCACCCACTTCTTTTGCCTTCAATCTTTCCCAGTATCTGGGTCTTTTCCAATGAGTCGGCTCTTCTCATCAGGTGGCCAAGGTACTGGAGGTCCAGCTTCAGTATCAGTCCTTCCATTGAATATTCAGGATTGATTTCCTTTAGGATGACTGGTTTGATGTTCTTGTTGTCCAAGGGACTCTCAAGAGTTTTCTCCAACACCACAGTTCGAAAGCATCTAGTCTTTGGCACTCAGCCTTCTTTATGGTCCAACTCTCACATCCATACATGACTACTGGAAAACCATAGCTTTGACTGCTGCTGCTGCTGCTGCTAAGGCACTTCAGTTCAGTTCAGTTCAGTTCAGTTCAGTTCAGTCGCTCAGTCGTGTCCGACTCTTTGCGACCCCATGAATCGCAGCACGCCAGGCCTCCCTGTCCATCACCAGCTCCCAGAGTTCACTCAGACTCATGTCCATCGAGTCCGTGATGCCATCCAGCCATCTCATCCTCTGTCGTCCCCTTCTCCTCCTGCCCCCAATCCCTCCCAGCATTAGAGTCTTTTCCATGAGTCAACTCTTCGCATGAGGTGGCCAAAGTACTGGAGTTTCAGCTTTAGCATCATTCCTTCCAAAGAAATCCCAGGGCTGATCTCCTTCAGAATGGACTGGTTGGATCTCCTTGCAGTCCAAGGGACTCTCAAGAGTCTTCTCCAACACCACAGGTCAAAAGCATCAATTCTTCGGCGCTCAGCCTTCTTCACAGTCCAACTCTCACATCCATACATGACTACTGGAAAAACCATAGTCTTGACTAGACGGACATTTGTTGGCAAAGTAATGTCTCTGCTTTTCAACATGCTATCTAGGTTGGTCATAACTTTTCTTCCAAGGAGCAAGTGTCTTTTAATTTCATGGCTGCAGTCACCATCTGCAGTGATTTTGGATCCCCCCAAAATAAAGTCTGACACTGTTTCCACTGTTTCCCCATCTATTTCCCATGAAGTGATGGGACCAGATGCCATGATCTTCGTTTTCTGAATGTTGAGCTTTAAGCCAACTTTTTCACTCTCCTCTTTCACTTTCATCAAGAGGCTTTTTAGTTCCTCTTCACTTTCTGCCATAAGGGTGGTGTCATCTGCATATCTGAGGGTATTGATATTTTACCTGCCAATCTTAATTCCAGCTTGGGCTTCTTCCAGTCCAGCGTTTCTCATGATGTACTCTGCATAGAAGTTAAATAAGCAGGGTGACAATATACAGCCTTGACGTACTCCTTTTCCTGTTTGGAACCAGTCTGTTGTTCCATGTCCAGTTCTAACTGTTTCTTCCTGACCTGCATACAGATTTCTCAAGAGGCAGGTCAGGTGGTCTGGTATTCCCATCTCTTTCAAAATTTTCCACAGTTGATTGTGATCCACACAGTCAAAGGCTTTGGCATAGTCAATAAAGCAGAAATAGATGTTTTTCTGGAAGTCTCTTGCTTTTTCCATGATCCAGCAGATGTTGGCAATTTGATCTCTGGTTCCTCTGCCTTTTCTAAAAACAGCTTGAACATCTGGAAGTTCACAGTTCACATATTGGTGAAGCCTGGCTTGGAGAATTTTGAGCATTACTTTACTAGCGTGTGAGATGAGTGCAATTGTGCGGTAGATTGAGCATTCTTTGGCGTTGCCTTTCTTTGGGATTGGAATGAAAACTGACCTTTTCCAGTCCTGTGGCCACTGCTGAGTTTTCCAAATTTGCTGGCATATTGAGTGCAGCACTTTCACAGCATCATCTTTCAGGATTTGAAGTAGCTCAACTGGAATTCCATCACCTCCACTAGCTTTGTTCGTAATGATGCTTCCTAAGGCCCACTTGACCTCACATTCCAGGATGTTTGGCTCTAGGTGAGGGATCACACCATCATGATTATCTTGGTCATGAAGATCTTTTTTGCACAGTTCTTCTGTGTATTCTTGCCACCTCTTCTTAATATCTTCTGCTTCTGTTAGGTCCAGACCATTTCTATCCTTTATTGAGCCCATCTTTGCATGAAATGTTCCCTTGGTATCTCTAATTTTCTTGAAGAGATCTCTAGTCTTTCCCATTCTGTTCTTTTCCTCTACTTCTTTGCATTGATCGCTGAAGAAGTCTTTCTTATCTCTTCTTGCTATTCTTTGGAACTCTGCATTCAGATGCTTATATCTTTCCTTTTCTCCTTTGCTTTTCACTTCTCTTCTTTTCACAGCGATTTGTAAGGCCTCCCCAGACAGCCATTTTGCTTTTTTGCATTTCTTTTCCATGGGGATGGTCTTGATCCCTGTCTCCTGTACAATGTCATGAACCTCATTCCACAGTTCATCAGGCACTCTATCTATCAGATCTAGGCCCTTAAATCTATTTGTCACTTCCATTGTATAACCATGAGGGACTTGATTTAGGTCATACCTGAATGGTCTAGTGGTTTTCCCTACTTTCTTCAATTTAAGTCTGAATTTGGTAATAAGGAGTTCATGATCTGAGTCACAGTCAGCTCCTGGTCTTGTTTTTGTTGACTGTATAGAGCTTCTCCATCTTTGGCTGCAAAGAATATAATCAATCTGATATCAGTGTTGACCATCTGGTGATGTCCATGTGTAGAGTCTTCTCTTGTGTTGTTGGAAGAGGGTGTTTGCTATGACCAGTGCATTTTCTTGGCAAAACTGTATTAGTCTTTGCCCTGCTTCATTCCGCATTCCAAGGCCAAATTTGCCTGTTACTCCAGGTGTTTCTTGACTTCCTACTGTTGCATTCCAGTCCCCTATAATGAAAAGGATATCTTTTTTGGGTGTTAGTTCTAAAAGGTCTTGTAGGTCTTCATAAAACCGTTCAACTTCAGCTTTTTCAGCATTGCTGGTTGGGGCATAGACTTGGATAACTGACATTCAATGGTTTGCCTTGGGGAGGAACAGAGATCATTCTGTCATTTTTGAGATTGCATCCAAGTACTGTATTTCGGACTCTTTTGTTGACCATGATGGCTACTCCATTTCCTCTAAGGGATTCCTGCCTGCAGTAGTAGATATAATGGTCATCTGAGTTAAATTCACCCATTCCAGTCCATTTCAGTTAGCTGATTCCTAGAATGTGGACGTTCACTCTTGCCATCTCCTGTTTGACCAATTTGCCTTGATTCATGAACCTAACATTCCAGGTTCCTATGCAATACTGCTTGTTACAGCATCGGACCTTGCTTCTATCACCAGTCACATCCACAACTGGGTATTGTTTTTGCTTTGGCTCCATCCCTTCATTCCTTCTGGAGTTATTTCTCCACTGATCTCCAGTAGCATATTGGGCACCTACTAACCTGGGGAGTTCCTCTTTCAGTATTCTATCATTTTGCCTTTTCACACTGTTCATGGGGTTCTCAAGGCAAGAATACTGAAGTGGTTTGCCATTCCCTTCTCCAGTGGACCACATTCTTTCAAATCTCTCCACCATGACCTGCCCGTCTTGGGTGGCCCCATGGACATGGCTTAGTTTCATTGAGTTAGACAAGGCTGTGGTCCTAGTGTGATTAGATTGACTAGTTTTCTGTGATTATGGTTTCACTATGTCTGCCCTCTGATGCCCTCTTGCAATACCTACCATCTTATTTGGGTTTCTCTTACCTTGAATGTGGGGTATCTCTTCACAGCTGCTCCAGCAAAGTGCAACAAACCATGCAAAACTCGGTAGGATGAAGGAACTAGGGGGAAAAACAGGAGTGTTAGTAAGACTGGACCTTCCCTCAGAGGGTGGAAGAACTGAAGCAGGGGTCTGATCCCCACATCAGGACAATTGTCTGAGTTAAAGGAGAAACATTTAAGGCTGAGAGTGAAACAGTTTATCTGTGGCAGCCTAAATGGAATGAGAATCAGACAGTCCTTGCCACAGCCATACATACCCCAGACAGGGACACTAGTCCCCTGGAAGTTTCAGTGGCTGGGAGCTGGAGTTTAGGAATTGTGGAGCGATCCCAGGGTGAGGGCTGCTGTTGACCATGGAGAGATGGATCTACAGGATGTGAGGGAGGCGATGATGGTGGGAAATATCTGGGGAGAAAAGTCCGGCAGCCATGGAAGCAAGGCGATACTGCTGAGTTACGTGTTGGGGGTGGAGCCACCACCATAGTCTCTCTCTCCCCACACCACCAGCATCAGTAGCTGAACAGTAGAGAGGCTGGCCCATCAAACACCTGATGCACTGAATTACAGAGCAGGACTCCACCCAGGGTGCCCCTTTAAGTGCCTGACCTGCCAATTTACAGAGTAGGACCCCAGTTAGGGGGGCCCCTCTATGTGCCTGATGTGCAGAACAACAGAGAAGGATCCCAAGCAAGGGAGCCCTCTAAGTGCCTGAATGGGTGGAGCTATGGAGAAAGGCTGGCCAAAGAGGCCTTCTGATCACCAGCTACAAGAGGCTCATAAAAAAGACTCTGATAGAGCCACAACTCCTGTGGTGGAGGCAGTCTGTGTCCCTGCACAGTAGGTGCCACCAGAGTCCCCACAAGCCAAGCAGCTTGAGCCATCTTTATGCTCAACTCTCACTGGGGCGAGCTGCCACAAGCAAAAATAGTCTTGCATCTAGGCATGCAGGGTCACTTCGGTATTGTCTGACTCTGCAACCCTGTAGACTGTGGTCTTCCAGGATTCTCTGTCAAGGTGGGAGGTTCTCCAGGCAAGGAAACTGGAGCATATTGGCCACTACTGGTTGCCATACCCTTCTAGAGCCCTATATTTCCTGCTGCCCTAGCTGCCAAATCCCCTGAGTATCTGGTGCTGCCAGAAACCCTGCAACCCAAGCAGCTGCATCACCTCTAAACCTGGCCCTCACAGGGGCAAACCCAAGTCATCCAGGGCAGCCTCAGGAGCAAACCCCAGTGGACGACCCACATGCAGAGGTGGAAATAAGACTACAATTGAAATCCAGGGGCAGTGTTTAAGGAAGAAGACCCAAAACCTTCCTACCAACTGTACAAGCTGCAGTTAAATCCATATGATCAACTAGGCACTCTTTGTCTATGGAATATATAAAAGGTCATTGAGAGCTCCCACAAAAGAAAATGCACTAGTTCTGATAGCTGTGGACATTGGAGGCAAGAACACCCAGGAGTAGGACCAGATTAGAATCTGAGCTGCCCCCACAGCAGGTCCAGAGATCAGCACAGTTTTGGAGGGCATCCTTGGGAGGTGAGGTGGACTGTGACTCCCAGGGAGGGAAAGGACTCTGACAGCAGTGACTCAAGAAAAACATTCATTACTCTTATGTTTTAACTTGTTCTGTAGATTCTTTTGGATTTTTTTTTTCTTTTTTTTGGTTCCCTGCTCTATTGAAGTTGTCAATTTTATTGGCACTATGAAATCTAATTAAGCTTTTTTTCCCCCTCAGTCACATTTTTTTTTTCCCACATTTTTTATTGTTGTTATAAACCTCTGCCTCTACGTTGGGCTTTTGAAACTCTGTGGAGTTTTCCTTTTTTTTAATTTTAATTTTTTAAGCCTATTATATCTTTTCTACATTTACTCCTTTGTTTGCTTTTCTTACTGTTATTTTCCTCTTGCATAATCTTTAATGTATATAAATCTTCTTTATCTACCTCTATTTAACTTTGCATATGTATTCTTTCTTTCCTTTTCTCTCAACATATTTGTTAGCTTTATTTTCACCACTTTATTCCCCAGTTGGCACCTTGCTTTAGTTTTGTTCTCCACTTTGTGCTTTAGTTAGTTTTGTTCTTAACTGTTAAATATAATTTTTGATTTCCTTTGTTCGCTGGCTCAATCTACTGCACTTTATTTTTGTTGGAGTGTTTTGACTTTGCTCATGGGTGCATATGTATATGGGAGAAGGCAATGGCACCCCACTCCAGCACTCTTGCCTGGAGAATCCCATAGACAGAGGAGCCTGGTGGGCCGCAGTCCATGGGGTCTCTAGGAGTCGGACACAACTGAGCGACTTCACTTTCACTTTTCACTTTCATGCAGTGGAGAAGGAAATGGCAACCCACTCCAGTGTTCTTGCCTGGAGAATCCCAGGGATGGGGGAGCTTGGTGGGCTGCCGTCTATGGGGTTGCACAGAGTCTGACACGACTGAAGCGACTTAGCAGCAGCAGCAGCATATGTATATATGCATATTCCATTATTTTAATTATTATTTGCCTGATTTTGTTAGTGCCATTTGTCTGGGGTTCATCTTTGGTTTCTTGTTTTTGAATATTTATTTTAATCTTACTTAATGCCATAACAAACCACTTGTGGAATCTTCATTCCTGACCAGAGATCAAGCCCTGAGCCTTTGGAGTGGGAGCACTGACTCCAAGACCCCAGACTACCAGAGAACTAGCCCTAGGGGTTATCAAATAGTGAGAACTCACACAAAGGAAACCACTTGAATACAAGAGCCAGCATCACCCAACCACCAGTAGCACCCTGTGCAGGATGCCTCATCTAAACAACAAACAAAACAAAAATACAAACCAAATCATCAGCAAAGACTTCCCTGGTAGCTCAGATGGTAAAGCATCTGCCTGCAATGCAGGAGACCTGGGTTCGATCCCTGGGTTGGGAAGATGCCCTGGAGAAGGAAATGGCAACCCACTCCACTATTCTTGCTTGGAAAGTCCCATGGACTGAGGAGCCTGGTAGGCTACAGCCCATGGGGTGGCAAAGAATCGGACACGACTGAGTGACTTCACTTAATCATCAGCAGACAGGATTACAACTTCACTCAGCCTTGCCCATCAGAGGAAAAACAAACAAAAACTCAGTACAAATCTCACCCTATATGAAGCTTACACAAACCACTGGACCAAACTTAGGAGGGCAGAAACCAAAAGGAAGAAGGAATTCAACCTTGAAGCCTGGGAAAAGGAGACCACAAGCATAATAAGATAAAAAAGTAATAATAATGAAAAGGCAGAGAAATACTACACAAATGAAGGAAAAAATTGAAACACAGAAGTCCAAATAAATAAAGAAGAACTAGGCAAACCACCTGAAAGAGAATTCAGAATAATGATAGTAAAGATGATCAAAAACCTTGAAAACAAAATGGAGAAAATGCAATAATCAATTAACAAAGACCTAGAAGAATTAAAGAATAAACATAGAAAAAACACAATTACTGAAATTAAAAATACTCTAGAAGGAATGAATAGCAGAATATCTGAAGCAGAAGAATGAATCAGTGAGCTGGAAGATAAATGGTGGGAAAACCTTTTGAAGAGCAGAATAAAGTAAAGAGAATGACAAGAACTGAGGATAGACTCAGAGACCTCTGGGACAACACCAAATGCACCAACATTCAAATTATAGGGGTCCCAGAAGAGGAAGAGAAAAAAAAAGGGCATGAGAAAATATTTGAGGAGATTATAGTTGAAAATTTCCCCAAGAAGAAAAGGAAATAGTCAATCAAGTCCAAGAGGCATAAAGAGTCCCATACAGGATAAACCCAAGGAGAAACACACCAAGACACATGCTAATCAAATTAACAAAGACTAAACACAAAGAAAGAATATTAAAAGCAGCAATGGAGAAACAACAAGTGATATACAAGGGAAACCCCATAGGCTTAACAGCTGATCTTTCAGCAGAAACTCTATGGGCCAGAAGGGAATGGCAGGATATATTTAAAGTATTGAAAAAAAATCTACAACCAAGATTACTGTACCTGGCAACTGTACCTGGCAAGGATCTCATTCAAAATTGGTGGAGAAAAAAAAACTTTTCAGACAAACAAAAGTTAAGAGAATTTAGTACCATTAAACCAGCTTTACAACAAATCTTAAAGGGATTTATATAGTCAAGAAATACAAGAGAAGGAAAAAGATCTACAAAATCAACCCCAAACAATTCAGAAAATGGCAATAGGAACATATATACCAATAATTACTTTAAATGTAAATGGATTAAATGCTCCAACAAAGACACAGACTAGTTGAATGGATACAAAAACAAGACTTATATATATATATGCTGTCTACAAGAAGCCCACTTCAGACCTCAAGACACATAAAGATTGAAAGTGAGAGGATGGAAAAATATATCCCATGCAAATGGGAAGCAAAAGAAAGCTGGAGTAGCAATCCTTATACCAGATGAAATAGACCTTAAAATAAAGAATATTACAAGAGATAAGGAAGGACACTACATAATGATCAAGGGATCAATCCAAGAGGAAGACATAATAATTGTAAATATCTATGACCCAACACAGAAGCACCTCAGTGCATAAGACAAACATTAATAGACATAAAAGGAGAAATGGACAGTAACACAACAATAGTAAGAGACTTTAACACCCCACTCACACCAATGGATGGATCATCAAAACAGAAAATTAATAAGGAAGCACAAGTCTTAAATGATACATTAGATGAGATGGATCTCACTGATATCCTTAGGACATCCCATCCAAATGCAGAAGAATACACCTTCTTCTCAAGTGCACATAGAATACTCTCCAGGATAGACCACATCTTGGGTCACAAATCAAACCTCAGTAAATTTAAGAAAATTGAAATTGTATCAAGCATCTTCTCTGACCACAATGCTGTGAGACTAGAAATCAATTACAAGAAAAAAAAAAAAAACTGTAAGAAACACAAACACATGGAGATTAAATAACATGTTTCTAAATAACAAACAGGTTACTGAAGAAATCAAAAGGGAAATCAAAATATTTATAGAAACAAATGACAGTGAAAACATGACAGCTCAAAACCTATGGGAGGCAGTGAAAGCAGTTCTAAGAGGGAAGTTTATAGCAGTACAATCCTACCTCAAGAAACAAGAAAAACATTGAATAGACAACCTGACTTTACACCTAAAACAACTGGAAAAAGAAGAACCAAAAAACCCCCAGAATTAGTAGAAGGAAAGACATCATAAAGATCCAAGTGGAAATAAATGAAAAAGAAATGAAAGAAACAATAGTAAAGATTAGTAAAACTGAAAGCTCTTTCTTTGAGAAGATAAACAAAATTGACAAACCTTTAGCCAGACTCATCAAGAAGAAAAGAGAGAAGAATCAAATGAACAAAATCAGAAATGAAAAAGCAGAGGTTACAACAGACAATGCAGAAATACAAAGGATTATAAGAGACTATTATGAACAAATATATGGCAATAAAATAGATAACCTGCAAGGATGGACAGATTCTTAGAAAAGTTCAATCTTCCAAAACTAAACCAGGAGGAAAGAGAAGTTATGAACAACCCAATCACAAGCACTGAAATTGGAGCTGTGATCCAAAATCTCCCAAAAAACAAAAGCCCAGGACCAGATAGCTCCACAGGAGAATTATATCAAACATTTAGAGAAGGGCTAATGCCTATCCTTCTAAAACTCTTTCCAAAAAATTGCAGAGGAAGGAGCACTTCCAAACTCATTCTATGAGGCACCATCACCCTGATACCAAAACCAGACGAAGACAACACAAAAAAAGAAAACTACAGGCCAATATCACTGATGAACATAGATGCAAAAATCTTCAACAAAGTTTTAGCAAACAGAATTCAGTAACACATCAAAAAGTTCATACACCATGATCAAGTTGGGTTCATCCCAGGAATGCAAGGATTCTTCAGTATATGCAAATCAATCAATGTGATACACCACATTAACAGATTGAAAGATAAGAACCATATGATAATCTCAATAGATGCAGGAAAAGCCTTTGACAAAATTCAGCACTCATTTATGATTAAAACGCTTCAAAAAACGGGCATAGAAGAAACCTACCTCAGCATAGTAAAGGCCATATATTGTAAGCCTATAGTGAAATTGAAAGTGAAGTCGATCCGTCATGTCCAGCTCTTTGCGACCCCAAGGACTGTAGCCTACCAGGTTCCTCCATCCGTGCAATTCTCCAGGCAAGAGTACTGGAGTGGGTTGCCATTTCCTTCTCCAGGAAATCTTCCCAACCCAGGGATCGAACCCAGGTCTCCTGAATTGCAGGCAGACGCTTTACCAACTGAGCCACCAGAGAAGACGGGTAAGCCTATAGCAAACATTATTCTCAATGGTGAAAACCTGAAAGCATTCCGCCTAAGATCAGGAACAGGACAAATGTGTCCACTTTCACCACTATTATTCAACATAGTTCTGGAATTCCTAGCTACAGCAATCAAAGAAGAGAAAGAAATAAAGGGAATCCAGATCAGAAGAGAAGAAGTAAAGCTCTCATTGTTCACATGGGACATGATACTGTACACAGAAAACCCTAAAGATAGTATCAGAAAATTACTAGAGCTAATCAGTGAATTTAGCAAAGTGGCAGGATACAAAATCAATACACAGAAATTACTTGCATTTCTATGTACTAACAATGAAAAATCAGAAAGAGAAATTAAGAAATCAATCCCACTCACCATTACAACAAAGAGAATTAAATGTCTAGGAATAAACTTTCCTAAGGAGACAAGAGAACTGTACACAGAAAATTATGAGACACTAATGAAAGAAATCAAAGATAACATAAACAGATGGAGATATATTCCAGTTCCTGGGTAGGAAAAATCAATATTGTGAAAATGACTATAGTGCCAAATGCAATCTACAGATACAATGTGATCCCTATCAAATTACCAATGGCATTTTTCACAGAGCTAGAAGAAAAAATTTCATAATTCATATGGAAACACAAAAGACCCCCGAATAGCCAAAGCAGTCTTGAGAAAGAAGAATGGAGCTGGAGGAATCAACCTCCCTGACTTCAGATTATACTACAAAGCTTCAGTCATCAAGACAGTACGGTACTGGCACAAAAACCGAAATATAGACCAATGGAACAAGATAGAAAGCCCAGAAATAAACCATGCACCTATGGGTACCTTATTTTTGACAAAGAAGGCAGGAATATACAATGGGGCAAAGACAGCCTCTTCAATAAATGGTGCTGGGAAAACTGGACAGCTACATGTAAAAGAATGAAATTAGAATGCCATACACAAAGATAAGCTCAAAATGGATTAAAGACCTAAATGTAAGACCAGAAACCATAAAACTCTTAGAGAAAAACATAGGCAGAACACTCGATGACATAAATCAAAGCAAGATCCTCTATGACCCACCTCCTAGAGTAATGGAAATAAAAAAGTAAACAAGTGGGACCTGATTAAACTTAAAAGCTTTTGAACAGCAAAGGAAACTATAAGCAAGGTGAAAAGACAACCCTCAGAATGGGAGAATATAATAGCAAATGAAACAACTGACAAAGGATTAATTTCCAAAATATACAAATAGCTCATACAACTCAATGCCAGAGAAGCAAACAAGCCAATCCAAAAGTGGGAAAAAGACCTAAACAGACATTTCCCCAAAGAAGACATAGAGATGGCTAACAAACACACGAAAAGATGTGCCACATCGCTCATTATTGAGTGAAGTCGCTCAGTCATGTCCAGCTCTTTGTGACTCCATGGACTGTAGCCTACCAGGCTCCTCCATCCATGAAATTTTCCAGGCAAGGGTACTGGAGCAGGTTGCCATTTGGTATCACCTCACACTGGTCAGAATGGCCATCATCAAAAGGTCTACAAGCAATAAATGCTGGAGAGGGTGTGGAGAAAGGGAGTGCTCTAGCACTGTTGGTGGGAATGTAAACTGATACAGCCACTATGGAAGACGGTATGGAGATTCCTTAAAAAACTAGGAATAAAACCACCATATGACCCAGCAATCCCACTCCTATGCATACACCCTGAGGAAAAAAAACTTGAAAAAGACACATGTATCCGATTGTTCACTGCAGCATTATCTACAATAGCTACAACATGGAAACAACCTAGATGCCCAATGACAGAAGAATGGATTAAGAAGTTGTGGTACATATACACAGTGGAATATTACTCAGTCATAAAAAGGAACGCATTTGATTCAGTTCTGATGAGGTGGATGAACCTAGAACCTATAACACAGAGTGAAGTGAGTCAGAAAGAGAAAGATAAATATCGTATTCTAACACATATATATGGAATCTAGAAAAATGGTACTGAGGAATTTATTTACACGGCAGCAATGGAGAAACAGACATAGAGAATAGACTTACAGACATGGGGAGAGAGAAGGAGAGAGTGAGATGTATGGAAAGAGTAACATGGAAACTCACATTACCATATGTAAAATAGACAGCCAATGGGAATTTGCTGTATGGCTCAGGAAACTCAAACAGGGGCTCTGTATCAACCTAGAGAGATGGGATGGGGAAGGTGATGAGAGGAAGGTTCAAAAGGGAGGGGATTTATGTATACCTATAGCTGATTATGTTGAGGTTTGACAGAAAACAACAAAATTCTGTAAAGCAATTATGCTTCAATTGAAAAAAAAAAAAGTCTTCCTTCCGAGCAAAACACTCACCTCTTCCAATCACCCCTCGTCTCTCACCTCCCTCCGCCTCACGCTGGGCTCTGGTGATGAAGGGCAGGGCTGCTGATGAGTGGCATCACCCAGAACCAGGCCAGCTCTGGAGCTGGCTGTGTCAGGCTGGTTCAGTCTTCCTGGCAAACCTACCAGTAAGGCTTGTTACAGGTAAGGAAGTGAGGCCCACAGAGCTGGAGTGTCTGGCCTTGAACCCAAATCTTAAGATCTATACTGTCTCCATCTAAGAGCTATATAGGGGCAGAAACAGGGTCCAGGGAGCCCCTTGAGGGCTCGGGAGGCCTTGGATAATTGCTGCCCAAGAATTAGAATCCCTCCATTGGCTGGGGGTTGAGGGGGAGAACTCCCCACCCTGACAAATTCTCTGGGTCCATGTGCCCTCCCATCCACCTAAGATCCTTGCTCTCTCTACCTAATGGGGTAGGGGACAGGATCCCTCCTATGCACTTAATTGCTCATCCCCAGTGCAGAGCACAGCCCACCACATCAGGCACCAGAGAGCTGTTGGTGGTGCGGGAGTTCTGAGGGGGCCTGGGGACTCACCCCTTATTGGAGAGGTGGTATAGACAGGCTTTGACAGTGTGGATCCTAACAAACTGTGGACAACTCTTAAAGAGATGGGAATACCAGATCACCTTATCTATCTCCTAAGAAACATGTATGCAGGTCAAGAAACAACAGTTAGAACTGGACATGGAAAAACCAACTGGTTCAAAATTGGGGAAGGAGTATGTCAAGCCTGTATATTGTCACCTGCTTATTTAACTTCTATGCAGAGCACATCATGTGATATGCCAGGCTAGATGAATCACAAGCTGGAATCAAGATTGCTGGGAGAAATGTCAATAACCTCAGATATCCAGATGATACCACTCTAAAGGCATAAAGTGAAGAGGAACTAAAGAATCTCTTGATAAGGGTGAAAGAGGAAAATGAAAAAGCTGGCTTAAAACTCACCATTAAAAAGACTAAGATCTTGGCATCCAGCCCCATCACTTCATGGCAAATAGATGGGGAAAAAGTGGAAGCAGTGACAGATTTTCTTTTCTTGGGTTCCAAAATCACTGCAGATGGTGACTGTGGCCATGAAATTAAAAGATGCTTGCTCCTTGGAAGAAAAGCTATGACAAACCTAGACAGCATATTAAAAAGCAGAGACTTCACTTTCCCAACAAAGGTTCACATAGTCAAAGCTATGGTTTTTCCAGTAGTCATGTATGGATGTGAGGGTTGGACCATAAAGAAGGCTGAATGCCGAAGAATTGATGCTTTCAAACTGTGGAGCTGGAGAAGACTCTTAAGAGACCATTGGACAGCAAGGTGATCAAACCAGTCAATTGTAAAGAAAATCAACCCTGAATATTCCTTGGAAGGACTGATGCTGAAGTTGAATCTCCAATACTTTGGCCACCTGATGTGAAGAGCTGACATTGGAAAAGACCTTGATGATGGGAAAGATTAAGGGCAGGAGGAGAAGGGGACGGCAGAACATAAGATAGTCAGATAGCATCATGGACTCAATGGACATGAATCTAAGCAAACTCCGGGAGATGGTGAAGGACAAAGGAGCCTGTTGTTCTGTCGCTAAATCACGTCCAACTTCTTGAACCCCATGGGACTATAGCCCACCAGGCTTCTCTGCTCATGGAATTCTCCAGGCAAGAATACTAGAGTAGGTAGTATTCCCTTCTCCAGGGCATCTTCCCAAGTCAGGGATTGAACCCAGGTCTCCTGCCTTGCAGGCAGATTGTTTACTATCTGAGCCACCAGGGAGACCTCAGGGGAGCCTGGTGTGCTACAATCCATGGGCTCTCATGACTTAGTGACTGAACAATACAAAAACAGAGAAGCCAGGAGTCAACAGCACAACCCAGATTAGCTGAATGACCCTGGACTCAGCCTGTCTGTGCCTCAGCATCCTCATCTAGTTATATATTTTATTTCTGGCCTGCCCCTCGCAGCTTGTGAGATTTTAGTTCCTGGACCAAGGAGTGCTAGGTTCTTGGCAGTGGAGTCCTGACCACTGGACCGCCAGGGAATTTTGCATCCTCCAGGGAATTTTGCATCCTCATTTATAAAACGGAGAAATTCATATTGCGCCTACTTCATTTCTATGAGGAGCGTTGCTCTGAGATAAAGCATGTAGAGAGACTGGAACAGCACAATTAATTATCAAAATTTTGTTCTAACCATTGCTGTTGCTCTCGTCATCTTCTTAGTATTGGTGGTGCCTATTGCTCATTTAGGCTCTGGGCCAGCCCTGACTCTGAGCTTAGGCCCTTGACCTGGACTTCTCTTGCCCTTTCTTAGTTCTGGGAGGGTCAGGCAGGTGACTTTTACAGCCAATGACCCAGAAAACATGGTACCCAGGAACCCAGCGGTGCTCAGCCCTGGTTGCATGTTAGAATCTCCTGGGGAACTTTGTGAAATTCCAGCAAGCTGCTAAAGCTGGGAACCAGTGCTTGAAACTCATTCCTTACGCACAGGGGAGGAATCGACTCGGCATGAGATTCAAACCAATTTGACTCGTGACCTACCAGCTACATGACCTTGGGCAAGTTCCTCAAGATCCTGCTGACTCAGTTTCTTCACTTGTTCATCCTTACGCACAGGGGAGGAATCGACTCGGCATGAGATTCAAACCAATTTGACTCGTGACCTACCAGCTACATGACCTTGGGCAAGTTCCTCAAGATCCTGCTGACTCAGTTTCTTCACTTGTAAAGTGGAGGATGGTTTCAAGCTCACAGTGAGGTTTGGAGGAATTCCACTAAGTTAAATAGGCTGATATGTAATAGGCACTTAATATAGCTTATTATTTTTAGTCCATAGCTCAAAGTTGCCCTTGTTGATTGAGCACACTTTCCAATATGCCCAAGGAGGTGGAACCCACCCCTAACCCACATCACATTTTTAATTACTTTTCTGGGGCTACATAAATTGTACTGTAAGCCTTGTCAGTTCCCCTCTTGAGTCTCACCATGGTCACCTAGTTTTTTGAAATTATAATGCTTAAAAGGTTGCCCTTGGGTGCCGTCTTAGAAGTCCCTGCCTGTCCTCTTTGGTTCTGATTTGCAAGGCACTGCTGCTGTGGGTGGGCTCCAATGGGGCAGGACTTCCTCATTTGGAATCTTCAAATTCCTGGTTTAGAAATGGGAGAATAGGGTCCTCAATGCTTTCACCCAGGAAAAGCAGCACAGTCTGATTAAAATATCAATACTATGTTTCTTTGCTTTGGGCTAAAATTATCTCACCCTATCATGCTGATTGGAAGCCCTGGCAGTTGAATGTCTTTGGTTAATTAAAATACAGAAATCAATTAATGATTACCTATTATCAAATTGAAGAAAGTAGGGAAAACCGCTAGACCATTCAGGTATGACCTAAATCAAATCCCTTATGATTATACAATGGAAGTGAGAAATAGATTTAAGGGCCTAGATCTGATAGATAGAGTGCCTGATGAACTATGGAATGAGGTTGGTGACATTGTACAGGAGACAGGGATCAAGACCATCCCCATGGAAAAGAAATGCAAAAAAGCAAAATGGCTGTCTGGGGAGGCCTTACAAATCGCTGTGAAAAGAAGAGAAGTGAAAAGCAAAGGAGAAAAAGAAAGATATAAGCATCTGAATGCAGAGTTCCAGAGAATAGCAAGAAGAGATAAGAAAGCCTTCCTCAGTGACCAATGCAAAGAAATAGAGGAAAAGAACAGAATGGGAAAGACTAGAGATCTCTTCAAGAAAATTAGAGATACCAAGGGAACATTTCATGCAAAGATGGGCTCGATAAAGGACAGAAATGGTCTGGACCAAACAGAAGCAGAAGATATTAAGAAGAGGTGGCAAGAATACACAGAAGAACTGTACAAAAAGATCTTTACGACCCAGATAATCACGATAGTGTGATCACTCACCTAGAGCCAGACATCCTGAAATGTGAAGTCAAGTGGGCCTTAGAAAGCATCACTATGAACAAAGCTAGTGGAGGTGATGGAATTCCAGTTGAGCTGTTTCAAATCCTGAAAGATGATGCTGCGGAAGTGCTGCACTCAATATGTCAACAAATTTGGAAAACTCAGCAGTGGCCACAGGACTGGAAAAGGTCAATTTTCATTCCAATCCCAAAGAATACTCAAACTACGGCATAATTGTACTCATCTCACACGCTAGTAAAGTAATGCTCAAAATTCTCCAAGCCAGGCTTCAGCAATACGTGAACCGAGAACTTCCTGATGTTCAAGCTGGTTTTAGAAAAGGCAGAGGAACCAGAGATCAAATTGCCAACATCTGCTGGATCATGGAAAAAGCAAGAGACTTCCAGAAAAACATCTATTTCTGCTTTTTTGACTATGCCAAAGCCTTTGACTGTGTGGATCACAATCAACTGTGGAAAATTCTGAGAGAGATGGGAATACCAGACCACCTGACCTGCCTCTTGAGAAATCTGCATGCAGGTCAGGAAGCAACAGTTAGAACTGGACATGGAGCAACAGACTGGTTCCAAACAGGAAAAGGAGTACGTCAAGGCTGTATATTGTCAGCCTGCTTATTTAACTTATATGCAGAGTCTATCATGAGAAAGGTGGGCTGGAAGAAGTCCACAAGCTGGAATCAAGATTGCCGGGAGAAATATCAAACCTCAGATATGCAGATGACACCACCCTTATGGCAGAAAGTGAAGAGGAGCTAAAAAGCCTCTTGATGAAAGTGAAAGAGGAGAGTGAAAAAGTTGGCTTAAAGCTCAACATTCAGAAAACGAAGATCATGGCATCTGGTCCCATCACTTCATGGGAAATAGATGGGGAAACAGTGTCAGACTTTATTTTTTGGGGCTCCAAAATCACTGCAGATAGTGACTGTAGCCATGAAATTAAAAGACGCTTACTCCTAGGAGGAAAAGTTATGACCAACCTATATAGTATATTCAAAAGAAGAGACATTATTTGCCAAGAAAGGTCCATCTAGTGAAGGCTATGGTTTTTCCTGTGGTCATGTATGGATGTGAGAGTTGGACTGTGAAGAAGGCTGAGCGCCGAAGAATTGATGCTTTTGACCTGTGGTGTTGGAGAAGACTCTTGAGAGTCCCTTGGACTGCAAGTAGATCCAACCAGTCCATTCTGAAGGAGATCAGCCCTGGGATTTCTTTGGAAGGACTGATGCAAAAGCTGAAACTCCAGTACTTTGGCCACCTCATGCGAAGAGTTGGCTCATTGGAAAAGACTCTGATGCTGGGAGGGATTGGGGGCAGGAGGAGAAGGGGACGACAGAGGATGAGATGGCTGGATGGCATCACTGACCTGATGGGCGTGAGTCTGAGTGAACTCCGGGAGATGGTGCTGGACAGGAAGGCCTGGCGTGCTGCGATTCATGGGGTCGCAAAGAGTCAGACACGACTGAGCTACTGAACTGAACTGAACTGGTTAAGTGCATTTTTCCCCAACCAACCTCTCAAAGCTGAGACTTCCAGAGAAAATCAGCTGTACAGGGGATCACTGGTGGTGAGACAATCCTTGGACAAGACAAGACTTGACCTAATTCATATTCAGGCCTCAGGACTCAGGTTAAAACCCAGTGCTAGGGCTGTGCTGATGGGAAGGGCTGATCTTTGTACTCTGAGGAGATTAGGAAGTCATGCCCACAGAACCTGTCTGCCACCCTGAGGAGGGGTGAGAGCTGAATTACAGGGAAACCATCATGGTAGAGGGCTTCCCTTTTGGCTCAGCTGGTAAAGAATCCGACTGCAATGTGGGAGACCTGGGTTCTATCCCTGGGTTGGGAAGATCCCCTGGAGAAGGGAAAGGCTACCCACTCCAGTATTCTGGCCTAGAGAATTCCATGGACAGTCCATGGGGTCGCAAAGAGTCGGACATGACTGAGCGACTTTCACACATCACATCACGGTAGAACCTTTGCCTTAATAGACATGATTAATATATAATCTCTCTGAGCTCCCAAAATATGCCAAGCATTTGACATACTTTGTCTTGCCCATTTCTCCCAACAGCCCTATGAATTAGGTACTAATGTTTTGAGAGACAGTACCTTCATTCATTTAATACCTTTTTTTTCCCCTTCAGTTCAGTTTAGTTGCTCAGTCGTGTCCGACTCTTTGCGAACCCATGAATAGCAGCACGCCAGGCCTCCCTGTCCATCACCAACTCCCGGAGTTCACTCAGACTCACGCCCATCAAGTCAGTGATGCCATCCAGCCATCTCATCCTCTGTCGTCCCCTTCTCCTCCTGCCCCCAATCCCTCCCGGCATCAGAGTCTTTTCCAATGAGTCAACTCTTCGCATGAGGTGGCCAAAGTACTGGAGTTTCAGCTTTTGCATCAGTCCTTCCAAAGAAACCCTAGGGCTGAGCCTTCAGAATGGACTGGTTGGATCTCCTTGCAGTCCAAGGGACTCTCAAGAGTCTTCTCCAACACCACAGGTCAAAAGCATCAATTCTTCGGTGCTCAGCCTTCTTCACATCCAACTCTCACATCCATACATGACCACTGGAAAAACCATAGCCTTGACTAGACGGAACTTAGTCGGCAAAGTAATGTCTCTGCTTTTGAATATGCTATCTAGGTTGGTCATAACTTTTCTTCCAAGGAGTTGCTGCTAAGTCACTTCAGTCATGTCCGACTCTGTGCAACCCCATAGACAGCAGCCCATCAGGCTCCCCGTCCCTGGGATTCTCCAGGCAAGAACACTGGAGTGGGTTGCCATCTCCTTCTCTAAGGAGTAAGCATCTTTTAATTTCATGGCTGCAGTCACCATCTGCAGTGATGTTGGAGCCCCCCAAAATAAAGTCTGACACTGTTTCCACTGTTTCCACTGTTTCCCCATCTATTTCCCATGAAGTGATGGGACCAGATGCCATGATCTTCGTTTTCTGAATGTTGAGCTTTAAGCCAACTTTTTCACTCTCCTCTTTCACTTTCATCAAGAGGCTTTTTAGCTCCTCTTCACTTTCTGCCATAAGGGTGGTGTCATCTGCATATCTGAGGTTTGATATTTCTCCCGGCAATCTTGATTCCAGCTTGTGGACTTCTTCCAGCCCACCTTTCTCATGATAGACTCTGCATATAAGTTAAATAAGCAGGCTGACAATATACAGCCTTGACGTACTCCTTTTCCTGTTTGGAACCAGTCTGTTGTTCCATGTCCAGTTCTAACTGTTGCTTCCTGACTTGCATGCAGATTTCTCAAGAGGCAGGTCAGGTGGTCTGGTATTCCCATCTCTCTCAGAATTTTCCACAGTTGATTGTGATCCACACAGTCAAAGGCTTTGGCATAGTCAATAAAGCAGAAATAGATGTTTTTCTGGAAGTCTCTTGCTTTTTCCATGATCCAGCAGATGTTGGCAATTTGATCTCTGGTTCCTCTGCCTTTTCTAAAACCAGCTTGAACATTAGGAAGTTCTCGGTTCACGTATTACTGAAGCCTGGCTTGGAGAATTTTGAGCATTACTTTACTAGCATGTGAGATGAGTATAATTATGCCGTAGTTTGGGTATTCTTTGGGATTGGAATGAAAATTGACCTTTTCCAGTTCTGTGGCCACTGCTGAGTTTTCCAAATTTGTTGACATATTGAGTGCAGCACTTCCGCAGCATCATCTTTCAGGATTTGAAACAGCTCAACTGGAATTCCATCACCTCCACTAGCTTTGTTCGTAGTGATGCTTTCTAAGGCCCACTTGACTTCACATTTCAGGATGTCTGGCTCTAGGTGAGTGATCACACTATCGTGATTATCTGGGTCGTAAAGATCTTTTTTGTACAGTTCTTCTGTGTATTCTTGCCACCTCTTCTTAATATCTTCTGTTTCTGTTTGGTCCAGACCATTTCTGTCCTTTATGGAGCCCATCTTTGCATGAAATGTTCCCTTGGTATCTCTAATTTTCTTGAAGAGATCTCTAGTCTTTTCCATTCTGTTCTTTTCCTCTGTTTCTTTGCATTGGTCACTGAGGAAGGCTTTCTTATCTCTTCTTGCTATTCTTTGGAACTCTGCATTCAGATGCTTATATCTTTCCTTTTCTCCTTTGCTTTTCACTTCTCTTCTTTTCACAGCGATTTGTAAGGCCTCCCCAGACAGCCATTTTGCTTTTTTGCATTTCTTTTCCATGGGGATGGTCTTGATCCCTGTCTCCTGTACAATGTCACGAACCTCATTCCATAGTTCATCAGGCACTCTATCTATCAGATCTAGGCCCTTAAATCTATTTCTCACTTCCACTGTATAATCATAAGGGATTTGATTTAGGTCATACCTGAATGGTCTAACGGTTTTCCCTACTTTCTTCAATTTGAGTCTGCATTTGGTAATAAGGAGTTCATGATCTGAGCCACAGTCAGCTCCTGGTCTTGTTTTTGTTGACTGTATAGAGCTTCTCCATCTTTGGCTGCAAAGAATAGAATCAATCTGATATCGGTGTTGACCATCTGGTGATGTCCATGTGTAGAGTCTTCTCTTGTGTTGTTGGAAGAGGGTGTTTGCTATGACCAGTGCATTTTCTTGGCAAAACTCTATTAGTCTTTGCCCTGCTTCATTCTGCATTCCAAGGCCAAATTTGCCTGTTACTCCAGGTGTTTCTTGACTTCCTACTGTTGCATTCCAGTCCCCTATAATGAAAAGGACATCTGTTTTGGGTGTCAGTTCTAAAAGGTCTTGTAGGTCTTCATAGAACCGTTCAACTTCAGCTTTTTCAGCGTGACTGGTTGGGGCATAGAGTTGAATTACCGTGATACTGAATGGTCTGCCTTGGGGACAAACAGAGATCATTCTGTCGTTTTTGAGATTGCATCCAAGTACTGCATTTCGGACTCTTTTGTTGACCATGATGGCTACTCCATTTCTTCTGAGGGATTCTTGCCCACAGTAATAGATATAATGGAATCAGTGAAGTAAAATGGACTGGAATGGGTGAATTTTTTCCCTTAGGCCACCCCATAGGGTGAATTTTTTCCCTTACTCCCTTAGGCAGTAGTAGATATAATGGAATCAGTGAAGTAAAATGGATTGGAATGGGTGAATTTTTTCCCTTAGGCCACCCCATATGCTGTATGGAATTCCATATGGTATATGGAATCTTAGTTCCTGACAAGGGATTGAACCAATGACCCTGGGATCAGGAACGTGGAATCTTAATCTCTGGACCACCAGGGAAGTCCCATTCAAGACTATTTATTGAACTCCCAGCATATGCTCAGTCTTTTTTTGAGAGCAAATCTAACACAATCCTTGCCTTATGGAGTTTACCATCTAGTTGGAAGACAGACTGATAGCGTGTAGATAACACACAGATCAATGTATTAGAACAATTTTGGCCTCATGCCAGATTGAAGGGCTTCCCTGGTGGCTCAGAGGTTAAAGTGTCTGCCTGCAATGTGGGAGACCTGGGTTCGATCCCTGGATCGGGAAGATCCCCTGGAGAAGGAAATGGCAACCCACTCCAGTAGTCTTGCCTGGAGAATCCCATAACGGAGGAGCCTGGTGGGCTACCGTCCATGGGGTCGTAAAGGATTTCAGGCACCCCTCCTCTTGCTATCATATAAAATAGCTGCATAAAATATAAGTGAAACACTTGGAAATACACAGCTGATTTCAAAAAGAAGAAAGGCATTCCAGAGATAGTGTGAGAACTCCAAGCCAGCCTGAGGAGGGAGAGCTGAGCCTATTCATGGGGTTTTAACTAGATAAAGGCCATTTAAGTCCTGGAGTCTAGACTTCTAAGGCCCGTTTAAAGACAGGAGGCAGCCCTAGGCTGTTTGAGGCAGGAAAGCAGGAACGTATCCCTCTAAACTTATCCTTTAAAGGCTTAGAGACTTATAGGGAGAACCAGTCAGGAGAAAAGAAGGCTGGGAAAACTCTAGCAACCAGGCCTGTAGGAGGAGCCTCCAGGAGAATTTTCTCATTGTCATGACCTTGGGTGGGAGAAAAGTTCCTGGGAAGGATGGAAGGTCCAGGCGTGCCCCACATAGTGGGGATAGCCAGACTGCTCCCACTGTGTCCCCTCCTTGGTGTGCCCTGGTCCTGGGACTCCTGTGCCAAAAAGTTAACATAAAAGTTAATCCAGAACTTAGGACCCTGACAGAAGCAAAATCTAAAGTACTCTGTGAGGATATTTTCACAGACACCCCACAACAAAACAACTCCCACTAGAGATGAGAGCCCACTCAAAAATCAGTTCCCAGATGGAAACAAGCCACAATAAGAAATTAACAGTAAATATAAAAACATTTTTAAAAAATACAAAAAAATTCACCCCCTAAGAAGTGGCAATAATACAAAAACTTGAAAACATACATATTTGAAGTTATTATTAAGAATTTTTTAAAGAAAAGAAACAATTACAAAGAATAGGATACTTTGAGGGGGGGAATTGATGGAACACAAGCCAAATAGAAGTTTTAGAATGAAAACCACAGTTTTAATAAATCATTTACTAAAATGGATAGATTAAACATCAGAGTCAGGCACAGCTAAAATGAGCAGGTTGGATGATACCTCTGGAAAAAAATCACTCTGACAGTATTACAGTGAGAAAAAGAAAAATAGAGAACCAGCCATGGCTAAGAGACACAGAGGGGGAAAGTGACAAGACCTAGAGCACTCTTGCCTGGAAAATCCCATAGACGGAGCAGCCTGGTAGGCTGCAGTCCATGGAGTCGCCAAGGGTTGGACACGACTGAGCGACTTCACTTTCACTTTCTCTTTCACGCATTGGAGAAGGAAATGGCAAGCCACTCCAGTGTTCTTGCCTGGAGAATCCCAGGGACGGGGGAGCCTGGTGGGCTGCCATCTATGGGGTCGCACAGAGTTGGGCACGACTGAGCGACTTAGCAGCAGCAGCAGCAGAACACTTTAGCTAGCATACTCAGAAGAACAGAGCGAATGGGAGACAAGCAATACTTGAAGAAATGATGGCTGCTGCCGCTATTTAGTCGCTAAGCCATGTCCAGCTCTTTGCAACTCCATGAATCCCATGGAGCTTGCCAGGCTCCTCTGTCCATGGGATTTCTCAGGCAGGAATACTGGAGTGGGTTGCCATTTCCTTCTCCAGGGCATCTTTCTGACCCAGGGGTTGAAACTGGGTCTCCTGCTTGGCAAGTGGATTCTTTACCACTGAGCCACCTGGGAAGCTCAAATAATGGCTGAGAATTGATTAAAATTGAAGAAAAACCTGAAATTCAGATAAGCACCCCAACCCAATTTCTGAGAGTAACACAAATTCACGCCTTAAGCACACAGTGGAAAATGAAGAGAACAGCAAAGCTTAGCAGATAATATTAGAAAATGTCATAGTTCTCTGAGGGAGGAATTCACAGTCCTAGAATAGCATGCAAGTAGGAAGGAGAAGAGGGCAGAGGGTGCTGATCTTGCCTAGAGGTCGGGAAAAGCGTGATGATTAATTTTACATGTTAACTTGGCTAGGCTATGGTACCCAGTTGTTTGGTCAAATATCAGCTAGATGTTTCAGTGAAGATGTGATTAACATTTACAGGGACTTCCCTGGCAGTTCTGTGGTTAAGACTCCCCATATCCACTGCAAGGGGCATAGGTTCAATGCCTGGTCGGCACATTGATCCCACAGGCCACGAGGTGTGGCCCAAAAATAAAAAATAAAACATTTACCATCAGTGAATTTTAAGGAAAGCAGCACTTCATACTGAGGGTGGGCCTCATCTAATTAACTGAAGCCTTTACAAGCAAAGGCTGTGGTTTCAGAAGGAATTCCTGCTTCAAGGCTGCAACATAGAAACCTTCCTTGTCTGAGTTTCCAACTTGCTTCCCTGTGGATTTCAGACTCAAGACTGCCACATGAACTCTTATGAGAATTTCCAGTTGGCTGACCTGCCCTACAAATTTTAGACTTATCTGTCCCTACAACCATGTGAGCAAATTCCTTAAATGTCTCTATATATCTACAGAGATAGAGATGGGGATGACAGAGACACTCTCTGTTTCTTTGAAGAACCCTGACTCATACAGAGGGCTTCCCCAGGCAGCTGGGTGTTCGAGTGGGTCTGAAGGCTGAGGACACATTAGTTACACGAGAGAGGGACAGAGGGAGAGGAAGAGCTTTGCAGGAAGAAGTGATGGCTCAGGCCCAGGCCACGCATCCAGGGACAGATGAGACCCATGAAACATGATCACACCAAGCCTCGAACATATCTGGGACTTTTTCCTAGGAGCAGCCAAAGTCAGGGTACAGTTATAAGTGGTGGGTGCCCACAGTTACAGAGCAGACGTGCCAAGGCTGGGGTCTTAACCAGGTGTCTCTGCCCCAGAGTCCATGTTGAAATTTCTATAGCACCACCCCCCTCTCACAGAAACCTGTTGAGGACGTTTGCCGTTATCCATCTGTCCAGCACATAGTCTGCCCTTCTTTTGAAAGCAGCACCCACATTTTCTTTTTAGGAGGACTTTCTCTCCTCCTGGGCATCTTGGTGGGGCTGTCAATCCAGCTCCCTCACTTTGAGCCCGGAGTGGAGTGACTGAAAGATGGACACAGGGCTGGAGCTCCCTGTCCGCAGTGGTGGGGCCCACCGCTGTCGAAAGGACCTGCTGTGGAGAGCGCTGTACCATCCCTAGTTTAATAGGCTGGTCATTTCCCTCCATTTCGTGTTAAATTACATGCCTAACTATTAATTCCCTGGAGTTATTCTGTATTCACTTCAGTCTGAGAATTGCTGAATGAGAGGAAGGCAGGTCCTTAGGCAGAAGTCTGGGGCCTTCCAAATACCACCCACCCTGAGTTGACCACCATCTCACTTGCCACAGGGTTGACTCTACATTCTTTGAAGTGAGGCTTCTTTAGCCTGAAGAGTTTATGAAACATTTACCATTTGCCAAGTCCAGGAGCTGACCTGAGGGGCCTATGTGCATAGTGCCTCTGCCCTGGACCCCAGCCAGTGACAGTGGTCTGGGTCCCAGATCCTCAGGGCACAGTGCCCTTGACCAGTACCAACCTGACTCCTCTACAGCCTAAGACTGGGGCTGGATTCTGGAGAGAATGTCTCTTAGGAAAGGAGGACAGGGGGCTTCCTGGTGGTCCAGTGGTTAAGACTCCGTGCTTCCACTGCAAGGGGCACAGGTTCGACCCCTGGTCAGGAAGGGAGGACAGGAGCTCCTGGGGTGCAGCCAGGGATCTGGAATCTAATGTCTTCAGCCTCTAGCATGGTCCCTGACGCTAAGGCTCAGCCCACAATGCAAGGGTGCGGGTATAGAGGAAGGACAGAGAGAGAAGCTTCCTTACCTTCCACTTCTGAGAAGAATGAAAACACTGGGATCCTTTGCATAAGGCTGACGTGCAGCCAGAATGTGCCAGAATTATTTAAATACTGAGATGCTTCCATGCTGGTTGGTAAGTAGCCACAGCCCTGAGCTCCCCAAACACCCTCAATGCTCTGGCTGCCCCTGTCCCTCCCCAGAGGCCTTCCCCCACCTCCAAGACCCTGCAGTTCTGTTTGATCACTGCCCTTGCGTGCCAGTTCCTGTATGGAGTGTCAGCCTGCTCATGGGCTTTCCATACACAAGATACCAGCTGTTTCCTGGCTGAGGGGTTTGGCATGGGAACTGGCAAAAAAAAAAAAAAAAAAAAAAATCCACTTAGCTAAGACCGCAGGGTTGACCCATATGATAACAGCCACGGTGAAATCTTGGCATTTTTATGCAGGTTCTCATGTGCTGGGAATGGCTGGGGTGGAGTATGGGGGATACTGTACTGCTGGAGCTTTAACCCTGGCCCTAGGTCCTGGTCTGGTTCTGAATATTCCAGTGGTGTGACCTTAAGCAATTTATCTAACCTCTCTGAGCTTCCTCAAAATATCCACTGCACAAGGTTGCCAAGGAGATGAGCATATTGAAAATTTAGGAGCTTGGCCCCCCGCCTCAAGGTCCTGTGCTAAATCCGGACCTGTAAATATAGCAGCAGAGGACTGCCCCCGCTTGCTGGCTCCTGTGGTTCCCAGAAGTACCACCAGTCCCTGGTGATGGTTACCAGGACGCCGGCTGTATCCAGGTGCTCCCTTGGCTGAGAAGAGACTCCCCGCCCCACCCCCACCCCACTCTGCCTCCTCTGAGAGCCTGTGGATAATAAGCAGGAAGCAGTTGGAGGCGCTGGTGGCCCACATGCCTTTTCTCTGCCCTGCCTGTTTCCTGGTGATCGGGGCTCGTTGTTGGGCGGCAGGGAAAAGTGGTCACCTCCCATTATGACTCATCACTGTGTAGCGGGTCTAGTCTGCCTCCAGCCCCCTCCCACCCCAACACTCACACACACTATACAGTCAGGAACACGTACACTTACATCCAGACAAACGCTCACATATTCATATACACTCACACATACACACACCCACCCCTACACCCATCTTCCATGCACCCACACGTATACACACACTCATACATATTCATGTTATAGTCACCCACCCACAGACACCTTCAGATGCACACACATCTGCATGTTATGCTCACACGCGTATTCACAAGAAGGTGAAAAAAGTGCAGTACATGAAATAGGTTGTTTGCAGATTTTAAAAAAAAGTATGTTAGGGATTTGTTTTAATATGTAATAGAAAAACGACAAACCTGTCAAGCTAGGGATTTCACAGCACAGATTGTTTAGGACAAAGCTAAAGAAGATAGGAAAAGATTTAAGTAAAAGGGAGTGAGTTGCTTTAAAGGGAAATGCTGACTAAATCCTGGCAAAAGCCTTGGAAACATGGTGGAGATGGGGGCAGAGGGTAAGGGCTCTGCGCAAAGTATGTGGGGAGCGGGGGCGTGCCAGCCATGGAGGGAGACTCAGGGACCCTCTAGACGGAGAGAGAAATTTATCAGCTTTTTTCTTTCATGGCTGTACCATGGGCCAGGACCTAGGGCCAGGGTTAAAGCTCCGGCGGTACAGTATCCCCCATACTCCACCCCAGCCATTCCCGGCACATTTTCTTTCTTTCTGTACCCTACCTAAAAAAATCTGCCTGCTCCAAGCTTGTGAAGATAGTCTCCTATGTTTTCCTCCAGAAACTGTAAGTTTTAGCTTCTTATGTTTAGATTTGTGATACATTTTGAACTAATTTTTGTGTGTGGTACAAGATAGGGAGATTCAATAGCCATGAAATTGAACAAACTCCAGGAGATAGTGGAGCACACAGGAGCCTGGCGTGCTGCAGTCCATGGGGTCACAAGGAGTCCACAACTTGGCAACTGAACAACAACAACAAAATTGTTATTCTAGCACAGTCTGCTGATATACCCATTGAATTGCCTCGGTGTCTTTTCCAGAGTCAGTTGACTGTGTTTCGTCTGGATCTGTTTCTGGACTCTCCTGTTCCACCCATGTATTTGTTTATCCTTTGCCAATACCACACTGTCTTGATGATCATAGTTTTATCAAAAGTCATCAAATCAGCAGTGTAAGTTCTACAATTTTTTTCTTCGTTTGCAGGATTATTTTGTTTCTTATAGGCCCTTTACATCCCTATACAGACTTTAGAATTAGCTTGTCCTGATGGGATTTTGATTAGAATTGCATTGGATTAGAGAACACTGACCTCTTTACAGTATTGATTCTTTCAATCCATGAGCATGGCATATCACTCTATTTAGTTCTTTACTTTCTGTCAGCAAAGTGCTGTTGTTCCTAGCGTACAGGTCTTACACGTCTTTCATTTTTATGTCTATCTGTCTCCCTCCCTCCCTCTCTCTCTGTCTATATATATACTTATTTTTTAGGTTGCAGGCATTTTTCACATGACCTCAATGTCCTGGTATTATGGATCTCATTGGTTTCTTAGGTGTTACTCTCCATCCTCTATTTTAAGATCTGTCTATGTTGCTGTACGTACATTTCGTCACTATCTGCAACTGTTGCCTTATAGGTCTGATTGATAGTCTCTGTTTACCCCTTCACCTTCCTCCTTCCTGTTCTGTGTGCCCTTAACTCTCCAAATTTCCATTGGATTGGCCAACAGGGGGCACTATCAAGAGATCCGAGGGCAGGAAGAGGTAGGGTATTTGCTGCCTGACTCCTTTCTTGCAAGTCCAGTTTGCCACTAGCTGCAATCCTCCACGTAAGCCAGAGTTTTTGTCAGGTGGCTCTCCCTTAAGGCTCCACTTCTGGTTGATTCAGGTTGTTCTTTCCACTTGTCCCTCTTGCTAGAGACTGGGGCTTTCCCATTCATTCCTTACTGGGTTCCCTGAACCATGCCCATACCTTGCCTGAAGACCATCTTGGGTCACCCCTTTTGAAGCCTGCATCTGCTTCCTGTAGGGACCCAGTTGATGCAATCATCTATGGTGTAAACCACACTTTACCTACTCCATTGAAGCAGACCTTCAGTGCCAATGCTCCCAGCTCTCCATTATCGTTAAACATTACAATGTTGAACTGCTTCACACAGTGTTACACAAACTTATGCAGCAGTTTGAGAATTTATATAGGCTACTTGCCCAGGAGCAGGTCCTAGGTAGGTCTGTACCTCATTTAACTAGACACCGTGTGGTTATGCTTCAGAATAGTAACATCAGCTGATAGGCTCACCTGAAGTTCATAGGAGTTCCTGGCTACTCATATTGGATATGATGCTGGGCATCACTCAGCTCTCTAATTTTGCCAGTTTATTAGGTGTAAAGGGAAATCTCATTATTGTTTTAGCTTGCATTTTTCTGAGTACTCATGAGAATAAACATCTTTTCAAGTGCTTTCTAGTTTGGGGATTTTCTCTTTCTCTATTTGTACGCTTATCATTTTCCTCAGGGATTTAAAATTTAAAGAACCATGCAGGCAGCAGTGGGTAGGCTGGACCCTGGGAAAGTCTGTTTGCGATCTTTACACATGGCAAAGGTTTCCTCTGCCTTTCCTTTACCCCTTACTCTCCAGTGGTTCCCCTCTTTGCTGTGTAACTCTCTCCTCTGACCCTCAGCATCAACCTTAGCAGGACAGGTTCAGTCACTAGCGAAAAGTCATTCCATCTCAGACACTCAGCATTTTTGATCTATAAAATGGAAACTGGCGTAATCACTGTGAGTAGCTTTATTTATTTAAGTGAACTGAACACTAGACAGGGTTAGACATAAACACCCTTGAAAAGCTCACAGGTAAGTAGCTCAGTCGGTAAAGAATCTGCCTGCAATGCAGGAGACCTAGATTCGATCCCTGGGTTGGGAAGATCCCCTGGAGAAGGAAATGGCAACCCACTCCAGTACTCTTGCCTGGAAAATCCCATGGATGGAGGAGCCTGGCAGGCTACAATCCATAAGGTTGCAAGAGTTGGACACGAGTTAGTGACTAAAGACAGAGAGAAGTATAGTCCAGTGAGGCTCATACTACGAAGGCAGCCTTGGCTAGAGGTGGTGGGTACAGAGAAGTCATTGTGAGATAAAACATGTGAAGTCATTTTGAATAATAAATAGAATTGCTAACATTTAAGCACTTAGAGTGTGTCAGGCGCCATAGCAACTGCTTTACATACATTGTTTTATCTAATCCTAACAATTCTTTAGCAGTGATTCTAAAAGTGTATTTTGCTGGCCTCTGGGGGGTCCCAAGACTCTTTCAAGGGATCCTATAAGATTTAGAGTGTTTTCATTATAATACTAAGATATTATTTGCTTTTTTTCTTTTTTTTTTTTACTGTTCGCTTACGGCACAAAAGCTATGGTGAACAAGACTGTTGATGCCTTAGCATAAATCAAGGCAGTGGCACCAAACTGTACTAATGGTCATTGTTTTCTTCACCACCACACAGCTGTGGAGAAGAGATTTCAGTTTCACTAAAGAATGTCCTTGATGAAACAGTAAACAGTATTAATCTTATTAAATCTCCGCTAGTACATGTCTTTTTACTCTTCTGTGTGACAAAATGGGAAACAGAAAGTACCTCTACTGCCTTCCAAGTACAACCATTGTCTCAGGGAAAAGTACTCATATGACTGAGTTGTGAGCTATATCACCCACATTTTACATGGAACATCACTTTTATTCAAAAGAATGCCTTAGAGACAAACCACGGTTATTCATATTTGAACGTTTGGCACACATTTTGTTGAAAATAGACAAAAAAAAAAAAAAGACAAAAATGAGCCTGCTACTTCAAGGAAAACAACAGTACAGAAGAATTTTGTAAAACTTGTATCTACCACTATGATCGCAACAGCTTCTCATGAAGACTTCTCTGATGAAATCAGGGATGTTGTTAGCCATGTGGTTTTTCTAGGTTGATTAAAAAATGTGTCAGCTTTTGGAAGATTTGGATATTCAATAAAAAGTACTCTCTAAATGACTAATGCACAAAATTATAAAATCATGCATAGGGAAAAAAAGATTCACTTAAAGTATAAGATAGACCCATGGATTTTAATATGACAGACTATGAAAATATTATTGGATAGTTTTTCTCAGTAATTTTTTTTTGTTTTGGAAAGTTCAAGTAACTTTGAAAAATTGAAGATAATGTTCACATATAATGGACTGGATTATTTTTTAAATTGGATTTATTTTTTGGCTGCGCTGTGTCTCTGTTCCTGTGAGCAGGCTTTCTCTAGTGGTGGCGAGCGGGCGCCCCATTGTCGGCGGCTTCTCCTGCTGCAGAGCACGGGCCCTAGGGCACATGGGCTCGGTAGTTCTGGCACACGGGTTTAGCTGTCTCTCGGCATGTGGACTCTTCCTGGACCAGGGATCGAACTCATGTTCCCTGCACTGGCAGGTGGATTCTTTATCCCTGGACCACCAGGGAAGTCCTGGATTGGATTGTAAAATGTTTATTTTATTTTATTATTTTTTATTGAGGTATGGTTGATTTATAATATTATATCAGTTTCAGGTGTACAACATGGCTATCGCTATTTTTAAATGAATAAAGATGTTTTCATTTCTCAGTTTTAATGTTTAATATGATAAATCTATGAGTAAATAAATATATTTATAAATTATAAATAATATGGTAAATATATGGCTATCTAAATACACAGCTATAAACCAAACAAATACAAGCTCTTTGTGGTCTTTCATACTCTGTGTTCATACTGTTGTTTTTCTGGAAGTCACAGGTCCTAAGGCCAAAACCGCTGCCTTCGAGGTAAAATTATTAACCAAATCTATGGCTGAGGAAACTGAGATTTAGAGATTAAACCACTTGCCTGGGTCACATCGTCCCTGGGTAGTGACATCAAAACCCAAGTTCTGTTCATTGCACTGTGGTTGTTTAAAGGCATGACATGCTCTAGCCATTCTGAAGCTCTGAGCTATGCCCCTGGCTTACATTACCTGTTTTCTGTTTGAATAGGCAGAGAGCTTGCTAATGAAGCATTTCTGCACAGGTTATTTAATGTGATCTCTGTGAAGACTTTGAGTGGGAGGCTGGGCAAGTGTCACTGTTCCATTGTACAGAAGAGGAAATTGAGGCTCCCAAGATTAAGTAAGAAATTGATCATTGTGGGCACTGATGACTTATGAGAGAGGGGTAGGAGAATGATTATTTTTACTTTATATTCTTTTATGCCTTTTGAATATTATACATATGCATGGATTAACTATTCAAATAATCCCATTAAATGGCTTTTGTAAATGAGGTCAAGCAACTTTATGAAGGTCCCAGAACTAGTAAGTGATGGCACACTGGGATTCCAGCTCTAGTCACTGGGCTCCAGAATCATATCTTAACCATAATGCTTTCTGCCCTCCTAGAATATGTTGTCTTCTGACTTTAAACACTGTGAAGCATGGACATGAATGCAATATTTGTATCATTATTAATAATAGCACTAGACAGAGGGCCTTTTGAGAGGCTGAGACTTGGAACTGTCAGGAGCTGCTTTTGTCTAATGAAGTGAGTTAGGCCAGTTAAAGGGGGCAGGGGTACCATCCTTGGACACTGGGGAAGGACAGCTCCTCTCCAACCCAGTGCTGATGAAGCAGAGAAAGCTGATCCACTGAGAGAGCAGGTGAGAGACGATGGACCACTGAGATCTATGAAGGCGGGTCACCCACTGATTTGCTGGTTCCTCAATCCAGATTTCCTTCCATCCTATTAACTACCACCTACAACCAATTAGGGCTTCCCTGGTGGCTCAGGAGGTAAAGAATCTGCCTGCAAAGTGGGAGACCTGGGTTCGACCCCTGGGTTGGGAGATCTCCTGGAGAAGGGAGAGGCTACCCATTCCAGTATTCTTGCCTGGGAAATCCCATGGACAGAGGAGCCTGGCATGGGGTCTCAAAAACAACTGAGCAACTAACACACACACACACATACACACACACAACCAACTAGGTGATGGGTTTCTGCTTCTGGAAACTAACCCAGTCCTCCAGTCCTGACAGAGTCCATGCATTAGGCATCTACTGGCCATGTACTTTGCTTTCACACTTGATCTGCTTCTCTGGCCAGGATTATTATTACAGCCTCCCAGCTTGTCTTCCTATTTCAGGCCTTGCCCTCTGCTTATTGTCTACACAGTAGCACACACAGGATGATTCTGCTAAAATGTTAGTTAGATCATTTCATTCCTTTGACTAAAATGCCCTAGTGGCTCTATCTCAGAGCAAAAGCCAAAGTCCTTTCTACAGCCTGTAAGACCCTAAACATTCCAGGTCTTGACTCCTCTGACCTCATCTCCCATCACTCTTCCCTCACTTAACCACAGTCACATGGGCCAGAGAGAGTCCAGAAATAAAGTCATATATCTATGGTCCATTGGTTTTCTATAAGATTCTCAAGCCATTCAGTAAAAAAGTCGTCTTTACAACAAATGGTGCTGAGAGAACTGGACATCCACATGTAAAAGAATGAAGTTGGACCCCAACCTCACACTTTATTTAAAAATTAACTCAAAAATGGTCAAAGATCTAAATATAAAACTATAAAAATCTTGGATGTAAATGCTTATGACCTTGAATTATGTAGTAGTTTCTTAATTATGACCCCAAAAGGCCACAAGCAACCAAAAAGGGGAAAAAAAAAATTCGACTATTATGTATTAAAAAAACCATCAAAAAGTAAAATGAAAAAAAAAGTGAAATGAAAAGCCACAGAATAGGATAGTGTACTTACAAATCATGTATCTAATAACAGTCTAGTATTCAGAATACAGAAAGAACTCTTAAACTCAACAATAAAAAGACAAACCACCCAATTTAAACATAGGCAAAAGATTTGAATAGACATTTCTCCAAAAAGGATATAAAAATGGGCCGATGTCAGTAATCATTAGGGAAATGAAATTCAAAACCAAAATGAGATACCACTTCACACCTACTAGAATGACTATAACATTTTTGTTTTAAAGAAAGAGAGTGGAAAATAATGAGTGTTGGCAAGGATATGCAAAATTCAGAAGCCTCATACATTGCTGGTAGAAATGTAAAATGATGTGTACGGCCACTTTGGAAAACAGTCCTTGAAGTTCCTCAAGAAGTTAAAACATAGAGTTACTATATGACCTAGCAATTCCACAAAAGAATTGAAACATATGTTCACACAAAAACTTTTACATGAATGTTCATAGTGGCATTATTTGTAATAGCCAAAAAAAATGAAAATACCCCAAGTTTCCATTAACTGATGACTGGATAAACAAACTGTGGTATGTCCATACAATGGAGTATAACTCAGTAATAAAAGGGAATGAAGTCCTGATACATGATACATGTGGATGGACCTTGAAAATATTTATGCTAACTGAAAGAAACCAGACATAAAGGCCACACAGTGTACTATTTAATTTATATGAATGTTCAGAATAGGCTAATCCATGCAAACAAAAAGTAGATTACTGGTTAATAGGGGATGGGGAAAGAGGGAATTGAGAGGTGTGGGGTTTCTTTTTGATATGAAGGAAACATTCTGGAGTTCAGAAGTGGAAATGGTTGCACAATGCTGTCAGTATAGTAAATAACTAATGAATTATACACTTTAAAATGGTTTCAGTGGTGAATTTTATGTTATGTGGAATTTATCTCAATATAAGAAAACTTAAGTAAATTGATTAAAAAAAAAACTTTCCATAAAGAAAATTCCAGGTCCAGATAGTTTCAGTAGTAAATCCTACCTAATATTTAACGAAGAAAATATATCAATCCTACACAGAAAATGAAAATGAAAATAAATAAAAAAGGAACACTTCCCAACTCATATTTTGAGTCAAGCACTACTCTGATACCAAATTAGAAAAAAATTTGATTATAAGATTGCAAGAAAAGAAATAAATCTCTAATGAACATAGACCCTTAACAAAATTTTAGCAAATCAAATCTAGCAACAGATAGAAAGGGAAATGAGGTATGACCAAATCAGGTTTATCCCAGGAATGGAAGGTTTGTTTACCATTTGAAAATTAATCAGCATAATTCACCATACTAGCACAATTAAAAAAAAAAAATACCGAACAACTATATGATCATCTCAATAGAGTTGCAAAGTGTTTTTGACAAAATTCAAAAGCCTTTTAGTAAACAAGAAATAGACAGAACTTTCATAACTTAATAAAGGACATCTATGAATAATCTTCAACAAACATAATATTTAATGGTGAAAGACAGAATGCTTTCCCTCAAAGACTGGGTAAAGGGCAAAAATGACCACCTTAGCCCTTGTTTTCAACATTGTACTGAAGGCCCTAGATAGTGCAATAAGGAAAGTAAAACAAATAAGACATATAGATTGAAAAGGGAACTATCTTTATTCAAAGACAACATGATTGTCTACTTTGGAAGTCCTAAGGTGGCTATAAAAAGCTATCAGGGTCACATGACACAAAGTCAATGTACAAAAATCAAATGTATTTCTGTATATTAGCAATAAATAGTTAGAAACAAAAATATAAAATGCCACTCACAGTAACACAAAAACTTAGTATCTCAGGGATAAATTTAACAAAATATATGAGGAACTCTATATAGGAAACTATAAAATATTCCTATGAAAATTTTAAGTGAGGAAAGTGAAGCTGCTCAGTCATGTCCGACTCTTTGCGACCCCATGGACTGTAGACTACCAGGCTTCTCTGTCCATGGAATTTTCCAGGCAAGAATACTGGAGTGGGTTGCCATTTCCTTCTCCAGGAGATCTTCCTGACCCAGGGATTGAACCCAGGTCTCCTGCATTGTAGGCAGACGCTTTACCGTCTGAGCCACCAGGGAAGTCTGACCCAACTAAATGAATGTTAAATGGACAGATATACCATGTTTATGGATTGAAAGCCTCAGTATTGTTAAGATATCAATTCTCCTCAAATGAAGCTATATTTGAAAAGCAAATTGTTCTACGAAATCCCAATAAGATGCCACTGGGCTTTTTTCTTTTTTTTCAAAGAAATTGAAAAAAAGCTGACTACATCTATATATAAAATAGGTAAATAATAAGGTCCTATTGTATACCACAGGGACCTATATTCAATATCCTGTAATAAATCATGATGAAAAAGAATATAGACAAATAATGAATCATTTTGCTGTATACCAGAAAAATCCACAACATTGTAAATCAACTTTACATCAATTAAAAATTTAAGAATTGGGAGGGGACATGGGTAAACCTGTGGCTGGTTCATGTTGATGTTTGGTAGAAACCAACGAAATACTGTACAGGAATTATCCTTCAATTAAAAGTTTTAAAAAATTAAATAAAAAGAAAATGTATGTGGGAATAGAAAATACCTAGAATAACCAAAAAAAATTTATAAAAATTGAAGAACACGGAGGGACTTCCCTGGCAGTCCAGTGGTTAAGACTCTGTGCTTCTACTGCCAAGGGGCACAGGTTCAATCTCCAGTCTGGGAAATAAGATCTCATATGTTGCTTTAGTGCAGCCAAAAATTTAAAAAAAAAAAAAGAAGAAGAACAAAGAATTCCCCGGTAGTCCAGTGGTTTGGAGTCTGTGATTTTACTGTTGAGAGTGTGGGTTTAATTCCCGGTCAGAAAACTAAGATCCTATAAGCTGTGCAGTGAGCCCAACACTTAAGAGCAAAGTGCAGCTAAAGAAAAGAATAAAGTTAGAAGACTGACTTTATCTGATCTCAAGACTTATTACAAAGCTACATAATCAAGACAATGTGGTATTGCTATAGATTATAGATCAATGGAACATTATAGAGCCAGAAATAGGCCAATACGTATATAAACAGTCAGATGTTTTACAGAAGTGCCAAGGTTATTTTATGTAGAAACAGCATTTTCAACAAATGGTGCTGGAACAACCTGATATCCAACTAACTTCAATGCTTCCCTCACGCCTTCTTATACAAAAGTTAATTCCAAAATTAATACTAGAAATACAATTGATTTTTTTATATTGACTTTATATAATGTGACCTTGCTGTACTCACTTGTTAGTTTTGGCTAAGGAGATGGACAGTCAGGATGGGGGGAAAGTGGGGTGGGGGGGGTTATGTGTGAGGCTGGCTAATTTAGAACAGGTGGTCAGGGAAGACCTCCTGGGAGAGGTGACACCTGAATAGATTTGAAAGAGGCAGGGAAACCAGACATGGAGTTCTTTGGGAGGGGGAGTTGGTGTCTCCCAGGCTGCCAGAATTTATACTCACAACAAAGCTAGCAGCAGAATCAGGGGCTGAGCCCAGGTCTGCCCCTTGGAAAAAGTCGAGAGAAGAGGCTTCTCTGGGGTAGGGGCAATGCAGCCAGTAACACACAGACTACTCGGGTAGCAGGCTGACTGCCTGGGGAGAGGAGTGCCTATCGTCTGGGTGGAGTGGCATATGGAAAGCTATTTGTCACCTCCCTAGGGTGGCAGGACACCAGCACTCTAGCTGGGGGGCCAGTAGCTTCCCCTGTGTCTCCTTGGACAGAGCATATGTCACAATGTGATGCTTTATATATTCATTCACAGGAGTTCTTTGGTGGTCCAGTGGTTAGGACTCTGTGTTTCCACTGCAGGGGGCCTGGGTTCAATCCCTGGTCGGGGAACTAAGATCCCACAAGACACATGGCACAGCCAAAAAAAAAAAGAAAATAGATATTCATTTACTTATCTGTCATTAGTGTCATGAAAACATGAGCTCCATGGGGACAGAGACCCTCAAAGAACAAGCAGGTGATTCACACAATTTCTGTGTGATGAGGGACTTCCCTGGTGGTTCAGTGGTTAAGACTCTGCACTTTCAATGCATGGGACATGGGTTTGATCCCTGATCTTGGAAGTAAAATCTCACATGCTGTGTGATGTGGCCAAAGGCAAAATAAAACAGGTCCATGTGATGAGCAATCTGGCAAGCTCTCCATCCCCCTCTTAAGAGAGGAAGTCAAAGTGGAAGGCCAAATGGCCTGGCCCAGGGGTAGTTCAGGCTCTGGGAAAATACTTGAGCTGAGGGTGATTCATAATTCCCATCCCACACAGTGAAACCAGAGACTAGGTTGCTTATCCTTTACTTCATTCAGTGCTCACAGATGCCCTCTAAGGTAGATTATGCTCTCACCATTCCCAGATGAAGAATCCCTGCCTCAGTGTTGAGATCCCTTTACAAGTTTACATAGCTGATAGATGGCAAAGCGGCTTCTCTCCAGGACCCACAGTCTGTCTTTCCACCCTGAGCTGTAGAATGGGGTTTGAAGTCACAGGTGGTTGTTATGGTGATGGGGTGGGATGGCAAAGGTGAGCTCCAATAGGTGTTCTGACTGACTGCTGGCATCTGTTAGACACCAGAAGCCCTTGGGCAGGAGAGGAGACTTGGGTCAGATCCTGCTCCACTCGGACAGCCATCTTGCCCTAGAAACACTGAGCATCACACGACTCTCTGATCTGGTCAAAGGTCCCAGGGCCAAGAGTAAATCCATTCAAATGGAGGGAGAATCCTGTGACAAAGGGGGTCATTATCCACGGGCCTACTAGCTTGGAGCACCTGTGAATTCACAGGGGAACAGCACACCTAGTGAGTCATCAGGTATAAAGCCCCCGGTACTGTGTCTAACACACAGTAGGTGCTCAATCTTGGGTTGCTATTATTATGATAAACACAATATCCTTATGCAGAAATTAGTAATAAATTGGAAAGCTGAATTTCCTTCTGGGCTGAGAGTTGGAGAGCTCCCCAGGGCCAGGGTTGTGGGAACCAGATGAAATTTGTTCCTAATGAGGGTTCTGTGGAAGCTCAGCAAGTAGTTCTATCAAATTAACAGGCCCAGCGGACACAAGGGAGCAGATTTCTTCCTGAGCCTGGGCCCTGCCATCCCTCAGCCGTTGGAAATCAGATTATCGGGTGGGCAGGGCCAGGGAGGAAACTGAACTAAATACAATTACCAGCCCTGGCTTGTCCATCTGAGCCTGGAACAGGGCAGGGAGGAGGGGAAGGCAGAGGGGAGTCAGAGCCTCGCTCAGGAAGTTACAAATCCAAGGAAGTGGACAGGACAGGCCCATCCCTGCTGCAGAGCCTTGTTTCCATGAGCCCATCCTGGGATTGTCTCATCTCCATGCTGTTCCCACAAAATACCAGTAACAAGGGCCTCCTTCCTTGGAGATAAGTGCAGTAATTCCTTTTATAGCTATGATCCCATCCAGCCTCGGCTTGAATCTCCCTAGTGATGGGGTGTTTGTTACCCATCAAGGTCTTCTGTTCCATTATTGATTCAAAAGCAGCCAACTGTAGGCAAAAGCCACTGACATCTGGCCTTAGATCTGGCCACAGAGTAGATGTAGAACTGTGGGTGGGCTTGGCCACAGTTCCTCACCTGTGAGATTTGTGGCCTTGTGGGAGGCACTGGGCGGACGTTCTCCGTGTCCTTCCATGCTCTCCCATTGTGAGTTGTGACTTTCCGCATGGACTCTGGCTCATCGAAGGACATCAGCCCATCACGGTCTCAGGAGTCGACCTGGGCATTGCCTCGGCTGTGGTGGTCCAGGCAGAACCACCCCTTCAGACTTTCCTGCCACGACGGCAGGAAACTGCTCTTGCCAGATGAGAACAAGACAGCCTTTGCCCTGAGTGCTGATGATGAGGGCTACCCTGCATGGAGGAAGCCGGCCTGACACAAAGCAGACACACACGGAGGCAGAGCCGAGAGAGCTGCGGGGGAAAGGATAGGGCCTGAGAAGTGTCCACCGTGTCCCAGAACTTTTCGGTTATGGGGGAGCCGATAAATTACCATCATTGTCCCATGCAGGTGGGTTAAGCTTCCTTTTCTGCCACGACCAGCCTCTTAATGGGCAGAGAAGCCTTAAACGTATGGAGATTTTTCCTATAAACCGGCTATACCTCAGGAAAATAATAAATTTTATTTAAAAAGTGAAAAAAAAAAAAAAGTGTCTTCCCAATAGGAAACTGGCTTCTCGGAGTTTCGATTCAATGGCTGTGGTTACGGCACTGGCCATTCACACTCTGTTTCCACAGGAAGCGAGACCAGGGATCTGCTGTCAGTCTCTCATCTCCCACCCAGGTCAGCAGTAACCTAGGAGGGGTAGGGGCTGTTTTCAGCTCATCCAGAGAAAATGAAGCAGAGGAAGAGGAGGAGGAACAGCAGAGGGGTCCCAACAGCTCAGCTCATTACTGAGCCACCGCATTCCCTTTTCGGCTCCTACCGAAGTTGGGTTTAAGTTGGGTTTCTGTTGCTTGTATAGACATCTGACTCCTAAAACCATTCTTTCCATCTCTGCTCCCGAGCACCCAATACTGTCTGGCACATAAGAGACTCTCAGTTAAGATTATGACTTTACTTCCCATGATTTGGAGCCTTCTATCGATTTCGCCAAATTCAAGAATGTGTTAGTGTATGTGGTTGTCTCTTTGGAGAAGCAGGTTCGATTTTTGGAAGGCAGATTCAGCAAACGTCTCTCAAGTACTGTGCCAGAGTTTTCACATATATTACTTCATCTGCTATCCAAACTGCTGTAGGTAATTCTATGCCCATTTCCCAGAGAGAGAGAAACTGAGGGTCAGAGAAAGCTAAGTAGCATTTTAAAGTCACCCAGCTAAAACTGACGAAACCAGGAAGAGAAGATATGTCTTCTTAGAATGACGCTGTTGACTAGTGATAAACTTACATCTAGTTAAGAGAACACAAAAGACCTTGCAGGTCCCTTTCAACTTTCATTGTGAGAACCGCCCCCCCCTGCTGCCCGCCGCCGCGGCCACAAGCTGGCTGTGACCCTCCTTGGGCAGTGGCAGATATGGTCTGCATGTAGCTAGTCAGTCAGTCCTCCCCTGGAGTCAGCTTTGAGTCAGTCCCAGGGAGCCTTTGCCAGTGCTGGTTTTTGAATTAGAAATTGTTCATTGTGTTCTTAGTAACCTCAACTTAGAGGTTGCTAAGTTGTGTCTGACTTTGTGCGACCCCATGGACTGCAGCACGCCAGGTTTCCCGGTCCTTCGCTACCAACGTCCATCGAGCCAGAAGGGCCAGAGGCAAATGTGCACGTTTGAGGGAAACGGGCAGCGGGCAGGGTTAAGGTAGGTGAACCCAGTTCCCTGTGAAACCAGAAGCACAAAGAGGAAGAAGTTACTGGCAACCACGTGAGCATGCCCTCCCCCTCTGCCCGTTCAAAGTGTACAACAATTGTTTTATATATATATATATATATATATATATATTTATATATATATACCCTGAGTTGTACAACCATCACTATAAGTTTAAAACATTTTCATCTCCCAGAAAGAGACCTTATACCCATTAGCAGTCACTCCCCATTTGCCCTCAATCTCCCTTCCCCCAGTGCTAGGTTATTTAATCCACTTTCTGTTTCTTTAGACTTGCTAATTCTGGACATTTCATAAAAATGGAATCACACATTTTGTGGTCTTTTGTGCAGGTTTCTTTCACTTAACATAATGTGTTCAAAGGCCATCCATGTTGTAGCATGAATCAGTGCTCAATGGCCAAATATCACCACATTGTATGGATATACCAACAGATAGAGTCATCAGTTCATGGACATTTGGGTTGTTTCTACTTTTTGGTTATTAGGGATCATTCTGCTACGAACATTCACATACAAGCTTTTCTGTGGTCCTGGTTTAGTTATATATTCATCTCTGTTCCCCATTCCCAGGTTCCTTCCCACATAGGTAACCGTTTCAGTTTACATAATGTTTTTTAGTTAATGTGTTTCTGATAAATGATTCCTCTTGGGCGTGTGCATTTTTAATCTGCTCACATGGTGGTATTATATTGTAATTCGTTTCCTGTACTTTTCTTTACTCAGCTCTGTGGTTTGGGGATCCACCCATGTTGCCATGAGCATCATCTGGCCCATTGTGCTATCTGCTGTGGGTCCTTAGTCTGGACCCCCACTTCCACTTCATTGTCCACTTTGCTGGCACCACACCCAAACCCACAGCGGACATCTGGTATGTGTCCCCTTCAGAACCTGGTGAGAATGGCTAAAACATATGTCGGAGAGAGGATTCCTGGGACGTAGAATATGTGCGTACTTACTTTGAGTGGTGCCTGACTATGCACAGTCTCCGCTGCTGGCAGACAAGACTGAGGCTGCAAGGAGTCAGAATTGTTCTTTTCATCCATTTTCCCCACGTGGAAATAATAGCCTAAACAGATACTCATCCCGACTTGCAAAGCCTCAGGACATCAGTACTGAGATGCACCATGCCTACTGAATGACAGAGATAGACACCTTTTTATTTCCTGTCTTACATCTCTTTACTAAGTTTCTAGGACACTGACTACATTTATACCTCCTGAGCTCATAAAGCGAGGTTGTTCTTTATCCCTCGTGGATAAAATTTCTGAAGAAAAACTACTGTTTCAAAAATTTTGTTTTGCTCTTGGGGTGCAAAGATCTTTGACCCTATAAGGACCGTCTTCTTTTTTTCTAACCAGGAGGTGAGTGGGAGGGGACTGGCCCCTTAACCTCTCCTGGCACTAGGAGCACGGAGGAACTGGGAAGAGAAGGAAGGATTCAAGGGATCAGCTGGGAATTTTCTCTGGGGTTTCTGCTGACTTCCTGGAGAGAGACTAAAATCCTTATGGATGGTGGAAACTGCGAAATTTCTTCCCTGGGAAAATGTCCTGCATTTTGGGAGGATCGACCACCTGGGCAAAGCTCGAAGCTAACACATCCCTTGGAGTCTCCTAGGGGGCTGGTCTCTTTCTGCTTGTTTGTTTTGGCTGCACTGCGGGGGATGCAGGACCTTAGCCCCCTGACCAGGGATCGAACCCATGACCCCTGCCGTGGAAGTGCAGCAGGGAAGTCCAGGTGGTTCCTTCTTAAGGGACTAGCTCAGAGCTTACCCTACATCCCTACACCCAGGGGTGCATCTTTTCACAAAGCACGTGCATGTCATCAGAAGTCGTTCGCAAAGAGTCCATTTGTATGTAATGTGAATCCCTTTGTCCTCATTCTGGTTCCCTGAGTTCGGATTTCTCATAACTGGCTTTTCTTAAGTGAAGGCTGTCCTCCTACTGGACAGACCAAACCCCTGTTGGACTGTCCCAGTAAGTCGCTGGCAGGGCCTGGTAGACAGCTGGAGCGGTTGCTGCGCCCGTGAGGGTTTAGTGCTCTCTCTGCCTGTCGTCACTTCTTTCCCCTCACTGGCTCCTGGTTTTCAAATTCTAGCTCTGCGAAGTGGCTTCTGTGGCTGGCTTTATTTGAAAGTATTTAGGACAAAGAGAGAACCCAGCATTTCAAAACACTGAGCCTCACTTCCACGTCGCTTTCTCATAAATGCTGAGAGGGAACAGATTAGGAAGTGGAGACGACGCCTTTGGAGAAGTCACCCTGATTTCCCACTTCCATCTGTCCTCAGCACTTTGCTCAATACTGGCATCATAGACATGGGGTCAAAGGTCAGCAGGTCAATGGTCCTGGAAGAAGACAAGATTACTATTATTCCTTAAAACAACCCATTTTTTAAAATTTTATTTTATTTTTTTAAATATATTTCTGGGTGCACTGGGTCTTTGTTGTTGCGCACAGGCTTTTCTCTAGCTGCGGGGAGCAGGGGCTGTTCTCTAGCTGAGGTGCGTAGGCTTCTCACTGAGGCCACTTCTCTAGTTGCGGAACCCAGGCACGCGAGGGCTTCAGTAGTTGTGGTTCCTTGGCTTAGCTGCCCCACAGCATGTGGGATCTTCCCCAAGCAGGGATTGAATCGTGCCCCTGCATTGGCAGGCAGATTCTTAAACACTGGACCACCAGGAAGCCCGAAGACAAGATTATGATGAGACAAAGAGCGGCACTCTTTATCCAGTGCCTACTTCGTGATGGATGTTGTGCTAATACTTGGGCCACTGGATGTGAAGAGCCGATTTATTGGGAAAGACTCTGATGCTGGCAAAGATTGAAGGCAGGAGGAGAAGGGGATGACAGAGGATGAGATGGTTGGATGGCATCACTGACTTAATGGACATGAGTTTGAGCAAACTCCGGGAGATGGTGAACGACAGGGAAGCCTGGCGTGCTGCAGTCCATGGGAGTCGCAGGGTCAGACACGACTGAACGACTGGAAAACAACAACAAATATATATATACATATACATACACACACACATATCCCGTCCCCACTAACTGTGACCATATTATTGCAAGGTAAGCCTTATCTCAACTTTGTGTAGCCTACAACCCCAGGCTACCTTGGACACCACTGTCTACCCCACTAAGACCCTCATCTCTCTCTGACTCACTCTTCTGCTATTCGAAGGTGGCTGGGCTCTGCCTCAGAGCATGGGGAGGAAAAAGATTCCTTGGCACCAGGAAGGGGAAAGGGACGCAGGACTGTTAGTTCCCTCTCTGTGGGACCGAAGGCAAGCAGCGGCAGGAGAGAAAGGCCCAGGAGTGGCCAGAAAGGGGCACAGAGGGTCTGGTCACCAGAAGGCAGGGATGGTGCAGAGCTGTTTGCCAATCCCACCCTCTGACCCCTCAGTCCTTCACAGAGCAGGACTCATAGAGTGTCCCAGGGGGAGGGCGGAACAGCAGAAGCACCTGGGAAACCGCGCAGCTGACCCTCTCCTAGGCCTCGAAGTCATCCTGAGGGCTGAGAAGATTCCCGCGACTGTCAGCCCGGTAGGGGTCACGGATGTGTGGTGGGCTCAGGTTTTCCCTCCACCCACCCTGTGCAATGACCTGGTCCTTGTGCTAAAGGCTGGTCAGAACAGGGGAAGGGAGAGTGGGGAAGGGAACCCTGTAGCGAGGGAGTCCACGGTGCACTGAGCAGAAGGGTGAGGAGAGAATGAAGGAGACTGGGACTCAACATGCCTCCTTTTTTGGACTGGGAGCGCCACTGGAGGGGGCTGGCAGGACCATGCTGTGCAGCTGAGCGAATGGTGCCTCCCACTGTACTGGGAGGTGCCAGTCATGTAGACCACAGTGCAGATGGCAGCCCCTAGGGTCAGGCGCTCCACAGGCTGCAGGGCATAGGAGCAGTCATGCCCTCTGTGCCTGGCTGCTGTTGTTTAGTCACTAAGCCGTGTTTGACTCTTTCAGGCCCCAAGGATTGCAGCAGGCCACACTCCTCTGTCCTCCACTGTCTCCCAGTTTGCTCAAATGCATGTCCATTGAGTCAGTGATGCTATCTAACCATCTCTTCCTGTGCTGTCCCATTCTCCTTTTGCCTTCAATCTGACTCTGTCTGAAAAGCAACAGAGTCTTTTCCAATGAGTTGGTTCTTCGACTCAGGTGGCCAAAGTATTGGAGCTTCAGCTTCAGCATCAGTCCTTCCAATGAATATTCAGGGTTGATTTCCTTTAGAATTGACTAGTTTGATCTCCATGCAGTCCAAGGGACTCTCAAGAGTCTTCTCCAGTACCACAGTTTGAAAGCATCAGTTCCTTGGTGCTCAGCCTTCTTCATGGTCCAACTCTCACATCCATTCATGACTACTGGAAAGACCAGAGCTTTGACAGTATGGATCTTTGTCTGAAAAGTAATGTCTTGACTTTTTAATACACTGTCTAGGTTTGTCTCTGTGCCTAGAGAACATTTTAGAGGCTAATGCCTATTCTAGACTTTGAAGGTAGGAGCACTCAGACGTGAGCATTGTCCAGGAATTTAAGAAGCTTTCTGAAGAGGCCATCATCAGTCATAAGGTCAAGTGGTTCTGGCAGGGGCCCAGCCAGAGAGGTCTTCCTGACTGCCATGTCTTGTCCTTGGCCCCATAGGCACCCAGGACTGAAATGGCAGAATCCTTGATCTTTCCCTGCATCAGCAATCACAAGAGTCAATTCCAGTTAAAAAAAGAAAGTCTAAATAATCTCAGACACACATGAGCCAGTCCTTTACAATGAAGACACAGCGTAGCCTCTTAGGCCTGCTGCCCCAACCGTTCCATCTAGCTTCTAAGCTTGATTTCTTTCCAGTGGAGACCCCCAGAGGCATGCTTGCCATTGGTTCTTTGCCTTTTCGGGTCCCCATCCCTCCTCCTGGATTCCCATCAGTAAAAAGAGTGTAGATGTTTAGTGGGCAGGGGGTCCAAACCCCACTCCTCAGGGATACCTCAAGTATACTCGCCTATCTTAGGGGGAAGTGAGGTTGCCCACTGGATCCCAGATTAGGGGAGCAGAGAGAGGAAGTCAGTAGTCAGATAGAGGTGCTCACTGGACTCAGTTGACCTCACAAGGAAGACACACAGCACCCCAATTCAATAGGAGCCAAGTCTAGGGCATCCTCTCCAGTCTCTCTGTAGAAGGACAAGCTGGGAGAGTTGTAGGATTTGGACAGTGGCCTGAGCAGAAGGACAAACTTGCCTTTGTGTCAGCTCTTGCCCCCACGGTCAGCCAGACATGAATGAGGCAGGGTCTCTGCCAGCTCTTCCACCTGTTGGGGCTGCCCCACTGTCCCCAGTCAGGCTAAACTCGGTGACACCTGCTCATGGAATGCCAACCCAGGCAGGTGCTTGCAGAGCAAAGTGTTGGAGTTTCCTTTGAGCAGGGAAGTTTAAAACTGAGATAAAGATGATGAGATCTGAACTGTAAGCTGCTTCTCACAGCTAGTTTAGGAGAAAGATCTTACCAGGATCCCACAGCCAAGATGAGTACAGAGATTTGGAGTCTTCTTCGGTCTCCAGCTGGGTAGATTCCATTTGAAATGTGTTCCTTCCTCTTCCAGTCCTTGGGTGCTCATAACTGGAAAGTTCTTCTCTCATTCTTGAGTGCCAACATACCTAAAACCTAATGAGCTTATAGAATGGGCATCATCAAAAAATCTACAAACGATAAATGCTGGAGAGGGCGTGGAGAAAAGGGAGCCTTCTTGCACTGTTGGTAGGAATGTAAATTGATACAGCCACTGTGGAAGACAGTATGGAGATGCCTTTTAAAACCAGGAATAAAACTACCATATGACCCAACAATCCCACATAGGCATATACCCTGGGAAAGTCACAACTGAAAAAAGTTACATGTACCCCAATGTTTACTGCAGCACTATTTACAATAGCTAGGGCATGGAAGCAACCTAGATGTCCACTGACAGATGAATGGATAAAGCAGCTGTGGTACATATACATGATGGAATATTACTCAGTCATAAAAAGAACACATTTGAGTCAGTGCTCATGAGATGGATGAACCTAGAGCCTATTATACAGAGTGAAGTAAGTCAGAAATAGAAATATCGTATATTAATGCATGTATACGGAATCTAGAAAGATGGTACTGAGAACCTACTTGCAGGGCAGCCGTGGAGATGCAGACACAAACAGACTTATGGACATGGGGACGGGGATGGTGGAGAGGGTGGGACGAATGGAGAGAGTAGAACGGAGACATATTCACTAACATATGTGAAATAGATAGCCAGGGGGAATTTGCTGCATGACTCAGGGAACTGAAAGTGGGGCTCTGTGACAAACTCGAGGGGTGGGATGGGGTAGGAGGGAGGTTTAAGAGGCAGGGGACATGTGTATACCTATGGCTGATTCATGTTGATGTATGACAGACACCAACGCCATACTGTAAAGAGTTATCCTTCAATTAAAAATAAATAAAAAACCTAATGGCCATCCTCTGACCCCTTTGATCTTTTCTTCCAGTCTCCCAAGATGTTTATTGCTCCCCTCTGAAATTCATCCGAGATTTGCTGACCTTTCTGGGCACTGAAACATCAGGATGGCACTCAGCAGCCTACGAGCTGCCAGAGTAGCTGAGAGGTGCAGCGACAAGTCACATTCGTTAGTATGAGGGTAAGGGCCCTGGTGTTGATTTTCTGAGGGTGAGGGCGGTCCAAGCTCAGGTGTCTATGGTTTTCCTTTGCACAAGGCTCTTCCCTCCTTGCCCTGCCTCCTTACAGGCCATCTTCAATCCCCCATTAGGGCTGTGTACTGTCGTCAGACCCCTGCTGGAGTCACACTGAAGGTGGGGAGATCAAGGTAAGTGGCCCCCTCTCTCCTCCCCCTAAGAACTACATCTAGGTACAGCAAGATGTAAGGCAGGTGTCAGACTCAGAGGCCAGGCCAAGCCACTAACTGGCCTTGGGCTCTCCTCAGAAACGAGGGGGTAGACTGGACAATACAGCTACGCACTCCACCCCTTCAGGACCAGTCCTTCCTACCCTTTCTTTAGCTTCTCTTCTGGCAGATGTGTTTTATTTGAAAAGTTCCCTGCCTCACCCAACCGCAGTCTAATTTCACTGTCTCTTTTCCACCAGCAATTCAAATCCCTCCTTTCTCCTATTCCTCTGCTTACCCTCTTCAAAGGCCTGTGCTCTGAGATCTCTATTCCAGATCTGGCCTGAGGCTTTAGTGAGCGGGGACTGAACTCTGACCGTTTCCCTTTTTGGCCTAGTCGGACTTCTTTTTTTTATGGTTGAACTTCTTCTTGAATTAGATGTTACAAAATATTTAACACACATACACATGTGAAACAATCCTGCATGGAAAACTCTGGTCAAAACTTTTCTTTGGCACAAACACAGAACATTTCCATGGCTTCCCACTATTCCCCTGATTCTCTAGGGCTGGCCCATGGCCAGATGGAGGAATTTTAGCTCTCAAGGCCAGAGAGAAGTTTGCTGTCCCAGCTCCTGAGGTCTGGGTCATCTCCAGTACCACCATATTAAGACAGTAGCTTAATAAAATCTGCCAGTATCCCCCGCCCCCTAGCCCCGAAGGCTTGCTAATAGTTGAGCAAGGATCTATAGTTTAGCAAGGATCTATGGGCCCTGTCAGCCAAGTCTGGTTCTTTTTTAGAAGCTCTTAGACAAAGCCTTTAGACAGCTGACTCCCCAAGTTGGAGGTAGTGTCCAAGGGCTCAAACTCAGCCTGGTCCACTATAATAGGGATAATTTACTCTTTTCTATGATCTCAGAGTAAGGTTTGCTTTTGTCGAATCTGCGTGCATGCTCAGTGGCTGAATTTTTGCGACCCCGTGGACAGTAGCCCACCAGGATCCTCTGTCCATGAATTTTCCAGGCAAGAATACTGGAGTGGGTTGCCATTTCCTCCTTCAGGGGTTCCCAACCCAGGGACAGAATCCATGCCTCTTGCGTCTCTGGCATTGGCAGGTGAATTCTTTACCACTAGCGCCACCTGGGAAGCCCCAAGGATTGCTAACAAACAATAAATTCTTTCTCTGAAGAACTTACTTTCTATATTCCTTGGCAGACCCCATCCAAAAAAGCCTTCTTCATGGTTGCTATCAACAAGCAATGAGGGCAGAGTAGAGAGGATATGCTAATGAATGCAAACACTTAAGTGCTATCTATACATCGGGCTCTAAGGCACAATAATACGCACGCACCCGTGCACGCACATGTGTGCAGATGGTTTATCCTCTAACAATGTACTGGCACTTTCCCCCATTTTACACATGAGGAGCTTGAGGTTCTGAGCAGCTGTATACTTACCAAAGATCTTGGCTCACCGGTTGGTTCTGGTGGCACTACAGTGATGTCTCAGGAATGAGAACTCATAGGAATGGGATGCAGATAGTACGTGGAATTGTTAGGGGAAACACACTGACTGAAACCGCCCACCCTGGCCAGGCACCACAGTAACCATTTGCACGTTATCTTACGACAGGAGGTCTTGGGGAGGAGCACAGAACTAACCAGCTACTACCAACCAGAATTCAGGAAAGGTCGAAAGCAGAAGCCAGGTGTCCTGCCACCTCCCAGAATCCTTCTCGCTGGCATCCATCTTGGCTGAGCAATGCATGGAGTACCAGGAATGACCCTGACTCAGAGTGGTTGGCCAGAGAAAACTCAAAAGTTAAATCCCATCACAATAAAAATGGAAATTGCAAGCCACGTGCCTGAGCAGTCTTCCTAGGTACCCTTACCTTCCTGCTCTCCACCCAGGTGCCCATTTTCCCAGTAAAGTTTCTTGCTTTGTCAGCACATGTCTCCTCAGACAATTAATTTCTGAGTGTTAGACAAGAGCCCACTCTTGGGCCCTACAAGAGTCCCCCCAACTTCCTGCAACAGTATGGAAAGAATGACATTTTAGAGTTGAGAGGGACCTCGACTGTATAGTTCCCAAGAATCTGAGTGATCTTCCCAAGGTTCATGAAGCTACTCCATTGAAGAATAAATACAGAATCCACTTCTTTTGTTATTTCAATGCTATTTCTATCCTGCTCACAGGTCTCTCTTATGAGGAAGGGAAAACAGACATTAGCTTTAATAATTTAAGGTGGGGTCTTGGAGAGACCAGAAATGTTAAAAAACACTTGACTCTGAAAGAAAAAATAAGTTTAAGAAGTGGTAAGGGGAAGCCCCAAATAGTGTCACGGACCATAGCATCTATGACTAGTCCAACATGGAGACGTTACCCTCTGAAAGCCTATACCAGTCAGCAACAACTGCCTACTCATCTGTTTTGGGTACCTGTTTCAGTGTGCTGGTTCTCAGGATTATTTTTTCTTGGAATGTATGCATTCTAGCAAAGCAAATTTCTCCCAAACCAATCCTTCACTTTTATTGACTTCCATTATAAATTTGGCAATTTTCAAGAATTTTGATGACCCAGTGTTTGAGGCTGATCTGTGGATCTGGAAAGCAGTGCGAAGGCACCTAGCGTTTCACTCCTTCTACTGCAGCCTTCCTATTCTTCCCTTCAAACATCTTCCATGTTAGCTTCCCTGGACCACAAGAGTATCTTATGGCTAAAGATCTGGGTTAGCACCCAGGTAACTTTCTGTTGTATTGCCTTTCTCCAGCTGTGGTGGAGGCACTGACAAAGTCAGATACAGGGAGACTTGAAAGCTAGCATTCTATATTTCAGTTGGGATATTCCATTAGCTCATGGCTTTGGGCTCCAGAAAGGAGTCATTTCCCAGTAATTTGAAATACTAGATACTCGATTTCCTTACAATGTGACTGTCTTGTAGATAAGCACTGTGGGCCCCTGCTGCACAGCTCAAGTAAACTCTGTCGAGTGAACAGGACTGACCAACTCTTCCTGCTGTCCCTGGCCATGTCAGCGCTGGCCCAGTGAAGTTTATCTTTGCCTTTCAGCCTCCTTCCTGAGAAGCATCTTACCACCTTTTTACTAAGAGTGAAAGGCAATTAGGGTACAGATGGCTTAGATTTTCTTTTCATATACATTTTTCTTCTGCTGCATGTGGGAAGCACTGTACTTTGAAGAAATTCAAAATTATTCCCAAGACACTTAATGTTATTTTTACTCCAGCAGGAGTGCTCAAGGACAAATGAGCACTTAGACGGAAACATCCTGCCTGAGAGAACCACACAGCTTGTCCAAAGCCCTTATCCTGATGCTGTGGGCAAGTTCGGACTCACCGAGCTGTACTTCACCTTTGTATTTCAATTGCTGGCATGTTGCCTTGCTTAGGTCAAAAGGGACGGATAGTCTTCCTTTGGCAGTATAGATTTTCCTCACAAGAATTCTGGTTAGCAAGAACTTTTCAATTAACTGAAGGAGGCAGCTTTATAGGCAGGAGATATATGATGGGTTGGGTTTATTTTTAATTTCTGTTAAAAGTTTACCATGCATGTCTGAGACAGGGCAGGAAAAGCAACTTGATATTTGGAAACATCAGAAAACATAATTCTTTGGAGGCTGTTTTCAATGTCACTTTCCTCAATTCTAACAGAAGGGTCAATTCCAGGATTTCAGCATCCTGAGTTCATAAAGCCTGGGAAAAGAGATCAAGTAGATACTTCCTCCGACTCTATAAATTTTGTGCTCCTAATGTGACCTTTGTCCCAATACCTAGAAATGACCTTGACCACTGGCATCGAGCAGTGTACCACAGCGTTTCTCCTAGTGTTCAGGGTGGCTTTGAATCAAGTTTCCAATTAGGAAAGAACTGAAACAGGAAAGGAATAAAGGAGGGGGGGTGTCTAAGCAACCGAGTCTTCCCTGCAAGAGAAGAGGAAGCCATGAGAAGTGAGTAATAGGTTTATTTGCATATACATAAGAGAAGAGCTAGCGTTGCTGGGAGAGAGGCAGGGCTTGTGAGGAGGTAAGGCTTCAGCAGAGGAAGGCACCTTGACAAACAAGGACTTCGGGCTCAGTAAACCAAGCACAGTTGCAACCTTCTTTTGCCCCAAGCCCACTACTCATTTAACTCATTTACCTGTTGTCAGAGAGACATGGGAATTACTTACAAAACCAGGTGGTAAATAAAGTGGAGGGAACCAATTTTATAAATCTGGACCAGCCACTTAAAACCTTTATGTACAGGGTGCAGAAAAAACCCATAAGAGGCACCTTTGAATAGTTCAAACCTAATCAAGTGCCATCCGCCCTGTTAGTAAAAATAGCTATCACGGAAGACTCTGGGGATTAAATGTCTCTCCAAAGTTGAGGCCTCAATCCTACAAGTTTAGGCAAAGGGACTCTAGAAGTGGAAGTTCCTGCCAGGTTTGAAAGACCATGATCACAGACAGGAGATCTCTGGGGATCAGAGTGGAATGGCTACAGAGACACGCATTTCTCAGCCTGCTTCTGTGGCTACGCTGTGGGGCTGAGCTCCTAGCAAGCAGAATCCGGGGTGTCTCCCATGGATGGAAGGCATCCTTGCTAAAAACATCTTTTCTTGGATTCTAAAGTTGAACCAGAATGAACTTTGACCTCTTTTCTAAGTATCCAAATGAGATAAAGGCTCTTAACATGAAAAAATCAAGTTCTGCATTTGGGAACAGCAATTACCCAGTGGCTAGTTCTCAAGGGAGCTTCACTTACTTCTTTTTCTCCAGGAAGACATGTGGATTGTCCTCAGAGAAGTCAGAAGTGGCCAGCTACTGACTAGATGCAGTAATATAAAACAAAAAGATTGGACATGCTGACTAGGAAGGGGAAGAGAAACACACACTGAGTGATTGTATCTTTTCTTTTTTGTATATAAAGGATTAAAAAATTCCAATTTAATAATAAATTTTGGAAAAGCAAATGTAAAATGACTTGGGCTTATAAAACCAGAATTTACAATTATCTGTGTATAGTCAAAGACAAATCATAGAACCGTTCTGATTACAGATTAAAGTAATTCTACTGGTTACAGAATCACTGACCCACTCCCCGGTGAGATTACAGTTGTTCAATTGCAAGCATCTCCACCGCTACTCACACTCCTTTGTCTCCTCCTCAGACAGTGTTTTCACACCCAAGTCACAGCACACACACCAGGCACGTCTTTCTTTTCACAAAGCTTAGCAAGATGATCCCTCCTTCTGGCTTAGATCAACAACCTTCCTTTATAAATAACCCCCCTTCCCCTGGTCACTAAATTCGTCCATGTCTTCATCCTCCACAGGCTCCCTCCCCTTGGTCCCAGTTCCAGTAGGACATGTTCATCCCTAAAAAGAATGCTGGATTCGTGAGGCCACACCAGTCACAAGCTAGGACCTCTCTAGGCCAGTGGCGCTGGGCTCCTAGTTGTCCAGCACCTTTGTGCTCAAGAAGCTGTAGTGTTCTCTCTCGGTCATTTCTTCCCAGCATTCTCCTGCCCTTTCATGACATCCATGCCAACAAGCTGTCCGTCATTCTAGGTTTCCCTGTCTTGTACAAGTCTTCATTAATAACCAAGTGACTGTAACTACCACGGCAATGCTGAAAAGATCCTTGTCTTTTCTTCTCTCAATCTTCATCTACCTTCATGAACAGAGTCTCCTCTAGAAGCCGGAGACTCCTCTCTCCTTTCTCTGCATCCTGAGGGACCTACTCAATAAGAATCTGCTCCTCTGAGATGCCTGCTCTGCAAGATCAAGTCACAACACCGCAGCCTCTGTGGACTGCAGGTTGGAGGGAAGATGCCAGGCCCACCAACTCTGATCGATCATTTCGGGTTAAATAAAATGAACGCAGTACCACACTCTGCTCTTCCCTACACTTCTTCATTAACACACCTATAACATCCACTTTAGTAGTCTGAGCACAAAGCTCTCGAGAGCTGTCTTTCCCCTTCTTTCCACAGGCTGAGACGCCACCATGCGGGGCCAAGGAAGTGCCTGTTGGCCTTCTGAGTGCCTCTTAGGAACTAGCACCTAACTTGTTAAAGTGTTACCCACAACTAGTTATATTTTACGCCCCCCTACAGTACGGTGTTGCACCACTGCTCAATTTGCAACCAGTGAACTTTACCAGGGATCTATGTCCTCTCGAATCTGGTCTTAACTGCTAACCTCTCATTAGCATGAAAAACGCTCCCCTTTTAGTACACCTACTTTAATGCTCAACGAAGAAGTGCCACTGAGAAAACATGGAAGATTTCTTTAAGAAAGGAACCATGCTTTCCTTTCCAGCACAGCCAGTGGGCTGAAGGCCTGTTTCCACTCATCTCCATTCTTTCAGTGTAAATCCACTACTCACTGGCAACACAGTCTGATTTAGCAGGCACTCATCATTAAAACCAGAACATCTATGGCATATAAACGAGGTGAGATGCCAAAAAACACAGATCCATAGAGCCTTTCTGATGGAGAATGGAAAGAAAAGTCTGAGACAGTGAGCTCATGCGTGTCAGTGTACACACATGAGAACAAGTCAAACATCTCAACAGGATTTACTGTAACAGAATCTGCACAGGTACACTATGCTCAAGTCTTACTAGAAAGGACTCACTTGCATTTTTTCCCTTTCTTAATGCAGCACGACCAATGGCCAGCTAAACATCAGACCCATTGTTGAATAGAAGGGAGCAGCATCAGACACAAAATTCCAGGCCCTGGTTTTACGTGCCTTTAATACTATTTTTCCTTTCCTCTGTGTTCACTAAACAGGATTTAAAATTTTTGTAAAGCTACTTTTCATAGCTTTTTGTTTTCCCTTTGTATTTATCATGTTTTTAATTTCTTCTCTGAGGAGGAATTCTCCGAATCTGTGTCTTCCAATTCGATTCGGTGCCTCTTGAGGCCACTATGGCCATGAATTGCTCTGCTGCTGTCTGTGTCTGGGGGGTCAGTGGGGTCCTCTCTTGTTCCAGCACTGGGGGACTCACAGGCCATTTCAGACCCACAACAATCTTTGTGTAGGAGTATCCCTGTCAGGGACAAGTTATCGTGGTCAGTGTCCACACGTCCTGGGGAAGAGCAGGCCAGTGCCTCCAGCTCCCCGAAGTTCTGCCCATTGTTGTGGGGGTGCGGGGGGCGGGGGTGCAAGCGTCCATTGTTGTGGTTGGCACAGATGGTTTCGAGGCTCCTCTCCTCACTGTCATCAGACTGGGTCCTGAGACAGTTGCCAGACCCGCTGCTCAGAGTGGAGCCAGACGCCTTGGGGACAGGAGGGGAGGGTGGCTCCTCAGCCCGGCTGCTCAGGGCCTTGCTTAGGGCCTTTCCATTGAGCTTCTTGGTTTCAAAAGTGTATTCTACAGTGCCACCATTGTTGGAGTCCTGAGAAGCATCCTCGGGGGCCTCTGCCCAAGGGTGGCCACTGGGCTCGGGGCCTGGGCCATTGTTGGGGCTTACGGCAGAAGTCCCCTCTTTAAAAGCATCCTTGCTGCGGCCTTCCGGCGGCAGGTCCTGGGTCCTCTGGGCTACGGCCGCGTTTAGACAGGCTTCCTTGCTGGAAGAAGGGGCTGGGCTGTCCTTGTGGCTGGTTCCCGCCCTCCCTTCATCGGCCTCCCCAGACGCGGGCGAGCTCTCTCCATCTCTGTTGTTTGAGTAGGAGATGTAGGAGTGGCGGAGCCACTTGTAAGCTTTGTAAATCTTCCGCTCAACCGACTCTGTGTCCGAAGTTGGCGATGCTCGGCTCGGCTGAATCTCCAGAGTGGACGCGCTCCGCTCAGGGGAGGAGGTTGGGGAGGAAGAGAGGTCATCTACTTTGATCTGGGGGTAATCGTAGTTGTCTTCGCCAATGTAGGTATCGGTGGGCTTGGGCGGGGCTCCGGGCCTCTCTTCTCGAGGTGTCTTCTGCCGGCGCCGCATGGCGTTCCGCTGCCGGGTGGATGCGCGCCGTTCGTTCAGCTCCTCCTCGTCCTCGGAGCTGCTGGAGCTGCTGGAGCTGCTGGACTCATCTTCGGGGCTGGGAGACCGTGGCCGGGGAAAGAGGTCTGTGTCCAGTTCCACCTCACAGGCATTCTCTTCAGAGTCAGACTCGTTGGAAAGGGCCAGAAGGCGTTTGTCCTGGTAGCGCCGCAGGGCAGACAGGCGCTGCTGGCGAGACGTGGCATCCTCACACGAGGGCAGTGGCGGGGTGGACGCCACCACGTTTGTGGCAGTGACCCGTAGGGGGCCCAGGTGGAAGGCGCTGTCGGCAGACTCATCCACTGTGGGCGGAGGGGAGCGGGGCAGCGAGGCCGAGGACTCGGAGTCGGTGTAGCCCGAGCGCTCGCTGACCCCCGCGTGCAGCTGGAGGATGGTGCTCTCGCTGAGGTCACTGTCCGAGTCAGAGCTCCAGCCCTCGATCTCGCGACGCACCAGGGAGTCAAAGAAGGCCATCATCCGGGGGTCTTCCTGCACAGACTGGTTGGCGTAGTCGTGAGACAGGCCACTCCCACTGTTCAGTACAAGGCTGATGTACTCTTCGTGGGTATAGAGACAGCGAGAATCATCCTCAATCCGACCGTCCAGATCTCCGGTACATCCTGGCTGCTTGTATGGGCTCCAGATCTGCACAGAAGGTGAAAACAAAACCAAGGAAGCCTGATTGCAATGTATTCTAAAGCAGTTGGCCATTAAGAACTTCGCCAGACTCTCCCTGTCATTTAGCCAGGACTTGCTAACCAACTTTAGGCCCAGGATAAACACATACCATGACTCCCACTGCCCCCCTCCCCTTTAGCTTCCTCTACCAGTAGCCTGGAAATCACAATAACCCCCTACATAATCTCTGAGGACAGAGGATGACTTGAAGATTGGCCAGTGTGTTCAAAACTCTCAGAAGATTGGAGAGGTACCACTTTTCCAAAGTGAAAACAGACCCAGCAGTCAGTCCTCTGCAACAGTTAATATTTCAGCCTATAACTACTTCTCCCCAAATGCAACATTTCTATTTTTAACTAATGGGAATTGCTTACTGGAGCTTGGTAAGAATAGCCAACTGCCTACACTGCAGTTCCCTCTTGGACATGCAGGCATCAGTTACCCAGGAAACTGGGTTCTCTTAACCAGGGAGCTGCTGGCTTGCTCCCCAACTTTTCTGTTAGCTATTGGAATAGGCAGGACTCACCCTCCAAGCCCACAGACCCATCTCTTAAGAGGCCTCCACTCCACAGTCAGACCTAGGCGCTCATAGCCAAAAAGTGGCCGAACTAGGATTCAGACTAAAGTCTGTCTGAATGCAGAAGCCCAGCTTTATGAGCTGAATTAAGTTATGCAAAAGTGGAGTTCAAGGTAATTAAGCTGTCACTGCAGATGAGAACGATTAGCTTCACCTGACTCTGCCAGACTGGTCCTGAGCAGCACAGAGAAGCTCGGTTATATCAGCTGGTAGTTATGGCAACTCAGATGACATTCCAGGTGATTTTCTTGCCTTAACAGGCTCCTGTCTATCTTTAGATGGCACCCAACCCAGAAAGTAGTGGCTTTTTGTTCGCTATCCTCTATCAAGACAATGGCTTTGCTTCCCCAAAGTTATCCAAGAACAAATTCGCCTTCCTGTGAGCATGCTCCTGAGGCCCGCTCCCTCCATGGTTTACTTTGATCTCCCAGGAGGCAGCATCTCTCAGGAGGATCCCCAGTTTAAGAGGGGCTGAAGAAACCTTCTAGGCTAGGTCTCTTCACCAATTCCCAATTCGGATTCATTCCTCCTTCAACTCTGTCCTCTGCCCACAACTCCTCAGGTGTCCTCCCACCCCCAGCTTCACAATCTCACCCAGGGGAGTGTTAAGGCAGTGATTCTCAACCTTTGGTGTGAACATGAATTACCTGAAGAATAATTAAAATGCTGACTCCTGAGCCCCACCCTCAGAGATTCTGATTCAGTAAGTCACGGGGAGGTTACCAGGGCTCTGCACTTTTAATAAGCACTCGAGGAGTGAGAAAGTGGAGGGACCAACTTTTAAGAAACACTGAAATATATTAATAGTTAGCATAAAATAAGTTGCAAAAAATAAAGGCTTTGTCTGAAGCGATTCTCAAATTCTTTGTGAGACCCAATGTTTGGGAAACATTTAGATCTGGTCTTTAGCAACAGGCTCAAGCTATAAATGACTATCTTTGCAAACAGATGTCTCTGGGAATAAAAGTTTGGTGGCTTAGGAAAAAAACTGAAAGGTTCAACAAGCAAAGCCCTTAGGATGCTTTGGAGTCGTAGTCTATACACTGGGCTAAATCTCATTCCCGCAGTTAAAAATGGAAAATGTTACTAACCATGTTATATAATACGAAGATAAATCCTTATGTACTTCCCAGAAACTCAGAATTTAACAAAAGAACAAAACATTCATGGTGAGATGCTTGCTGGCCCAACTATCCAACAAGCCTGGGTTTTAGTCTACTACCCAGCCCCCTACATCTTCACTTCAGGAATGAAAATCATAATACTGAAAGTTGGCATTTATATGCACTCTGGAATGTATTAAGCTGAGGTAGACTTTCATTCCTGAAGCCTGGAGTAATGGAACAAAATGCTGGATCAGAAGGCAAGAGGCTTGAGTGTGGGTTCCCACACAGCTCTAGTTTTCTCAGCTCCCCATCTAAATAGTGAAATTAGACGGGTCTCACGCAACCCAAAGATTCAGAGCAAAACAAAAGATCCATCCCAGATGGCAGGCTCCAGTCCTCAAGGGACCTACAGCACAGAGCTGTGGGAGAGGCAGAACAGGTAGGAACCTGAGCCTTCTCACTCACATGGCCCAGAGCAAACGACTTCACCCTTGAAGCCTCTTTCCTCAGTTGCAGACATGAGAAGGATGAAATGATGTAACATATGCCAAAGTGCCAATAACTGTAGTGCTTCCTCCTTCATTTGGCAAACGAATACCTCAACTGGAGGTTTGAGACTCATCCTTAAACAGACTTTTGAACACCAGAGGCACTGACCATCCCAATTATGTTAGTCCTCATCCTTGAAACATCAATTTCAAACATTTGTGAAATTATCTTTTTAATATTGAAAGTCAACAACTCAGAAGTGAAGCAATGAAAGCACAGCTTTCTGTTGCATGTGAACTGTGGCTAGATATCCCTCCTCATGGGACAAGGTTCATGAGAAAAGGAGGAGGGATGTGCGGCTTTCTCTTGAAGCCCAGTGACAGTGACAAGTTTAGCTCAAGAGGCTATTGAGCAAACAGATGCAGTTCAATTCTCATTCAAAAATCATTGAAATGGAACGCAATTTCAGTAACAAGTGTTCTGACCCACACAGGTGACCGTGACATGCTTGATGTAGCATCTCTAAACCCTCTTCTCTCTCTGCACTATTATACTAAATTCAGACATCTGGCCACCTACCAAGAAAAACGACACAGACAGACTTATGTTGTCATTCAGGGGTGCTTCACACTCTCTAATCTGGATTCCAAGACTCCCTGGGCCCAGGTGTGGCCTACACCTTCCCAGCCTTACATCTGAGCCCTCCCCTTTCTGTGCTCTTCACTCTGGCCAAATGATCATTTCCTAAACAGGCCCTATGCTTTGCTGCTTGTGAGCACTGACTCATGAGCGTACTACCTGGAGTGCAATAGGTGATCAATAAATATTTATTGATTCAGTAAAATAACGAAATATCCAATCTCTCTCTTTAAAATGGCCCTCCCATCTTATTCCTTTCTTTTCTTTTGCAGACTTTTTTCTTCAAAATCTAGTTCAAGTATTCCTTGAGATAGCTCAAGTGTACTGAGATTACCCCAGATGGGGGGAAAAAAAAATCTCTGCCTCCCCACACAGCAATGTTTCTATCTCTTATGTACTTTGCATTTTTCATTACTTTTATTTCTTTTTTCTCCTACTGGGTCATCAGTTCCTATGGGGACCTGCATTACCTATCTCTGCATTCCTCACAGGGCCTATCGCAAATCACACATAGTAGGTATGGTTCACAAATACTGGGTGAATAGACAAATACTGGTCTTTGTGGAAAAAGAAAAAGCCAGCAATTGTTCATCTTTCTCTTATATTTAACTACCAAATAACCCCATTTTTTGCTAAGTGCGGGCATTCAAGAGAATATAAGATCTGTTGTGGGTGAGAAGAGCCTGGTTCTGACTCCTTTCCTTCAGGCTAGTAAGGCATCAGTAAAGGACAAGTCAAGGAGAAGGTGGACCAAACAGAGACAGCTGGAGACAGAGGCTGGCTGGATTATAGTATGGTGGAATGATGCTCTTTGAGCCATTGACTCTCTCAGAGAAAACACAAGAAAGAAAGAGATTTTTTTTTAAGTTTTTTTTTTTAAGAGGTGGACCATTTTTAAAGTCTTTATTGAATTTTTTACAGCACTGCTTCTGTTTCATATTTGAGTGTTTTGGCCACGAGGCAAGTGGGATTGTAGTTCCCTGACCAGGCATCAGACTGGCCCTCTCTGCATTGGAAGGCAAAATCTTAACCACTGGACTGCCAGGTAAATACCTGAAAGTGACTTTTATTAAAACAGAAACTGTCAGGCACAGGTAACCTGTAAGGCACTCCTACGTGTCGTTCACTTGACAGATGGGAGACAGACTCACGCTGCCCAAGGGTACTAACTGTTACTGACTTAAGGTTTCCAGTGGCTAAACATGCCTCCTGGTGGGGCAGGGCTCAGACCCCACTGGGACCTGGGAGCAATGAGTTCTACAGTTCAGTCTGAATATTTTCACAGAGAAAATACTCTCTCCCTTAAGAACTTGGCTAGTCTCCAACCTCTGACCTCTTGGGTAAGGATTCCAACTGACTAAACAACGACTGGGGAGACTTAGCACAGAAGCATCCTAGGGCGTCAGCCAAGCAGGAATCTCTCTTCTAAAGGAGATGCTCAAGCAGAATTCCCTGATAAAGAGAATGATGTCAATAGGACTATGGAGGACATGCTACTATACTAACCTGTGAGTGACACCCTAAAAGAAAAGGGAAAGCAATATGCAAGGGACAGGCCGGTTCAGTGATCACCCAAGTGAAGGACTGCTGAGATGAACAAATACAGCAGGAGCGCCAGGCCACTGCTGCCTTCCCACTAGCATAGAAAGGGCGGCTAGACATCGACAAGAACAAAGAACAGGGCCCTGTGCTAGCCTTACCACTACTAGCTATAATTAACCCCAAACAGTAAATTTATAATTTACATCTCATCCTCTGCAAAAAGAAAAAGTCAATAAAAACAATCTAAGTCTAGGTCTAGCCCTGTTTATTTATGGGTAAATAAATGTATGCAATCATGAAAGTCAGCCCTGATCAACAATAAAACCTAAATAAAGGGAGTTGGAATAACGACAAATAAAAATACTGACCCATACTCCAGCATTACATTTCTGATAGTTTCCTCTGCCTCAGACGTAAGTTGGATAGTTTTTTTAAAGAGAACAAAAGAAAATGAAAACTATCCGTTTATTACAAATCAATCTTCACATTTCCCCTGAAATCTCCCTCAAGTTTTCAATTGTTATTTTGGGGGAAAGTGAGGAGTTTTATGTTTTGCTGGGGGGAAGAGGGAGGAGATATCACCTATCCTTACTTAAAAGTCACATCATCACAGGGTCCTCAGGAATTCATCATTTGCCTTGAGCCCTCATTTTCTCAGCTGTGGAGAAGGGTTACTAGCAGTCCACTGGAATGTGAGTGATGGGCAGTGGGCCATCCTTCCATGGATACAGGCCAGGCTGGCTCTCTCATTTACAAGCTCTAAAAATATCCCTTGGCAGGGTTACGTTCATTCAGTCAATGTGCAATTGATGCAAGTGTTCATCCTCAATCACAACCACATGAAGTGGTTTTTGATATGTCCTGAGACAAGTTAGCTATGGTTCTGGAAGTCACTTGTTGTATCTGTGCCATATGAGTACAGCAATTAATGCCAAGTGCACACCCAGTAACTGAGGAGATGGTAGCTTCTTTATCTGAGATGGGGTTTGGAAAGCAGAATTCATCAGACTCCAGATCAAACACCATTGGAAATGCAGCAGCATACAGGTAGTATCTGGTTTCAAAGCCTCGTGACTAATTTTTAAGAAAACAGTTCCCTCTGAAAGGAGGTTTAAAAACCACTCTCTTGATTATATCATCAATTTTTCCATATTTTGTAATATGTCAAAATAATTGAGAATTCTGATAGACCTTTAGTATGTTTAGCTACGATGTGCTACATACATTGTTTTGTTTTTTTCCATTTATGAACTTGCAGTGATTTCTCCCAAAGGACAAAAGGGGAATGTGCCTCACCTTGATAATCTTTTCTACACCAGAAGAGCAGATCATGTAGGTGTGGGGGTTAAATCGGACCTGGTTAACAATAGACCGATGCCCTTTCAGCACCATGAAGGCTCCGTTGACCACCCTACCAATGCCACCTGGGAAGACAGAAGGAAAAAAAAATCAAATGATGAAACAGATGGAAGTAAACAGGCTCCAGTAATGGCAAACAAACAGCTCTGAACCAGAGTTGAAATTTTTTACTAACTGTATCACCAGCAGAATGCCTAATCTTACAGATAAAGTTGCTATGGAAAGAAGGAAGATGAAATATCTCTCAGCATATGTGCTCTTACCCAGAGCCTTTATTTAGCCTTTAAGCATTGCCCACACCCACCCACTGCAATTCCATTGTCAATGAAGCCACAGCCACTTAAAACACTTCTCAAGTTTTTGATCCCTAGGATAGAATCCCAGTGTTACCTTAGAAAAGGCCCGTCATAAGCAAAATGAGACTGATCTGCTTGGGAACAGTTAGGCAGCTAAGCCAGGGACATGCAAGAACCAGAAGCATATAATTACTTAAGTGTACCCAAAACATCACTGATCCAGTTGCCCTCAATTTCTATGATGAAAGTAGCAAACAAAACATATAAAAACCTCTGGGAAATAATGGAGAAAATCCTTTCTTCACTCTGACAGGGAGAACTAAGGATAAAGCAAGGAGATACGGGTCACTTTCACAATAAGCAGAGTCCAAGTATGGAAAATTACACAGGGTGGGCCTTGAAGACATCATGTATAGAGACCACTGACAGAAAGCAGTATCTTATGGACCATCCTATAGGCTTTCTTTTTCAATGATGAGAAAAGTACCAGAGGCCTAGAACTTATAACGCAGATGAAAATGTCATCATTTATGAACTTGGGATAATCTTAAAGGTTCAACTTCATTGGTAAGGGCATCACACTCCCACAGGACACATGCACCCAAGTCGTCACTTTTAAGCAGCCATCAACAGCTCAGTACACACAGGCTGACATGTGCTCCTGGTCAACTGGCAAAATGTGATATACAGACACAGACGAATGAGTGCTCATTTATTTAAGTAGGGAGAGCCTTCGCAGACCCTGCCAGGAGCACAGCATCGCTGGGGCACAAAGTGCCATTAGCACCACCTCAGTTCCACATGCTCCACCCCAGGGCCAACTTCTCTCTCAGTTCAAACATTCATGCCAAATACTTCTCATCTCACTATCTGCAGGGAAAATGGCTAGAACGATATCCCTCTTCTAGGGATAATCTGGTTCCGCAGAAGGTGTCTTCTGCTTCTGGCCTCCTGACACAACTCCTCTTTCACCTCTCCTGCCTCATGAGAGATATTCCTCTCTACTGACATGTACATAACATATCTTTTTTTTTTTTTTTTACAACAGCAAGAGGTTGGGAGACTGCACTGATTTGCTTCTGAGTGGTGTCAACTTGGCTAGCACCAGGTGCTTACTCTACTTGCCGAGTGACAAAAATGTCCTTTCCCTAAATTTTGCCCCATGTCTGACATTATTAATATCTGAATAACCCAGGATGGACAATACACTTATAGCCATTCGTATTTCAGCCCAACATCATCACATTTGCTAACAAACCATAAAAGAGGAGAAAGTAACTAGGACATAGGTGTGTTTTTATGGAGACAAAAGAGTCAGGAAAGGTTTAAGCACCCAGGTAGGCTGCCATGATGGGAACACCTAGGCATCCTGAGTGCACCAGGTTCCTAAGGTGGCGAGGGAGAAGGGGAAGGTAACCTGAGCCTAGTCAAAACAAAAAGAAACTTGAGAGAACTAAGAGGGATCCATGGGAATCTAAACCAGTTGTCTCAATACACCCCCAAAGAGTTCCTTTGGGTCTGTTTCTTTTCTATAAATGGCTGATTCAACAAGCCGCAATCTGGCTCATGGATTTCTTCTCAATCCTACGTTTCAACAGCCTACTCCTATCCATACCTCCACTGGGGTGGTCACTAGCAAAAAAACTTATGCTTGAACCTAGTACCAATATCGTTGAATCCTTCTGCTTCTAAGAAAAGGAATTTAAGTGACTCAGAGAATTTCAGTGACTTCTTCCAACTAGCTTGGCAAAGCCAGAATCTGAACCAGAGTCTCTTTGGTTTTAATGCCTAATATCCTTTCCATTGTATAAGTGGCCTTTAAGAGATGAAAAGGTTTGAATAGGGATAGAGTCGGAAGGTCATAACCAATTTCTAAATCCTTCTGGGAGTCATCATATAAGTTGGTTTTCATTTTAAGTCCTGAATTTAACAGGGGGTGGGGTGCTTCCTGGGTGGCGCTAGATGTAAACAATCCACCTGCCAATGCAGGAGACACAACAGAGGCGAGTTCGATCCCTGGGTTGGGAAAATTCCCTGGAGGAGAAAACGGCAACACGCTCACGTATTCTTGCCTGGAAAGTCCCATGGATCAGAGGAGCCTGATGGATGGGCTGTAGTCCATTGGGCTGCAAAGAGTTGGACATAACTGAGCACACGCAGAAGCGGGTAAGGAAAAGATTCTGTCCAATGGTATTCCGAGTGCAAGGTCTATATCAGCACAGGACATTTCATCCCACTGCCAACACCAAAGAGTCTATGAAGTAGAACTGGATCTCGTGCACACTGAGAACCTGGAGTGCAACGCCTGAACTAAAGCAGGCACTTGCTATAACTAAAGCCGGTAGCCACTGCTGAATGGACAGTGTTTCAGGAGAGGGCAGTTCTACAGTAAGTACCACTAAAGGAGGACTTTGGTGAGATGGAAGGTCTCGTCTTAAAGAAATAGCTACCATACGACCAGGGTAGATGACTTAGAATACAATTACACTAACTTTCAGATCTAAAGAATAATTGAAGGGTATCAGTGCTTGAAAAATTCAGACCACAAAAAATCTGTTTCTACTGCTCTTTCACATGCTGTGACCTCATTTGGTTTCTCTTCTTGGCAGTAATTTTAATACAAGATATTTTCTCCTTCCTACCCAAGAAACCTGAAAAAAAGGAGGAAGTCAATAAAGCCAAGAGACTGAAAGTGAAACAGGTACAGAAAGAATTACTGCTGCCATCTGTATAAAGTAATCCCGGCTATACACAGAATCACAGCAATGAATAGGCTTCAGAAAGGTTCGCTATAGTCCCTCTCCAGTTTTCAGGTTTCAAGTGATTGAAAACAGCTGCTACTGTACAATTTACACAGAATGAGTTTAGAGAAGAAATTTTTATCAGTTCTGGAGATGTGTATAAATCAGATAGATCCCTTGAGTCTCAAATGACTAATGCCAAGATGCCAATACCAGTAAGAACTTGGGTTCTCCTCTCCTCCATTATCTAACCAGAGCCTGCCTATCAATAGCAAAATCAAGCTGAAAAAACTTAGGCGGGGAATATTTTTGACAAGAACTACATAACCTACATAATTTCCCTTTAGGGTCATCACTCATCTGTGAGTAAGAGCCCTGGTAAGGCTCAAGCCCACCCCATGGTTACTGAGCCAAGTCACAACGTTATTGCTAGTAATGGTACCAATAAGTAAAACAGCACAGACTCAAGAATGAGACCCTTGGTCATTCTTGAGCTGCCATTTGTTTATCAAGTTCTGTACAAACCAATGGTCATTTCTCCAAACCATCTGCTCTGGCTGGCTCAGACAAACAGGCTGGTACCATTTTGTAGGTTTCTTTTTAAGTTGAGGTCAAAAGTTTCCATACATCCATCTTTCCTTTGTTTCAGACGGGATACTAGGGAGGTGGCGAATGTTCTATCTTATCTGTTCTACTTCTCTATTCTACTGCCAAGACCTCAGAAAAGAACATGAGTGAGAGGGCCATCTCATAAGACTCCAGCATTAGTGGTTCACTCACTATCTTGGGATTCTAGGAAACACAAGGCACTTAGAAAAAACACCTTGTTCAGAACCCTGATAAAGACCTTTCTAAAATGCCATGGCCAAATGTTCCCACAGAGAAGACAAAGGACTAAGCCTACATGTGCTCACTGCCCTCTTTTCTTTTTTTTTTTTTTTTTGCCCTCTTTTCTTAACTATGCTCTTTTCAAAAGATTCAGCCAGAGATTTGTCCCCTCAAGCCTCTCAAGAGGGTCAGGACACCACTCCCACTTCTTGCCAACTTCAATTACTTCTGTTTCTTGTCAATTTCATTCATTTTCAACAAAGTCCTCCAAGAATGAGGATGTTTTCAACTCAGAAGCTAAAAGCACCCTGGTCAGGATTTCTAGATGCTTTGGTTCAAGCTTATCCACTGTGCTAGGGCATGATCCTCAACAGCACTTGGGACTGACTACAGAACAGGACACTGAAATATTTTGTTCTGAAATAAACTCCGAATCAAAGTGGGTAAAACGGCAGTATTAATTTTCTTGTTACAGTCTTTGGATTTTCCACTCCTTCCTCAGTTCAGTCACTCAGTCATGTCCGACTCTTTGCGACCCCATGAATAGCAGCACGCCAGGCCTCCCTGTCCATCACCAACTCCCGGAGTTCACTCAGACTCACGTCCATCAAGTCCGTGATGCCATCCAGCCATCTCATCCTCAGTCGTCCCCTTCTCCTCCTGCCCCCAATCCCGCCCAGCATCAGAGTCTTTTCCACTGAATCAACTCTTCGCATGAGGGGGCCAAAGTACTGGAGCTTCAGCTTCAGCATCATTCCTCCCAAAGAAATCCCAGGGTTGATCTCCTTCAGAATGGACTGGTTGGATCTCCTTGCAGTCCAAGGGACTCTCAAGTCTTCTCCAACACCACAGTTCAAAAGCATCAATTCTTTGGCGCTCAGCCTTCTTCACAGTCCAACTCTCACATCCATACATGACCAGAGGAAAAACCATAGCCTTGACTAGATGACCTCAGTCGGCAAAGTAATGTCTCTGCTTTTGAATATACTATCTAGGTTGGTCAGCACTTTTCTTCCAAGGAGTAAGCGTCTTTTAATTTCATGGCTGCAGTCACCATCTGCAGTGATTTGGGAGTCCAAAAAAATAAAGTCTGACGCTATTTCCACTGTTTCCCCATCTATTTCCCATGAAGTGATGGGACTGGATGCCATGAGCTTCGTTTTCTGAATGTTGAGCTTTAAGCCAACTTTTTCACTCTCCTCTTTCACTTTCATCAAGAGGCTTTTTAGCTCCTCTTCACTTTCTGCCATAAGGGTGGTGTCATCTGCATATCTGAGGTTATTGATATTTCTCCCGGCAATCTTGATTCCAGCTTGTGTTTCTTCCAGTCCAGCGTTTCTCATGATAGACTCTGCATATGAGTTAAATAAGCAGGGTGACAATATACAGCCTTGACGTACTCCTTTTCCTATTTGGAACCATTCTGTTGTTCCATGTCCAGTTCTAACTGTTGCTTCCTGACCTGCATACAGATTTCTCAAGAGGCAGGTTAGGTGGTCTGGTATTCCCATCTCTTTCAGAATTTTCCACTCCTTCCTAATAGTCCATTAATTAATGGGTAGGACAAACACCTTTGCGAGAATGGGAAGGAGAAACAATGGACAACACAGAGATTAAGGAGGGGGAGTCTGAAAGCAAGAGTGAGGAACCAGGAACAGGGACTAGATGACTGGAAGGGTCTGTTGGAAGATAAGAAATTAGGACAGCAGGAGATAGATTTGTGTTTAAAAAAAAATAGAGCACTGGGTTCTCATGAAGAGGGTAAACATCCTTGACCTTCCAAGATTTATATGTTGACATGTCCAAGGATAATAAGAGCTGGACATTTAAGGACTTAACAAATGATTGTTAAATTGGAATTAGTGGAGAACACTGTTAAGAGTGGTGCTTCCCAGGTGGCTCAGTAGTTAATAGAGTCCGCCTGCCAATCCAGGAGACACAGGTGATGCAGGTTCAATCCCCGGGTTGGGAAGATTCCCTGGAGTAGGAAATAGCAAGCTATTCCAGTATTTTTACCTGGAAAATTCCATGGACAGAGAAGCATGCCTGGCAGGCTACATTCCAGAGGGATCACAAAGAATTGGACATGACTTAGGACTCACGTGTGTACTGTTAAGAGTGGTATTTTAAAAAACTTAATACTCAAGTTAAAAAAACAGATTATGGTACAGGAGATGCTTTCAGCATTTCATGGGAGAACTTCATCTGGTAGCTCTAGATTAGGGTAGGAAACAAAAGGCTGCAGAACACACTGATGGGGCAAGGTGGTAAGCAAGGGCGTAAACGAGTGGCACCATTTCATAGAGAAAGAAGTTGAAATTATCTCAATGACGCAACTGACCTCAAGACTCTGTAATCGCCTAGTCCCCCCCGAAGCAGGAAGACTTGGGCTCAGTGTTCTTCACCAAAGAATCCAACGGTCAATTCAGCTTTCACCCTACTCGCCTCATTACTGGCAAGACTCAGCCGAGCTGCCTCCTCGTGTGATGTTTTCCTCCACCGTCTTCCTAGGCTTCACCCTCTTATGGGTTTCCTGCTACTTCATTGGTCACTCCTTTTTTTTTTCCTTCTAAATTTTTTACTGAAGGATAATTGCTTTACAGAATTTTGTTGTTTCCTGTCAAACCTCAACATGATGGTCACTCCTTCTTGATTTCCTTTTTGGCTCTTCTCCCTGGCTTCTTGACATTAGACTGCCTTAGGATTCAGTCTTTGGTCCCCTTCTCTTTAACTAGTTATACTCACTTCACCCACTGCTGACCTCATACAGTCTGTGGCTTCAGATACTGCCAATGTCGTACCAAACCTTCAGACACCACCTACGTGCCAATACCAAAACTCAAAATGTTACCTCTAGTCCAGGTCTTCCTTGCACTCCACACTTCTATATCCAAACTGTTTACTCAGCATCTTTAGAGACATCTCAGACTCTACCTGCTCACCTTTTCTCCCAATCTAATGTATCAGAAATTCTGATGGCTCTACTTTCAAAACCTATCTAGACTCCAACCCCTATTACCTTGGTTCAAACCACCATCACTTACTAACCTGTATTATGAGAATCCTACTGGTTCTCCTCATTTCTATCGCTGGAAGTCCCACTCCCAACATTTACCCTCAAAACTCAGTAACCAGAGTGATGCTGTTAAAACAAGTCAGATGAAGTCACTCTTCTGTTCAAAATTCTCCAATGGTTCCCACTTCACTTATAGGAAGAGCCTACATGACTGGACACCCCTACATCCCACTTACTTCTATGACTAAGCCCTCTTCTTCTCCCCTTCTCATTCCGCTTCAGCACATTGATTTCCGTGCCATTTTTCAAACATAACAGGCACACTGTCACTTCAAAACCTTCATGCTGGTTCTACTTGAAATTCTCTTACCCTGGATTTCTGCAATGCTCCCGCACCATCATGAGGTTTTATTCAGATGTGACCTTTTCAATGAGGACTATATTGAATATCCTATTTAAAATGACATTGCCCTGATTCCCTTCCCCATACTACTTCCTATCTCCCTCATTCTCTTCTAATTTTTCCTTTTCCAAAGCACTTCTAACCTTTTATACACGATATAATTTATTGTAGCTATTGTTCACTGTCTGTTTCCCCCACTAGGATGTAAGCTCCATCTTAGCAAGGCTCTTTTGTTCTTCTGCTGTACCCTAAGTTTCTAAAACGGTGCCTATCTAGCACATGATAAGTATTCAACAAGTGTTTGATGAATGAATGAAAAGGCATGTGCATTAGACTTCGGAATATAAGAATGTAGGAAAAGAACCTAATCTCCACTAGTGGGCTTCAACATCCAACATGTGGATTATCCAAGTGTCTCTTTCCATCTTCCTGATGTCAATTTTGGATGTTTCTTCTATAACATTTTTGACTACAGTAGGAGCAGAGAAATAAAGAAGCTAAGATTCTACCTACCTTCATGGTCCTTTGAAACACTAATTCCATAAAAACTTGACTTGATTCCCCAAATCTGTTCAAGCTCTCCTTAAATATCTTTTTTATAGGCCTTGGAACCCATTTTAAAATTTAGTATGTGCGCACACGTGTGCGCACACCCCCCTCCCCCCCACACACACACCCTTTTCTCATCTCTCTTGGACTAGAAGTTCTTGGAGGGCAAGAAAGCATTTATCTTTCAATCACCCATAGGATTTGCATAACATTTTATCTAAGGGTACTCAGTAAGTGAACAAATTAAATTCTCTGGAACAAGGCTTGAAGGAGAAGGCTAAAGCTATTATCTACTAAAATGAGGTCTGGTAAGTACCTGTTCAAGCAGTTAATCTATTTCATTCTTGACTCTACCAGCAGAAATTAAGAAGGGCTGTGAGGGGCAAGAGACCACTACTTTTCCTCACTATATCTAAAGAGTTGTCCTAACAATCTCTTAGTAATTCCAAAAGGTCTGCCTGTACATTCCCAGGGCTCCAAGTTTCCAACCATAAAGAGAAATACAATCAGGGTACTGACAATACAGAGAGCAGTGGCTGCTTCCTGGGGATCATGTAACCACTTAAGGGCTAACAAAAGCCAGATGGGGACAGTCAGTGCTGTCAGTAAAGCTCAAAGAGCCCCACAGACAGCAACACTTAATTGTACAAAAAAGTCAATTACACTAAATTCTTCTTTCATCATCTGTATTTCACATGTGTTTGCAACCAAGTACTTGTGAACAATTAAAACCAGTTGTTCCTCCAGTTACTTGGGAGGAAAAAGCAGATGCCCAGGTCTGACTTCCTGAGAGTGAATGCGTCTATGAGAGTAATGGGAGGGGAGACGGAGTATGCACACACACGCAGGCTCATGGAGATGCACCAACAGCTGTTTCCAGCCTCTTTCCTCCGCCTGCTGGCAGTGGGGGTGGCTGCAGTGAAGAGCTGTACGCTTCCCCCTCCATTCAAGGAAAAATCTGTCATAGGACTCCCCCTCTTAAACTACCAGTGAGTCAAGAGCAGCCTTCGTGCAAGAAAAATGTAACTGACCATTCAGGAGGGTACCAGATAAGGTCCATGTCTTGGTCTCTAAGGAATTTTTCAGAGGAAAGTTAAAAAGGAGAAAGCTTTTAAAATGAGAAATAGCAACATTTATTTATTATAAATAGAAACTCAGTAGCTACTAAGTACACTTAAAATACCCCTAAGAAACTAGGTATTATTATTACTGTTGTTATTGTTTACATTGTTAATATTCTTATCTTACAGATGAAGAAAGTTTTATTAAACAATTTTCCCAAAGACTCCAACTAGAAGATGAATGTGTATCAGAAATTTTAAGCCCAGGCCTACCAACTCTATTACACTGTGTTTCTTTCCATGAATAGTACGGTCTTAGTGTAGAGGCATATCTGAGGCGAAGCAACTCAATCAGTGAAAACCCTAAAGCCATTTCCAGCAAGAATTAGGAAAAAGGAAAAAAAAAAAAAAAGAATTAGGAAAAAGGGAAAGAGAAGGCCATGTGGATATTTTCCAGAGACGCCCACCTCAACCACATGGTATCAAACCCTCCATTACTTCTATTATCTGTTACTAGGGGGCAAACACTTTGGAAACTATGGATCTATGAGCACTCATCTTATCCAGAGCAGTAACAATGTCTTCCATCTGAACACATCTAGTTTTCAGAAAGCCTTCAAGACTGTTAAATCATTCCATGATATGAGATGGTAGGGTGAGAGGGGGGTGGTAGCAATTTTACAAAAGAAACTGAGGCCCAAAATTGCTGTTACAAAACCTGCCTAAAATCACTCAATCAGTTATTGGAAGTACTGGACTTGAATCCAGGTATGATTTTAGGCCTAATGCTCCTTCCTATACACGATGCTGACTCTATACATAACTGTCAGTCTGTTTATCTTCATAACTGTCACATAAAAACAGATGCTCTTCCTACGTACTTCAGAGGTGTAAAACATATTCTGATGGGTTTTTTTTTTCTTTGCCACAGTGAAATTCCCAGTTCTATTCCTTCCTCTGATTTTTAAACAGGTTTTTAGAAATGAGTTGTTATTTGAAATCAATTGAAAAAAATTGAGCCTAATTTTCCAGATAGGAAGTTTTACCCTGAGTATTAGGTCTTACATCTTGAAATTATTTCCTCAACCTACTAGGAAGCCCTATGTGAATTACTTACCCAACTGGCTAATTCTGTTTATATAATAATACTAAGTTTTGTTTATATAATAAATTTCATCTCTTTGGCATTTGTGTAGCAAAAACATTTCCCCAGTGATTGTCAGTCTTTCTGAACAGAAGCGTGGAGAAGAAAAAGATGCCCCTGCTCTTGGCTCACACTTAGCACCGCTCTCCGCCTAGTTCTCAGCATCTGGCATGCACCGAGAAGCACACGGCTGGCATTCAATAAAAAATGTCGACTGCGTGTCATCTGATTATGCCATTAAGGCATATAACAGCAAGCCAACTTCCCCACATAGCCTGCCTCAGTGTCTTACTCTGAAATGGCATGAACAGAGACAGCAACTCAGCCTCATTCCAGATCTGTTAAGTCAAAGAGGCAGTAGATTAGATTAGGAATTTCCTGACAGACTTTCCATCATCTAAGCATTCAAAGCTAAAACTCAAGGCCACTTCAAGCCCTTATATGTTATGTCTGGCTCACTGAACCTTGCTAAATGTTTTTTAGAACTACAAATGGCCAACAGTTAAAAATAGAGAAATTACACAGAAGAAATTTCTAATCACTGGAGTTGCTCTGGGGCAACAAAGCAGGCTATCAGGGTGGGCAACCTAGCAGAGGGCTTCAGTTAAAATTCCTCCATAAAAGTGTACTTGAATACACGTTAAGTTATAACTCAAAAGAATTATTGTGGGGATGGGTACGTGAGCAGAAAATTCCACAGACCACTGATCTAGGCTAAGTAAACCCCAGCATGTAAATGCCTCTGCTGGTATATCATGTTTTCATTTTTATTCATTTAATAATATTTTACTTCTATTGTGATTTTTCTTTGACAAACATTTATTCACTAATTTTTAAATTTCTTTTCATCAGGGAATAAAAAAAGAATACCGAAAATAGCATAAAAAGTATAAGTTAGGGCTTCCCTGGTGGCTCAGTGGTAAAGAATCCACCTGCCAGTGCAGGAGACACAGGTTTGATCCCTGGTCTGGGAAGATCCCACACGTCACTGGGCAACTGAGCTCATGTGCCACAACTACTGAGCCCGTGCTCTAGAGCCAGGAGTTGCAGCTACTGAGGCCCCTGTGCCTAGGGCCCCATGCTCTGCAGTGAGAGAAGCCACTATAATGAGAAGCCCTTGCACCACAGCTGGAGAGTAGGCCCCCTCCCCGGCTGGCTGCAAATAGAGAAAAGCCCACACAGCAACCAAGACCCAGCACAGCTGAAAGTAAATAAGGAAAATCGTAAGTCAAATGAAAGTTTAAAAAGTATAGCTTAATGAAATTTCGTAAGACGAACACCTATATAACCAACACCCAGGTTAAGAAATGGAATTTTTCTTGGCCTTTCAGAGGCCTCTGTGCCTCATTCCTATTACAACCTCTTCCTTTCCCCAAAGAGATCATCATTATCCTGGGACTTCCTGGGTGGTCTAGTAGTTAGGAATCCACCTGCCAATGCAGGGGACACGGGTTTGATCCCATATGCCGCAGAGCAACTAAGTCGGGGCGCCGTGACCACTGACGCCTACACGGCCTAGAGCTCAGGCTCCACAGCAAGAGAAGTCATCACGATAAAAAGCCTGCACACCTCAATGAAGAGTAGCTCCCGCCTACCATAACTAGAAAAAGCCCACACTCAGCAAAGACCCAGGGCAGCCAAACAAACAAAAACCCCACAAATACAACATTACCTTGACTTCTGTATTAATCACTTTCTTGCTTTTCAAAACAATTTTTATTCATTTCAGTATACATTCCTAAATCCTTTTCATTTGGGGTGGGGGGAGGGGGGTGGTGGGCACGCCACACAGCTTGTCGGATCTTAGTTCCTCAACCAAGGATCAAACCCGGGCCTTAGTTCCTAAACCACTGAACCGCCACTGAATTCCTCCAGGGAATTCCCTCCTAAATAGTTTTGCTTTGGTTAATGTATCTTTTGGAATTTTTTTATACAACAGGTTACTCCCTGTCCATCCTTTCTTTTATCATCAGAATGTATCTGTTGAAGAACATAAGATCATTTCACCTATAGTTTCTGACAGTCTGGGTTTTGTGGATTGTATCCTCACGATGTAGTAGTGAGACAACACACCCCTCTGTCCTCTGTGCTACCTGCAAATCAAAGCTAGAGCCTGAGGTCTGATCAGATTCAGGGTGGTTGTACTTTGCAAGACTCTAGGCACCACCATGTTTCCCATCAGCATGCTCATAATGTCTAGCTGCCTTTCTTTTTGTAATGCAAATAACCAGTCGATGCTCAAGGTCTAGATGCATTAATTCATGAAGGCTGCTAAGTAATTATATTAAAACTCTATAATTTCTTTTTTTAAAATGCCTTTTATTTTACCTATATTTTTGAAAGATATTTTCCTCGTGTAAGAATTCAAGGTTGGCAGGTTTTAATTCTTTAAGCACTTAAGAGATATCCTATTACAGTCTGGCTCCCATCGTTTGATCATCAATCTTACTGCTGTTTATTTACAGGTAATTTGTCCATTTTCTCAGGCTGCTTTTAGGCTTTTTCTCATTATCTTTTGCTTTCAGTAGTTTATGATGTGCCTAGGTGTGTTGTATTTACTCTGCTTGTTTGAATCTGTATAGTTGTATTTACTTTGGAGTTTTTGAAACTGAAAATTGGCATATTTCATTTGTTCTGAAAACTTTCAGCTATATATTTCTTTATATATTTCTATATTTCTTCATGTATCACTTCTGCTTCACTTTCTCTTATCCTTCTGGGATTTCGATTTCATATGGATATGGCAGATCATCCATGTCCCTCTTGTCTCTTACACTCTGGTTTAGCTCTTCCCATTCTCTATTCTCATTGTCCTTCAGTTCGAATGTCTTCTATTGACCTGTCTTTGATTCACCAAACCTTTCTTTTCACAATTAAACCCAGCCAAAAAATTCTTAGTATTAGACATATTTTTCAGCTTTAGAATGTCTACATTTTTTTCTAAGTAGATTCCAATTCTCTGTTGAAATTCTCCAACTTTTTATCCATTTTGTCCATCTTTTCTATTTTCTTTATCACATTTACAATATTTAAAGCTCCTGATTATTTGACTTCAGTATCTAGATAATATTGTGGATTGGCTTCTTTTGATCCCTGACCACATTTTCCTGTTTCATAACTTTTTTACTGCATACTGGACATTGAGGATAAAGAACCACAGTGACTGTTACGGACTGAACTGTGTCTCTCGCAAATTCGTATCTCAATGCCCCAACCCCGCAAGGTGACTATTTGGAGACAGAGGCTTTAAGGAGATAATTAACGTTAAACAAATTATAAGGGTAGGACTCTAATCCAATAAGACTGATGTTCTCATAAGAGGAGGAAGGGACATCCGCAATGAGACATTAGCAAGAAAAGGCCATGTGAGAGCACAAAGAGAGGACAGTCATCAGCAAGCCCAGGAGAGAGGTCTCGGGAGAAATCAAACTTGCCAGAACCTTGATCTTGGACATCCAGAACTGTGAGAAAATACATTTCTGATGTTTAAATAACCCAGTCTGTGGGATTTTGTTATGGCAGCTGTAGCAGACTGATACAGAGATGAAAGTCATTTCCTCCATCTAGCATTTACCCATTCTACTTCTTTCTTCAGGAAGGTAAGGGGCTGATCACCCTCAATCCAATCAGGAGGGACCAGGTCAGGGTTGGATTGCTTCTTTAGTCAGACTAAGTCTACTTCTGGTTTCAAACCTCTCAAAGGCAAGACCTGGAGACTGCAGGTTGCAGGTCTCTTCCACTAATGGGGGCTTGTGTCCTACACGCCAGGAGACTGCAAGAGACTGCACTTTGCCTTTCTGGTCCAGCTCCGTCCTCGAGTGTGGCCTCTTAGGCTTCTGATGGAGAGCCTGGGAAACCTCTGTTCTCAGCTTCTGTCCTTTGGAGGTTTTAAGCTTATCTCTGTGTCATCCTCTTCCAAGAAGGTTCAAAATGCCCTGGGAGCAGCCGCCTCCCACTAGGGGACTCTGTCTCCTAAGCACTGTATACCACAGGCATTTCATTCTGCTTTCCAGTCTAGTCCCCTCCCCTCAGTGCAACCCCAGCACCCAGCAAATGTCCTACAGAGAAGGCTGGTCATGTGCTTGGGGTTCCTCTGAATCTAATATATCCTATCAACTCATGTGGCTGTTGAAAACCCCTGGTAGAGGCTGTCCATGGCAGCTCCATCGACAACCTGGGCACAGATGCCATCGGGACAGAGCATGGCCAGACCTTCTGCTCAGTTGGGAAGGTTCTTCGTTCTTCAGAACTTTAGTTCTTCTCACACACTATCACCACAGCTCTCTGACATCTTTAAAAAGGTGGCTTTTGTAATTTGAGTTTTGTACTTATTGCAATGGGAACTTACTGCACCCTATGTGGAATCTGCTGCTGCTGCTAAGTCGCTTTAGTCGTGTCAGACTCTGTGTGCGACCCCATAGACGGCAGCCCACCAGGCTCCCCCGTCCCTGGGATTCTCCAGGCAAGAACACTGGAGTGGGTTGCCATTTCCTTCTCCACTGCATGAAAATAAAAAGTGAAAGTGAAGTTGCTCAGTTGTGTCCGACTCTTAGTGATCCCATGGACTGCAGCTTAGCTCCTCTGTCCATGGGATTTTCCAGACAAGAGTACTGGAGTGGGGTGCCATGAAGTCTAACTATTTTTCAATAGAAATTTTACATCATTCCTTTTTCCTCTTTAAAATAACATTCTACTTTACTTACTTTCCCCCAAATTTCAACACAATATATTTTTATAAAAATTCTATCAGATTCACCAACAAAACTATAAATACAAATTCAAATTTTTTTTATTTGCTGTGACCATAAGGCTCTAAGTGTTAACATTTTGGTACTGTATAGGATTAGAGTTACCATTACAATTATAACTCAGTCGCTCAGTTGTGTCTGACTCTTTTGTGACCCCGTGGACTGTAGCCCGCCAGGCTCCTCTGCCCATGGGACTTTCCAGGCAAGAATATTGGAATGGGTTGCCATTTCCTTCTCCAAGGAACTATAATTCTTACTGGAACACAACTGATCCAAACAGATATACTTTTAATGTTTTATAAAAACAAATTACTATAAAAAGAAGCAATTTATTGCATTAGAAGATAAAGGAGAAGGGAGGGGGCAGGTTGGGCTATAGCCCTATGATTAAAGAATCTGTCTGCTTTTTTTTTTTTTTTCACCTTAAGAGATTTTTATACCTTAGGGGCAATACACCATGCCAAGGTTCAAGTGGTCAGATATTTCTGGAATATTTCTGATTTTCTGGTATTTTTTGTTTGTCTGTTTGTTTGCTTCCTTTTCTGTAAAGTGGTAGATGGACAATAGGGAAAGGGGAGGTGGGAATAGACAATACATATGGAATTTAAGAATCTAGAAATGGATTCCTTTAAACTAACTGTGCCTGTACAATCCTTGGAAGGTGCAGGCACCCATTTCCCAGTTTCCGTACTGGAGTCCTAAATCAGTTCTGAGGGTCCCTGCCAACTCAGAGATCGCATAATCATCTACATATAAAGGCAGCCTAACAGTGGCCCATAGCCTAAGCCAGTACAGAAATCATCAGGAGAAAAAAATCTACAATACTACTGCTAATTCTTCCCCCTTCTCTCAATACAAACATGAAAAAGATTCCAGAGAACAGTCCTGGGAGAGGGAAATTATCCACCTTCCATTTAAAAAGTCAAATAGACTTAATGAAAAGTTTTCAAATCATGTACAATAATAATTAAGATACAATTAAGCCCCAAGTTTATTTCTCAGCTAATCAATCTAGGACTTATGGGGGTGGGAGACTTAATACAGTACTAATTCTAGAGATAGAACATCATTTTTTGTTCAGATAGACTGTTGCTGTCCCATCTGGTTGTACATCAAAGGTAAGATGCTTCATTCATACTTTCCAAATTCCAGAAGGGGAAAAAGGCCTTTTGTAACTTGTTTAGTAACCAGAGCATAGCAATAGGATAGCTTTTCCAAAAGTAAGCCTCATCAAATTCTGAAAGGCAGATGTTTGGTAACAATATTGTTAATTCAGCAATAGGCAAGCCAACAACTTTCCTCAACTCTAAGCCCTAGACACATTTTGTGTAATATTATCAGCACAGTCTTCTATTAATCCTTTCCTACCACTTTCCAGTTTGATGTCATGTATCACCTGGAGCAGATGGCTGTATTGAACTGTCCTGAGAATAAAAAATAGGCATTTTTCTACCAGTAGGAAGCCACCAGTGAGATACTCATCTGAGCACGTGAGGACACTGGTATCAAGAATGATCCCTCCTGCCTGGAAGCTCAGATGGCCTAGATCCAAACTTACAGAAAGTTTTTTCAGAATATATCTAGAGCAAATGCGGAAACATTTCTTCCTAATTTCTCTCATGTATGGGATCAGCCAAACTCCAGGGAGTACATCTGTCCATTAATAAAGAAACTTTCCCTTTAGTAAACATTACCAGGGAGGCCAAAGGAAGGGCAGAGGCCCTAACAACTGTTTGTAGAATAATAAGCGGAGCAGGAATGTGTGCATCGATAAAGGAAAAGCAAGGTAAAAAATATTCCAAGTGTGAAACAGGAGAGAGGAAAATGAAGAGGAGGCGCTCTAAGAAGTCTAAAGAAAAGTTCTTAGGAGAAAAAAATCTGAGCGTGATTATGCCAGATAAGGGTATGCATGAAGGTTATAGCTAAATCTGGCTTCTAATTTTTATTTTAAAGTTTACTTTGGTCACTCTCCAGTAAATTTGTTATATTAAAGGGGAAATATCTTCCTCTGTTTCTACAGATCTGCCCTTTCAGGGCACAGCATGCAGAAGGTCAATAGCACCAACATTAGCAGCAGGTTCATTCTAAGGATATGCTCACCTGCTTCTGGATCTGCAGGAATTCTCCACATGTACAGGTTGAAGTCATCAGAGCCTGAAAGGATATACTGTTGAAACAAAAAAATTTGTATTTATCACTTATGTACTGATTGATAATATATGTATCTACTTATCTATACAGGAAAAGGTTTTTTAAAAATAAACAAAATAAATGAACATATAGTCATAAGGCACAGCACAGAACTCTCTTAAAAGTATCTACAAATCAGAAGACTAGTTGGCTAAAACTCAGCAAAACTGAGTTTTAAAACAACCAAACGGTTTTAAAACAACCAAACTGATTTAAAAATGGGCAAAGGATATGAATAGATATTGCTCCAGAAAAAGTATAAAAATGGCCAATAACATGAAAAAATGCTTATCACTAATCACTAGGGAAATTACAATGAAAACCACAATGAAGTACCACTTCACACCAATTAGGATGGCTGTTACCAAAGGCAAACAAGCAGAAAACAAGTGTTCATGAGTATGTGGAGAAACTGGACCCCCTGTGCACTGTTGGTGGGGCTATATAATGGTGCAATCATTGTGGAACAGAAAATGGAGGCTCCTCAAAAAGTTAAACAGAGAACTATCATATAACCCAGAAATTCCACTTCCAGGTATATACCAAACAACTGAAAGCAGGAACTCAAGATATCAGTACACTAATGTTCATAGTATAATGCTAACAACAGCCAAAAAGCGGAGATGACCTAAATGTACATCAATGGATGAGCAGACAAATAAAATGTGGAATATATATCCATACAATGGAATATTATTTATCCTTAAACAGAAAATTCTGACACGTGCTACAACATGGGTGAAAACTGAAGACATTTTGGTAAATGAAATAATACAAAAAGACAGCTGTTGTATGAGGAACAGAGAGCAGTCAAATTCACAGAGACAGAAAGCAGAATGGTAGTTTCCAAGGACAGGGAGGGAAGAGAAGTGGGGTTCTACTGTTTAATGAGTATAGAATTTCAGTCTAGACAGATGAAAAGGTTCTGGAGATGGGCAGTTGTGATGGTTACACAACAATGTGAATATACTTAATGCCACAAAACTACACACTTTAGATGGCTACAGTGTTAAGTTTTATGTTACATATACTTTATACCACATTTTTTCCAAAAAGAAAAAATTAAAATTTAGGAGCTTTCCAGAGACCTTTTATGCAAGCCCAAGCATCCTGAACTTGCCTGTTGTCATCTGACATCATTGAGTAGGATGCCACTGTCAATCCAGCTATCAGTTAGCGTCCCTTTTACAGGGTGGCTTCAAACTGTCTGATCTCAAAAAGACAGGACACTAAGCCAGATCTATTCTAATTAGAACTCCTAAGAGCACTGTCTAACACTGTCTAATGGCAATCAGTGAGCAATTCTGTGAGTTCACTTATTTCCAAAGATTAACAGAAGTGCTCTACCTTACGTTTAGCTCAGCATTACTTCCTCCCTTTTGGTCCCATCTGCTCATTTACCTAGAAAGATAAAGGCCTACAGTTTTCTAATGAAAAATTCTGACTTAAAAATGACACTATCAGTTCAGTTCAGTCGCTCAGTCGTGTCCAACTCTTTGCGACCCCATGAATCGCAGCACGCCAGGCTTCCCTGTCCATCACCAGCTCCCGGAGTTCACTCAGACTCACGTCCATCGAGTCCGTGATGCCATCCAGCCATCTCATCCTCTGTCGTCCCCTTCTCCTCCTGCCCCCAATCCCTCCCAGCATCAGAGTCTTTTCCAATGAGTCAACTCTCCGCATGAGGTGGCCAAAGTACTGGAGCTTCAGCTTTAGCATCATTCCTTCCAAAGAAATCCCAGGGTTGATCTCCTTCAGAATGGACTGGTTGGATCTCCTTGCAGTCCAAGGGACCCTCAAGAGTCTTCTCCAACACCACAGTTCAAAAGCATCAATTCTTCGGTGCTCAGCCTTCTTCACAGTCCAACTCTCACATCCATACCTGACCACAGGAAAAACCATAGCCTTCACTAGACGGACCTTAGTCGGCAAAGTAATGTCTCTGCTTTTGAATATACTGTCTAGGTTGGTCAGCACTTTTCTTCCAAGGAGTAAGTGTCTTTTAATTTCATGGCTGCAGTCACCATCTGCAGTGATTCTGGAACCCAAAAAAATAAAGTCTGACACTGTTTCCACTGTTTCCCCATCTATTTCCCATGAAGTGATGGGACCGGATGCCATGATCTTCGTTTCTGAATGTTGAGCTTTAAGCCAACTTTTTCACTCTCCTCTTTCACTTTCATCAAGAGGCTTTTTAGCTTCTCTTCACTTTCTGCCATAAGGGTGGTGTCATCTGCATATCTGAGGTTATTGATATTTCTCCCAGCAATCTTGATTCCAGCTTGTGTTTCTTCCAGTCCAGAGTTTCTCATGATAGACTCTGCATATGAGTTAAATAAGCAGGGTGACAATATACAGCCTTGACGTACTCCTTTTCCTGTTTGGAACCAGTCTGTTGTTCCATGTCCAGTTCTAACTACTGCTTCCTGACCTGCATACAGATTTCTCAACAGGTAGGTCAGGTGGTCTGGTATTCCCATCTCTCTCAGAATTTTCCACAGTTCATTGTGATCCACACAGTCAAAGGCTTTGGCATAGTCAATAAAGCAGAAATAAGATGTTTTTCTGGAAGTCTCTTGCTTTTTCCATGATCCAGCAGATGTTGGCAATTTGATCTCTGGTTCCTCTGCCTTTTCTAAAAACAGCTTGAACATCAGGGAGTTCTCGGTTCACGTATTGCTGAAGCCTGGCTTGGAGAATTTTGAGCATTACTTTACTAGCATGTGAGATGAGTGCAATTGTGCGGTAGTTTGAGTATTCTTTGGCATTGCCTTTCTTTGGAATTGGAATGAAAACTGACCTTTTCCAGTCCTGTGGCCACTGCTGAGTTTTCCAAATTTGCTGGCATATTGAGTGCAGCACTTTCACAGCATCATCTTTCAGGATTTGAAACAGCTCAAATGGAATTCCATCACCTCCACTAGCTTTGTTCGTAGTGATGCTTTCTAAGGCCCACTTGACTTCACATTCCAAGTGGTCTGGCTCTAGATAAGTAATCACATCATCATGATTATCTGGGTCCTGCAGATCTTTTTTGTACAGTTCTTCCGTGTATTCTTGCCACCTCTTCTTAATATCTTCTGCTTCTGTTAGGTCCATACCATTTCTGTCCTTTATCAAGCCCAACTTTGCATGAAATGTTCCCTTGGTATCTCTAATTTTCTTGACGAGATCTCTAGTCTTTACCATTCTGTTGTTTTCCTCTATTTAAAAAGTAAAAGTCCAATATATGCACAACCTCATGCCTAATAAAAATACGTTATTAAATACATTATAATCATTAAAAGTCAATTTACCAGTCTTCAAAACACTAGTAGTGACATGATAAAGGAGATAAAGAAACTTGTATTCAAAGATGAAGAAAACATTATCCATGGGGACTAGGTGATTTGGCCCAGGGCACAGAGGAAAAAGAAGTGGGTTCAGGTTCCTCATTTGGTTGCTCATTGCTCTGGTTTGAATGTTGGTGTCCCCCTCAAATTCACATGTTCAAATCCTAATGCCCAATGTGGTAATATTACAAGATGGGGCCTTTGGGAAATGATTGTGTCTTGGGGGTAGAGCCTTCATAAATGGGATTAGCACTCTTATAAAAGAGACCCTACAGAGCTCCCTAGCTCCTTCCACCATGTGAAGAAAGTAAAGTCAGCTGGCTACAACCATGAAGACAGTCTATACCACAATCCAATCAGGTTGGCACCCTGACCTTGGACTTCCAGCCTCCATAACTGTTAGAAAGAAATTACTGAAATTATAAGAATCATGAGTCACCCAGTCTGTGGTATTTTGTTATGGCAACCAGGAGAGGCTAAGGCTCCTTTAGTTCTAGGATTCTATGATTACCCTGTGAAGGAATGATTGAAGCCAGATCAGGGTTGAAAGTCCCTAAACTGCTGGCCCATGGTTACTTGACAAGTCACTACATAAGTATGCTCAAAATAAAGAAACTCAGTCTAGGCCTACTACACTTCAATTAAAAAGTTTCCTCGACAACAAAACCCCAAGATTTTTAAATGGGCAAAGTACTTGAACAGACATTCTCCACAGAAGAAACATGATGGCCATATACAAATGGCCAATAAGCACACAAAAAGAAGCTCAAGCACACGGAAAGAAGCTCAACGTCACTCATCATTAGGGAAAGGCATATCAAAACCACAATGAGATACCGTCTCACACTCATCAGGATGACTACTATCAAAAAAATAGAAAACAGTGCCTCAAAAAATTAAGAATAAAATTACTACATGAGTCATCAATTCCACCTGTGGATATATATCTAAAAGAACTGAATGCAGGATCTCTTAGAGATATTTATATAACAATGTTCATAGCAGTTTTATTTATAACAGCCAAAGAGGGAAGCAACCCAAGTGCCCATCATCAGATGAATGTATAAACAAAATGTGGTGTGTACACATGATGGAATATAATTCAGATTTCAAAAGGACGGAAACTCTGACATGAGCTACAACACGGACGTATCCTGAACATTGTGTGTTCATGACAAGAAGGCAAATACTGTATGCTTCCACTTATAAGGCTAATAGAATAACTGAGTAGTCAAATCCATAGACACAGAAAGTAGAATGCTGGTTTACCAAGAGTGGGGGGCAGGGGAGAGTGGGGAGATAGTGTTAACTGGGTACACAGTTTCAATTTTATAAGATGAAAAACTTTTAGAGACAGATGCTGGTGATGGTTACAAACCAATGTTAATGTACTTATCACAATACTATACACTTAAAATTTTTCCCTTAAAAATAAAAGAAAAAAAGAGAAGATGAATCCTCCTTGTCTTGATTTAAGATCCACTCACTAACTCTGCAGTTTATGATACTATCTTATTTGAAGTTAGGAAGCTGGAATTCAGGAGCCCAAGGCTTTCCTCTCATAGCCTGTTTGGCTAAACCACCTAGTAGTTAGGGGGGAAAATTCATTAATTACACAAGAGCCAAGTACTTACATGCCAGGCACTCTGATGTTCACAAAAAAACATCAGGTAATATCCAGATTCCCAAGGAGCTTAATTTCAGTAGAAAACATACACGTAGGTACACAACTACCATGCCATGAAGTAGACATCACTAGGTGCTGTCATGAGAAATAAGGTGCCTAGTAAGTCAAGGCAAGACAGATTTGAGCCCTGAGCCACCCCCAGGTAGATGTGGTAGAAAAAGGTTAAAGCAAAGAGCAAAGATAAAGCTATGGTATCTGTGTGGCTTTAGCAGAAAGCGGAAGCATGGGTAACTCACTCCTTCATAGCCGGCTCATGTCTATCAGGCCTTACTGTTCAGTGTACCTCATCACCAAGTGCCAGTATTCATATCTCTTAGTCTAAAGTCTTCTCCAAGGCCCAGGAGGCTGCAGGCTGCTCTAGGGAATGAATATCCTTGGGAGCAGGTTTCGACAATGATTCAAGGAAGCTGGCACATCGATATGCCACCTGGCTTGTTCCCAGGTAGAACAGCCTAAAGTGTGCGTCCTGAAGGATTTCCTGGTGGCTCAGTGGTGCTAAAGAATCCACCTACCAATGCACGAGAAGTAGTAGATGTGGGTTCGATCCCTGGGTTGGGAAGATCCCCTGGAGGAGGAAATGGCAACCACCCCAGTATTCTTGCCTGGAAAACGCCACGGACAGAAGCGCCTGGCGGGCTACAGCCCATGGGGTTGCAAGAGTCAGACACAAGGGAGTATGCACGCACGTCACGTGTTCTATACCCCTTCCCCTCAGGATCAAACTTCAACTGCCCACAGTTGTAGTTGGCTCACTAAGTCATCCTTCCTTGCCCTATTTCTCTTTTCCACTCCTGTGATATTTCCCGCATTTCCAAATAAACTACTTGTATCTGAAATCTGAACCCAAATTAAGACACACAGGGGAGGGGGGACAGAACACAAAAGAACTGTGCGCTAATAATTTATATGTAAAATACACGTATTACTCAACAGCTCATCATTTCACGTTCTGTGTTTAAAAGAGGCTATAAAACTTCACACAGAGAATTCCCTCTACCCTGTGCCCACCCCCATACTTTTCCCAAACTAAACAAACAAAAAATAAATATTAAAAAAGGAGGGAGCTGAGGCTGGGCTTTTCAGAGGTTTTACTATTAATACATCACTGCTTCCCTCCTCTGTTCGACTATTCACCAGGGAAAGCCATGACAAGTTAAAGGGGACTCCCAGACAGAATGCTGACTCAGAAGAGTGCCTTAGAAGGAAGAAAACTCCCGCAGAGCTAAGGCCTCTCGGATTTTATATGACAGCTCCAGAAATACAGAGAAAATGAGTACAATGTACAGGCTTCCTCTCAGGGATAAGGGCAATTCCCGACCCTTTCTTCCTCTTGCAACCACCACAAGGGAACAGTTTGGGATGATTTCCAAGGAGGGGGTCTTGACCCACTGCCGTCTAGTCAGACCGTTTAAGTGTTCACACACACTAGACTCACATAACTGCCCTGAGGAATTCATTTATGGCATTTCTTGCTTGTCTGCTGGGCTCCTTCCAACATTAAAAGTTGGCTGCCTGGGATACTGCTGACTGTGGGAGAGTAAAATAAAAATGAGTCCATCCATGTATTCATTAAACAAATATTTATCGAATGTCTACTATGTGTCGGGCACTGTCCCAGGGAAAGGAGCACAGCACTGATCAAAAAAGACCCTGTCCCTACCTTCATGTGAGTTACATTTTATTGGGTGGGAAGAGGAAAAGAATTTTATGCATATGTACTGGAGACTGAATAGGGGGAAAAAAGTTTATATATATATATGTAATATGTCTAGTAACAGTGTTACAGAGAAAAATTAAACACCAGCTTAGAGCATATAGGGAGTGCTGGGGGTGCTTAGTTTCATTTTATATAGGGTGGTCACAGAAGGCCTGTCTGATAAAATGGCATTTCAAGCAGAGCCCCGAAGGAAATGAGGGAGCAAGTTACATGGATATCTGGGAGAGGAACATTCTAGGAGAAAGGATAGAGCCCTGGGCTATTTTAAAATACAAGGAAGCCAAAAGAGATCTGTTTCTTCTCTTTTCCAATCCTCCCTTACCTTCTGTCTCTTTCTTTCTTTCTCTCCCTCCCACCCTTCTTCCTTATCTTTCTCTGTTTAAAGCTTTGCAAAAATAAGCATCATTTCACGTGCGCTGAGTCTAGAGATACATTTAACATCATCAGAGCAGTTGGAAAGATCCCTCTCCTCCCAGATTGAGGGAGGTTGAAGCCTCTGACTGAGGGGTCAGTGACAAATTAAAAACTCACTTCCCATGAGTGTCTCACCTTGTATCCTAACACAGACATATAGGGCAGGGTTCCAAAGGAGAAAGAACGTTTTAGGGGATCTGTTTTTTAGGCAACAGAAGCCCCACTTCCTAAAATGCTGAGGTATGGGGGAGGGGGGAGGGGGGAGACCCACAGGCTACTTTAGATCAGCGAGTAGAAGACATACTCAGTTTTAACTTGGCTTTGTGGGTTAAGATAGGGGATACCAATGCAAAAATGAGCATAAGTTCTTGTGTGGATGAACACCATCCATAATACTTCTCAGCTGGCCACAAAGCTTAAAGGTTGGCTACATTTTAACCTCATCTCTTACTGTTCATTCATTTCATATCCCAAGAGGAAAGTCTGTTTACTGATCTTGACGCAACCCAGTCATCTTAAGCAGAGTTAACCTGAGGCCAGTGCATTTTATCTAACCCACTGTCAGTATGGAGATACTACCTTGTTCAAGCATACAAGAGCAACAATTATTCCTCTTAACAGGTTCAAGGAGCCACCAGCATGACCACCACCACCACCAACCACCCCACCTACATCACCGTATTAGCACTCTGTCACTATTTTATTCACCCACATGTCCTCTGTCAATCTATCAACCTTTAGAGAAAACAGACACTCACAAAATACCCCTCTTCTGGTAGACTGCCATAATGCCCTCCAACAACTCCTCCCCTTTTTTCATCTTTTAGCATTCTCAAACCGAGCATGCTCTCAAGAAAGACTTTTTTCTACATGCAAAGGCATTTTGCTAACTGAACTCCTAGAGAGGCCCATGCCTCTAAATATAAAGACCACCTTTGTAGAGTGACCTAAGTCACAAGTAATTATTAATAACTTGAAAGTTCAAAGAAGGATCTAAATATGGCCTGCCACGGCAAAAATGCCTACTAAGTAGAAGCTTACTGGGAAAAAAATTATTTATTAGCCATCTTCAAGCAAAGCAATAGTTTCTTTTTCCCTAACATCTTTATTTAAGCCTTAATGGTATTGAAAACAAATTTATGGTGACCAAAGGGGAAATGTGATAGAGGGAGGGATAAATCAGGAGCCTGGGATGAACATACACACACTACTATTTGTAAGACAGAGAATCAACAAGGACCTTCTGTATAGCACAGGAAACTCTACTCAACATTGTGTGACAACCTATATGAGTAGAGAATCTAAAAAAGAATGAGCATATGTACAAGCATAACTGAATCACTTTGCTGTACACTTGAAACTACTACAGCATTGTAAATCAACTATACTTCCATAAAATTAAAAAAAAAGAAAATGCATCAGTAAAAAATTTAAAAATAAATAAACCTTAATGGCTAAACAAACCAAATAAAGGGACAAATTTGGAATATAGATAACTCCCTATCAATTATATTTTAAGGCCTCACTGGGTTTATAAACAAAACAAAACAAAAAAAGTCCCCCTCTTCACACCCACCAAAATCTATATTAAAAAGAGGAAAAAGTTCTAAAAGGCAGGAGGAACAGGCCATCTACCTGATACACTTGAAAAATAACCCAAACTATCTTAGGTTCTTTACTAACATAGAAATCTCTTTCTCCTCAATTTCTCTGCCCTACTTCTCTCTCAAAGTGTGTATATATATACACACACACACACACACGATGTGTAAGTGTAAAGCATGTGCATACGTGTCTTTGCACAGTATTTGATATTCCCCAATATCTGCTAATGGAGAAAGAAACATCAGTCAGCTACTATTCACTGAGTACTGATCAATTTACACAGTTCTGAGGTTCTTCCCATAATAACTGATTAATTATTTCTCCAGTAAATGGCATCCCTGTCCAATTAACTGTATTGACTACGACAGAAAAACCAGATGGCTCTCTGGCCTGGATCAGTAAGAGCAGAGAAACTGCTACTAACATTTAAATCAAACACAGTTCTCATTTCTCCCTGGCCTTTGTCAGAAGGGGAAAAAAATGTGACTGAACAATTCTGTGATATGCTCTCTATGAGATTATTTTCAGTAAAAGGCTTGCCTATTGGTATGTAATATGCCTTTGATCATATCATTTATACTGAGTGCCTGCCACAAATACCATCCAAAGAAAACAAGAAAATTTTTCTTTGGAAATGGCCAAACCCATAGGTTTACGTGATTTTATTTGGTAAGAGAAAATAGAGGTCTGTTGGCTCCCAATAAAAGCAAACAAATATGCATATGCATAAGATTAACACTATTTTTTGCATGTGAAGTGATATGATTTTTGCTCCTTTGGATCATTTGCCATGTCAGCTCTACTAGGCTCCTGGAATTCTTTGGTTTATTAAAGTAACTAACGTTTATGGGTTCTGAGTAGGAAAAATTCTATTAACAAAGAAACGTTCCATAAAGACAGCCAATAACTGTGAAATAATCAGTAGGAAAGAAATTAAAAAAAAAAACCAAAAACTCTAAGTCTCTAACAGCTGCTTGTAACAAAGTAGCCTGCATTACTTAAAGATGAATCTTTGGCAAAATTCTTTCGGAAACCTGGGCAAGAAGAGGTGTCATCAACCAGATGGCCTTCAGCAATCAATTTCTCTTCTGTGGTAAAGCTACTTAATGTAAACTCTACAAGGAGCATAGGGCAAGTAGGCAGGTTATACTCTGTCCCCATCTACTAGGGATTTCCAAGTGGAGCCCAGACTCCTACTCAGGAACTATACATTAAAGGAACACTATCATGCTACGTTAGCAGATCACATCAATTCTATTTATTCCTAAGAAGAAATCAGGTCACCTAGTGTTCCTTTTCTGGAGAAGGCAATGGCACCCCACTCCAGCACTCTTGCCAGGAAAATCCCATGGACGGAGGAGCCTGGTGGGCTGCAGTCCATGGGGTCACTAAGAGTCGGACAAGACTGAGCGACTTCACTTTCCCTTTTCACTTTCATGCACTGGAGAAGGAAATGGCAACCCACTCCAGTGTTCTTGCCTGGAGAATCCCAGGGACGGGGGAGCCTGGTAGGCTGCCATCTCTGGGGTCGCACAGAGTCTGACACAACTGAAGCGACTTAGCAGCAGCAGCAGCAGTATTCCTTTTCAGTTTAACAACTAAAAACTAGACTGTATCTAGTAGGTCTGCATACACCCCAAAACCTTTTAAGCTTTCTAAGTTCTACATCAGCAAATGAACCAAAAGATGGTTTAATACTTGAGTTAGATCTTAATTCGGGATTGCTAATACTTGAAACCCCTAGTTTTCAGGAATTCCATAAACTCCTTAACATTATATGCAAAACTGTGTGCATATGTACATTTTTATGAAATGAGTGTTCAAAGATTTTAGACTTTCAAAGAGGCTCAGGATTAGAAAAGAATTATAAATGGCTTATTTAGTAAGTTATTTTCATGCTACCTTCGCTCTATAGAATAAAGTTTCCTAAAATATTCACCTAAAAAATACATACAAGAAGGAATTCCTTGGCCACAACATTCTGAGTTCAGCTCTTTCTCATCAGCCCATGGAGGGGGCTATCACCACTTGATCTGAAAACACAGGTGGCAGCATGCCTATGAGGAAGAGGGTTCATCACAGGCAAGGGACTGAGTTTAGTCCTGGTTCAGCAGTTTCAAACCACACTAGACCTTAGTGTCACATGGGGATCAAACCTGTCCAACTACACCCAAAGGTCGCTGGGAGGATTAGTATGACATGAAAGCACTTTTGAAGCTAAAGTGCCAAAAATGTGTGTGTGTGTGCTCAGTTGCTCAGTCATGTACCACTCTTTGCAACCCCATGGACTACAGCCCACCAGGTTCCTCTGTCCACCAAATTTTTCAGGCAAGAATACTAGAGTGGGCTCTCACTTCCTCCTCTAGGGGATCTTCCCGACCTAGGGAATGAATCTGCATCTCCTGTATTGGCAGGCGGGTTCTTTACTGCTGTGCCACCTAGAAAGCCCAAAGGGCTAAAAATATATGACATAAAAGAAAGGCAAGAAGAAAGAGCTGACACAAAACAAGTCAAAGGAGACAGAACCCAAGAGTTGAATCTCCCCTGTGAAAGGGTGCCTTTATTTCCACTGAAGGGGAACATATGGTACACTAGGCCCCCAAGTGAGCTTAATCAGAGTTTTTACTGTTGCTGTTGTTTAGTCGCTCAGTCGTGTCTGACTGTTTGCGACCCCGGCAACACGCTAGGCTTCCCTGTCCTTCACTGCATGGAATTATTAGGGAAAAAGAAAAAAGCAAAGCTATAACTTTCTAGGTTGCTTTACTGGCCTGGATCGCACTTCCTGACAGATTCCCATACCTCTGCTATGCCCATACAATGTCAACACAGAAAGGTTGAGCGGTGATGTAACGTCTGAGGCCAAGCCAGGTATACAAGGCTATTTTGTTGGCTTCACAGGGTACAAGTCAGGAGATGAGATATGATGACTTAATTATCATGACTTTAGGGGTTCTGCCATCTATCAAGTTCAAAAGAAAGACCTGTGTAAATGATACCAATGTTCAGACACTCAAGGGCTCAGTTCTTTCCAGAAAACTTTATTCCCTCTCCCACTTTCAGCAAGATATAGGGACTATTAGACTAGGTGTTAAACGAGACTAAAGCAAGAGAAGATTTTTAAATTACCACAGTCTATCTCCAAGCCACACAAACCCATTAGCCTGAAAGACTTATTTCCCAGAAGCCTGAGCTATTCCGCTGGACTCGAGCAATCTAGGGCAAGAGCCATTTAAGGAATTGTGAAAGAAAAGGAACAAAAACTGAGTGCTGTCTTAAAAGTGAGTGCCAGAAAAGCTAGCAGGTGGAAAACTGGCCTTCTTTTTTAACCCTGTTAAGAGACTGACTCACTAAGTATACAGAGGGGAGTATGAAGCTTGGGAGACAGAATGTACCTAGTCAGGCTTCAGGGAGAAGAGGGAAAACAAACAAACAAAAATCCAAGTATGATACAAAAGCAAGGAGGAGAATCCTTTAGATTTAGGCAGCCTCCAGAGGAAGGAATGCTATTTGGTGTTTTACTGAAAGACTCCTCATTATACTGCAAGACTGGAAGGTAGGCTACCTTAAAAAAACAGTTAAGGCTTTATTTGGGGCTAACTGTTCCTGTTGATACCCAACCAATCTGATGTCACTTATGTCACCTTATCTGATGACAGACACCATCAAATTTGAATAAGATTGTGCTTAATCACTCAGTTGTGTCCAACTCTTTGCAACCAACCCCACGGACTGTAGCCCACCAGGCTCTTCTGTCCATGGGGATTCTCCAGGAAAGAATACTGGAGCAGGTAGCCGTGCCCTCCTCCAGGGGATCTTCCCAACCAAGGGATTGAAACCAGGTCTCTCGCACTGCAAGCAGATTCTTTACCGTCTGAGCCACCAGGGAAGCCCTATATTATTATTATTATTATATATAGCAATAAATAAACTGTGTATCTGTAGCCAAAAGTGGGGGTGACAGAGTGTATACAGGGCTTTGAATGAAAGTCTCAAAAGGGATACAAACTGGCAGTCATGTAACTGCGTCTACCACAGCATCTGGTACACAGTAGATGCTCGGCAAATATCTGTCTTCTTATTTTATAAGATGGAAGGGGGAAAGGGCATGAAGTTAGGACAGGTTCAGTAGGAAACAGGTTCAGTAGGAAAAATGGATGTTTTCCTGCTGAAGCAGAGGTTTGAAACTTGTGGCTCTAGAACAGAACAGGTGCACCTGTTCATTTAATTCATACAATGAAGTATGAATTTGGTGCAATACTTAAAATTCAAGAAACTTCATATCAGTTAGTCAGTCAGTTCAGTCACTCAGTCGGGTCCGACTCTGAGATCCCACGGATTGCAGCACGCCAGACTGCCCTATCCATCACCAACTCCCAGAGTTTACTCCAACTCATGTCCATTCGGTGATGCCATCCAACCATCTCATCCTCTGTCGTCACCTTGTCCTCCCTCCTTCAATCTTTCCCAGCATCAGGGTCTTTTCCCATGAGTCAGTTCTTTGTATGAGGTGGTCAAAATATTGGAGTTCAGCTTCAGCATCAGTCCTTTCAATGAATATTCAGGACTGATTTCCTTCAAAATGGACTGATTGGATCTGCTTGCAGTTCAAGGGACTCTCAAGAGTCTTCTCCAACACCACAGTTCAAAAGCATCAATTCTTTGGCACTCAACTTTCTTTAAAGCCCAACTCTCACATCCATACCTGACTACTGGAAAAACCAGAGCTTTGACTAGACAGAAAAGGAAAGATATACCCATTTGAATGCAGAGTTCCAAAGAATAGCAAGGAGAGATAAGAAAGCCTTTTTCAGTGATCAATGCAAAGAAATAGAGGAAAACAATAGAATGGGAAAGACTAAAGATCTCTTCAAGAAAATTAGAGATACCAAGGGAAACATTTCATGCAAAGATGGGCACAATAAAGGACAGAAATGTCACATAACAAATCTTTATTTCTGGCCCTCTTGGCCACAATAGGCTGAAGCTTGGTCAAAGCTTCATTTACATGGCATTCACTTAGATTTAGGGAGGATAAATCTAAGTTGTGGCTATAGTCCCCACCACTCACTATTGCTTACTTCTAGCCCAACTCATTCGTCTTTGCTGCTTACCTTGCTTTTGTTGGCATTAAATTGTGACCTTCTATACAGCAAAAAGGAGCCTCTATTGAGAGCTCAAAAATCTGGGTTCTAGTCCTACTCAAACTTGTATGTTTTAACTTGTTTTAACCTAAATCTCTCAGCCTGTTTTCTCATCTGTAGAAGGCCCTCCTAGGGACTGAACAAAATCTCTAAAAGCTCTATAATTAGAACTGATCCACAATGGTGGCAATGAGCATGCAGAAGACACAAAACACTATTCAGTTTTACACTTTATTCCAAGTCCAAGATCTTGAAATGTTAGTTTCATTCTGGGCCTAATGAATTACCTAGTAAACCTAGGATAGTCTAATAAGAAATACAGACTCTCTTGCATAATGTTTTGATTTGGGTGGACTGCGTAATCTCATTGTAATGAAAAGCCAGAAGACTGTCTCAGATAGATAAGTCACTCACTGCCTTTGCTGACCATGTTCATTCCTATTATGGAAATTCTCAGATTCCTCTCTGGGATGGTTACTTACCCAGCCTATGACTAAATGAAGAGTTGCAGAGCACAGAACTTCAGGCTGTGGGCGTTCTCAAAGTATACAAGAACAAGACCAAATACAAAGACCTGATATAAGGAAAGAGTAGGCTTTGGAATTTGAAAGCAGCTAAAAAGATCCTGTTCGAACTAGTCAGAGTATCAGTCTTACAGATCATACAGTACCTATGGCAGCCTCTGCTTCAGCCCAAAGTGTGTAAAGGCAGAGGCCGTAAATCACCTTTGAGAGACATGTTTCAGAAATGAGACAATAATTTTGGCCTCCTGTGTAACACTTAGAAGTATAAGCTCAGCTGATTAGTTTCACTGAAAATCCATTATTTAATCATCCTCCTAAAGCTCCTGGAAGTTGAGCAAGAAAACAGGTATTATCAGTCCTGACTTACAGTTAGACAAGCCTTAGGCCCAGAAAGCTAAAAACCACACGCTGACTAAAATACTTAAGATTCACTTCAACAAATATTTATTGTGCTCTCAGTACACCAGGCATTGGAGACAAGACAATGATGAATTAGCTACATTTCTTAGTCCCTAAGGGGTGAAGAAAACAGCCACACATAAATCTCTGTGCGTCTCATTCCCTAGGTCATATACTCTGATAATCTATATGGGGAATATAAATAGACTAACTCCGAAATGGATCTGAAGTTAAGACTCAGTGACTTCCCACCCTCCTTTATCCATGGCAAATCACTTAGCCCATCCAAAAAACAGTCTAGTTTGTCAGAAAGGATACATTACCCACAAACTCTTCCCATAAGACGTACATATTCGTCAAATCTGAATAGAGAAAATCAAAAGCCTTCCCATGTTTTTATCATTATATATAACCTGAAAGACAAAAAGCACTGCATCCTGTCAATGTAGATAACCAGGATCACCACAAAATAACTCACATGGTTCTCACTATGGTAATACCTGTACTTGACCCAGGAATTGAACCGGGGTCTCCTGCATTGCAGGCAGATTCTTTACCAACTAAGCTATCAGGGAAGCCCACTTGTCCCTAAGTATCTCATAACTGTAACTTAAGGCAAAAGTTCTCACCTGGGGCAATTCTCCACCTAGGAGATAAACTGGCAATGTCTGGAAACATTTTTGGTTGTTTTGGGGAAAGCTGGGAGAGATGACACTGGCATCTAGTGGGGAGAGGCCAGGAATGCTGCTAACTATCCTAGAATGCACAGGACAGGCCCTCACAAAGACGAATTATCTGACCAAAATGTGGACAGTCCCAAGCTGGAGAAATCATGGCCTAGGTGCTCTTACATCTCGGTTAGAAGCCTTTGTTCTCCATCTTTCAAGGACTCCATGCAGACAGGTTCCGGCTGCTAACACAGAAACCGACAGAAACACAGCATCCATTCCCCTTCACCTCTTTTCTCCTTTTCCTCAGGCCCTGTGTCTCCGGTAATAAAACCTAATAAACCACTTCATGAAGTAGAGCCTGCTCTTTATTGCTCAATGAAATAAAACGCACATGCATAAGAGGTTGACAGAAGATGGAAAATCAACAAAAGCAAGGAAGAAAGGTGGAGAGAGAGGGAGGAGGTGCTTGGTTGTCATTTCCGCAGCTAAATGAAACTAAATCAACCATCTGCAGAGCAGAAAGCTACTTGTTCTATCAAGAATCAGTTCATCTCTAGAAACTGCTTCTTTCCACCCAAGAAACAAACTGCCTAATAAAAACTAAGTCTATCAAGAATTGTGGTCTCTCAAGGGAAATTTATCACTTATATAACTGAGGCCACCTAGTGGTTTTAAGTGTAGATCGCAGCTAAGTAGGCCCTGACTTGAACATAAATTCTGAATTTAGACATATATTCTCTATTTACAAAAGGGGAAATCCCTAGTCTGGGCAACTTAGAAGATATTCTCAGCTTCTTTAACAAGCAACTCTAATTAAAAAGCTTTATTGTGTTCCTGCGACATATGCTAATCCTTAAGCTATGATGTTGGAAAGCCTCTAGCAACCTCAGCTAGGGAGAAAAATCCTAGCTACTGCTTTCAAAAAAATAGGATCTTCACAAATTCTTAAATAACTATTTCTTTTATGCCTCTTGCCCACAAATAACTTTAAAGCAGTGGCATACAGCATGTGAGAATTATATGTAAAAATCTGACATAGCTGATGGATCCAAAGAGAACACAAAGAATTAGCAAGAAACCAAGGTTTCTTTTTCCAATCTAGATGTGCAACAGCAATGAGATTTGTTGTGTTTCAGAAGAAGAAAAAAAACACATTATTTGATCAGTCTTCCTTTATATTTGTCTTTGCTAAAACTTGGTTACTCAGACCAGTCCAACCAGTCCATTCACTGACACTCACTTCAGCACTTCTATGGCCAAGATTGACAAGGTACTGGTATGTTTTTAAACTGCCAGCTCTAAGGCAACATCAGTATTTCGACTCCCAGTAAGACTGTGAAAAGGCAGGAAACTTGACAGCTTCGGTTCTCCTTCCCAGTTGTGGTGCATCTGGCTTCCTCTCAAAGTTGCACAGCCCATTTCATCCAAGAAAAAGATGCCACCCAAAAGGGCTATTCAGGATGTATGTCTCTTAGCTGGTACCCACAGTATTTCACTGATACCGAAAAAAAAAAAAGGTGTCCTTTTTGGCAGGCTAATTTTCTATGGACTTCCTCCTCTCTTCTGATACGACACATTCTTAGAGTCTTAAAACCTGTTCACAAACTCAGCAGATGTAGGTTGCTCAGAACTATATTGTGGTTTATGGTGTATACCTCATATTATCCAAAGGCAACTCTGATGAAGAAACTCACTATTAAGATGGAATGTCTCCAGACCCTTACTGTTTCAACTGTTTCTACCTGACATGGCTAAAGAGAAATAAAGACCAGTACATAAAGAACAATATGAGAGGAAAGCAAGAATGTGGGATGCAGGAGGTAGAAGGCATATACCTGGTCACGATCTCCTGCAAAACAGCAGCTTTTCATGGTGCAAGAGTTGAAGTAACCCTGATTGTCAAACTGGAACACAGGCAGGCGGGAGTGGATGTCATAGAGCACGGGGGGCAGGCGACGCCTCAGGGCCAGGAGCTGGGTCCCATTGCTGTTGAATCGCACACTCATGGCACTTTGGAGGGATAGGTTGCCCCCATACCGCAGGAGAGAACTGGAAGGCAGAAAGCACATGGATCAGGCCTGAGGCAAGTAGGGTGAAAGTCTGCAAATAAAAAAAACGCTGCATTTCATAACCAGGACCTCCTGTCAGGCTTGCACATCTGAATTCTGGCAGCAAGGTGTTTCTACGCAGTGGGCTAGAAGGTAATAAAAAGGACAGAGATGACTCCTTGATTACATTAAAACAAATTATTTAACTTTGCGGTTCCTTTCTTCAATCTCCAAAAGTTGAATTACCACTAAGTTTATAGGAATAAGATACAGCAAGCATCTTGAATGAAAAGACATATTAAAATGATTAGTTCTTTTATTTACCTGAGCTACATAAACAAATAGTTACTTGTCAAGACCCTGGGAAGTCAGTGGTGTCCACCCTAACTGACTATCATGGATGGTATTTAAGAAATATATCTGTCTTTTGAATTAGAGACACAGAAACCATCAGCCAGCAAAACAAGATACTCTAGTTTATTCTGGATTTTTAAAAATAATAATGACTATATTGCTTATGCACTTATTTTTAAATTTTCAATCTGTTCAGAGAATTTTTATATTCCATATGGCATAACTCAAGAATAAATATTAAAGAAAAAATTTAAATTAAATACAGAGCCAGCAGTTACAACAATTAGAAAAGCAGGATGACTTGCTTCCCTTTACAGTTCCCAATGAGTTTATATTTAGCTTTAAAATATACTTTGATATATATAATTATAATTTAATATATATAATTCCATTTATCCAGCTTCTACTAGAGACTGGTATATTCTGATTCACCCAGTATTCTTCTGTAGCTTCATAATGTTCATAACATTTTTAAAAAGTCAGATGGTATGGTTCAAAAGTATTTATTATGATGATTCAGAAGATACTTCCAATGTCACAGTTAACTAGGATGACCATGAACATTAACAATTATACAGTACTAGGTAACTTATCTTTCTAGTAGTCAGTCTCCTTGACTACCTGGACACTGTTTTATTATAGAGGGATGACTATTCATTGTCCATGCATAACCAAATTACTGGTAAGAAAGTGAGATTACATACTGATTTTGTGCATTGGAAATGCTACAGAAATGAGGGCCACATTAGTGCTGTTAACTCACTCTGTTTCAAAAGACATTGTGATCTTGCAAAGAGAGTCTAGTAGTTTAAGAAAAAAGTTTATACATTTAGGCAATCAGAGCTGGAAAGGGCCTGGAGACATCTAAATTAGAGCCTGGAAGATTTATTTGAAATTTATTAGTATTAGCATGTTTGACCATTTGACATAATTTAATTCACAATTTTAGTTTTCTCAACATGCTGTTTTATTAAATTTAAATCCAAGTAGTCACCTTTCCTCTGAAACTCTGATATTAACTTTGGTTCTGAAGATTCTTTAATACATTATTTATATACAATTAAATTTATTTCATTATACAGACATAATAAAATGGTATGTGGTATAAAACTTTGTAACTGACTAAGTGCTATATAAATTAAAGAGATTACTATTTAAAAAAAAAAAAAAGAAAGGAGTCCCTGGACCACAGTGCAAAGGAATTTGCCAACCTGTCCTGAGACATTCTGTGCCACCGCTAGCCAGTCAGTCCTTTGTCCCCCAAAGCTGTCTTTTCACCAGAGGGAAGAACTCTAATACCTCAGTTACGTGTGGAAACAAGGCCTGGGCAAACAGACTTTATTCCTGTTAAGTGTGAAATGGAAGGAAAGAGAGAAGTGACTTAGAAAAAATGGTCCCTAGAACTCCAAACATCACAGAGAAGGCCCCAAGTAATAGTCCCTACAGACCGATGTTCTTAAAACGTCCTAAACACTGGCCACACTCACACACATACCGGGAATGAATGACAGGGCTACTGAGTCCAGGTATTTCCCTTACAGGGTGTCCTAGCTGCCACAGGCATGCCGTGTTTCCCAAACACTAAGCTCAAAAGCAATGAGAATCTTTCAAATTCGAGATCAGCCTGGAGTGTGCAAATAAACCGGCATCTGTATACAGGGCTGACAAGAAGTTGGGGGTGGAAACAAGACTCAACAAAAAGAAACTTGGCCAACCCCACCAGCCACAGCAGCAGGGGTTTGCATCAGCTGAGGCAGCCCTGCCGAGAAAGCTGGGGCCTCTGGCAAAAGCCCTTTGCATCCATTAACAGCAACTTCTCTGCAGATTCCAGTCAGACCTGCAGGACAGGCATCTAGGCCCATCCCATTCCCACCCAAGCTCCTAAGTCTGCTGCTCTCCAGGAGTCTGTTTGTGGATTCCACAAGAGTCACTAACTTTTCCCCCCTTAGCTTCTGGGCAGGGGACTCCTATCTCTCACACAGAGAGTGCAGGTACATAGCAATCCTGCTCCTAGAATGTTACTAAACAGAATACTTCATGTTTGGGGGCAATAATCCCTTCCGAGGGATAGACTGACACCTGAAATTCAGAAAGTGAGCTACATTAACTATAATTTCTCAGCTGGGGTTCTGCTGCTGGCTCCTCCTATTGAGAATGGTAAGAATGATCTAGTTCATCAGGAAGAAAAGGCTTAGAAGTAGTTTCCCCTCAAAGTCAAGACACAATGTCAAAGATCCTGTTGTTTATGATTCCAAGGGTAAGATGTGTGATAAATCATCTGGTACTTTTTCTCAAATAGATTCTCAGGATCCATATGCAGATAGTCTAATTCAATCTGAGAAGTGGGCCCAGGAATCTGAATTTAACAAGCAACCTTAATTAATTATGATGCATGCGACTTTCAAACCACTCTTTGAAAAACATGGTTCCATTTCGGAATTTGGGGCGAGTGCGAAAATAAGGTGGAGAGAAAGCAGATTACTAGAAGCTAAATGAAAAGCCAACTACACAACATGGCACTTTTTTTACAGCCTAATGCCTAATAGGAGAAAGGACTCCAATTACTTTTCAGATCAGTTCCACTCTACCCACAGTGCCTGAAATGTTTCTCTCCTGCCCTCAACACATTCCCTGAAGGAGAAGTTTCTTGTTTACTCTTTGGAGAACTGACGGTACCTATACACAAGAATGTCTCAAATTTGACAGTGTCTCCACTCCTCCCGAGAAGTGGCTACCATTGCACACACAAATGAGATGAGCACTATCTTGAAGGGACTAGCAACAAGTTGAAATGAGTTCAAACCAAAATATCCCTATAAGAAAAAGGAAAGCAAAAATCAATTCCTGGCGTATCTTCACACACTGCTTCCCTGGTGGCTCAGAGAATGAAGAATCTGCCTACAATGCAGGCAACCCGGGTTCGATCCCTAGGTCGGGAAGATCCCCTGGAAAAGGGAATGGCAACCCACTTCAGTATTCTTGCCTGGAGAATTCCATGGACAGAGGAGCCTGGGAGGCTACAGTCCATGGGGTTGCAAAGCGTCAACATGACTGAGTGACCAACACTTTCATTTTCGACCTATCTTCAACCAAGAATTTGTAACAAAATGCAACAAGAATGGGACAGGAGGTGATTGAAAGGTCAGCACGTAAAAGGCCCAGAACAAAAAGCAAGAGAACCTCAGAACATCAGGAAAATATTCCTCATTAGTGTGATCCTCTGGTTTTTGGCTTTTTTGGTGTTTCGGCCCCTCAGAAATAGTCAATTGGATTTTTTTTATTGCTTTGGCAGGATAAAAAGAACATTTACAATAAGTCTTTGGCCAAGGTTAAAGTCTTGGAACAGAAGAGAAATAAACCAAGGCTGTTTCCCAAAAAAGTGACTGGGGGTATCACATTTAGCACAAGACAGAGCACCCATAAACGTTCCAAGATCTGGCTTCATGAAGCTATACTTCCATAAATTTATGACTAAGTAATTCATCAAATAGTGCCAACAAGATTTTCTAAAGCCCACTTCCATGCATTTCCTCAGAGTTACTATGTGAAAGTTTCCTAACACCTGTGAAACGGCTGGAGTCAAGGCACTGCTATTCCAAATCACAGACATCAGAGCTGGTGCCAGTCAACCAGAGAGGAAAATTCAATGTCGCATAGGTAGGAAAAAATCTCTCCCCTTCTGTTTCTGCTTTAGGACAGGATGACCTATAAGGAATACAGGTTGCATTTTGTACTTCGTATAACACAACACACAGAACAGGACAAATCCTAGAGGATTTGTTAACTAGAATTAAGTAAAAAGTGAACAGGTTCAAAAAGTTACAGCCCGTATCAGTTCTGTTCAAGTATATTCAAGATCTTGGTAATCCTGTAAACCTTTTCTTTCTTCTTAAAAAAAAATCCACTTTAAAAAATCATTTTATTTATTTATTTTTGGCTGTGTGGGCTTTTCTTTAGTTGTGGTAAACGGGGGCCACCCCCTAGTCGTGGTGCGTGGGCTTCTTGCTGCAGAACACAGGCTCGAGGGCACGTGGGCTCAACAGCTGCAGCTCCTGGGCTCTAGGGCAGGCTCGGCAGTTGTGGCGCACGGGCTTGGTTGCTCCACAGCACTTGGGATGTTCCCGGATCAGAGATAAACTGGTGCCTCTTGCAATGGCAGGCGCACCCTCCACCACTGAGTCACCAGGGGAGCCTTCTTTCTTTCCTTTTTTAATTGAAGTCTAGCTGATTTACAACAACAGCAAAGTGATTCAGTTATATATATATGTGTGTGTGTGTATATATATTCTTTTCCATCATAATTTATTATAGGATATTGGATGCAGTTCCCTGTGCTCAGCAGCAGGACCTTGCCATTTATCTATTTTATATAGGGCAGTTTGTATCTGCTAATCCCAGACTCCGAATTTATCTCTCCCCTTCTCCCTTTCCCCTTCGGCATCTAAGTCTGTTTTCTGTGTCTGTGAGTCTGTTTTGTAAGATTCCACATATAAGTCATATCATATGGTACTTGTCTTTCTTTCTGATTTACTTAGTATGATAATCTCTAGGTCTGTCCATATTGCTGCAAATGGCACTATTTCATTCTTTTTTGTGGCTATATAGTATCCCACCATATGTACATTATATATACATATACATAATATATATACACACCCCTCACATCTTCCTTTTTAAAAATTATTTATTTTTAAAAATGATCACGCTGCACACGTGCCTGCAGGATCTAACTTCCCCAACCAAGGATTGAATCTGGGGCCATAGTAGTAAAAGCACTGAGTCCCAACCACTGGACTGTCATGGAAATCCCTGGCACATCTTCCTTAACCGTTTCTTTTATGCAAGTTGGAAGGGGAAGAACCTGGGCTTTCAGGTACTGCAGAGCCTCTAATCACCCCCTTCCAGAACAGGGGCATCATGCTCAGAGCTGAAGTGATCTACAGCCCATGTTTTTGTCTTTGGCTCAGGGGATCCCAAAAGCCACATATAACCAACCAAGATCTCAACCCTATACAAGATCTCAAAATGAATTAAAAGGCAGTGCCGTAACAGATTTGTCCTAGGACACTCGTGATTTTTCTGTAGAATTAGGGACTTAGCATTCAGTCATCTCAGTCCATCAGATGATTTGCTTATTCAAAAAATCCCCCTTTACTGCAAGCTGTGGAAAATAGAGAAGGGTTTTATAAGCAGTCATTTAATCTTCATCCTGAATTATTAATGGCTCTACCTTCTGACAGATGTTACAAAGCATCAGCCCTGACCTCACAGTATACAAAGCTGGAGAGGGAGAGCTTAATGAATACAGGTTGGCAGGAGGAAGAAAAAAGTCAGGGGAAGGCGGGAGACTAAGACGGCAGTTGCTACAGCAACAGTAAGGGTGTAGAAGGAGTGGGTGGGAATACAGGCAGGTAAACAGCCAGTCCCTGATGGTGGAGGAAGAAACTAGGTGGGTGTGCTGACTGTCAGGGAACTAGGCCACAAAGCCAGAGGGCTGTTAAAGGGGAAAGAGGCAAAGCCTAGAAAAAATGCTAAGCAGAAGAGGGTTTGAAAACAAAAATCACAATTTGATCCCTTCTACGAGAACACTTATGCAAACAGTGGAAAAGAGGAGGAGAGAGGAATGCAGTGGGAAGGCCAAAGTGCTGACTGATGAGATGTGATTATAGGAGACAGCCTGTGTCATACAGGAGCCGCTTACTGAGTGTCCAAAAACCAAAGTCAGTTCTAGTTGGCAAAAATGTAGATGCCTTAAGATAATGGTTTTCAAGTGTTTTTATAGTAACCCTTTATAATAAGCTTATTTTATACTGTATTCCAGTACACCCACGTTTATTTAGCATAAATTCATTAAACAACTTGCCATCTACTGTGTGCAGTGCACCGATTTTCCATTTTCTATTTAATAAATACTTGTGACCACCTAAGTCAATTCCATGGCCCTATGGATTACTCAGAGTTTCCTACCTTGTCTTCATGCCTCTAATCTTGGCACATGCTTCAGTTCATCCTGAATATGACAGCCAGAGGGATGCTGAACCCTGAGTCAGACTGCGTCATTCATTTGCCAGTGGATTTCAACCAGGCTAAAACTCAAACTCTTTATAATCCCAACAGAGACCCTAGACACCTTTCCCCACCAATCCCTCATGTCTGACTCTACCTCCTGGCACACTTTTTCCCTTACCCTACCTTCAACCACATGACGCCTCCTTAGAACACATCAAACATCTGCTCCAGGGTCTTTGTACTTGCAAATCCAGAGGGAATGTTCCTCCCCAGATATGAACATGGTTCATTCATTCACTCATTTATTCAAATATCCTCCTCAATTAGTCTGTTCTGATACTCAATGCAAAAATGAAACCTCCCCAATGCTCCCTGTCTCCCTTGCCTGTTTAGTTTCTACTAATGAATCACCATCTTACATACCATTTATTTTGCTTCTTATCTGTCCTTTCCCACTAGACTATATCACCTTTTATGTCGCTTCCCGTGCATTCCAAGTGCTTAAACAGTGCCAGACACGTACCAGCATTCAATAAATAGATGCCGCATGATCGAGTGGACCATGAGCAGCAATCTGAAACACTCTGACTTTACAACATTAAAAAAGCAGGCTCCACAAAGGTTTACCTGGCTCCTGACATTTGTCTGCTCACAAAACCTAATCTTGAGAGGGAAGCAACAGAGCAGCAGAAGAATCAAAGAAACAGTAGGAGGCTTGGAGAACATCTAAGTCAGTTTTCTATTACAGGCAAAGAACTGTGGCCCAGACGTCAAATGATTTGCCAATGACCACTCAGGTTTTCTCTGCACTGACACCATCACATATCCTTCGAATGAGTCAAATTTACCTACCTGATAATAAGCAGTCAACAAAAAAGGAATAGTTTAACAGGTAAACACGTATCTTAATTATATCTTGTACTTTAAAGCAAGTTTCTCGTATTTATAGGATAAAAATTCAAAAGGAAGATTAATAGTCAAACTTTAGGAAGTCAATTACAAGCTAAAAAAAAAAATTCATTTACCCATTTTCAGAAAGTAGACAGTGAATTCTATAGGCTTTGAATACATGCCCTACCCAATCATATCTAAAATTAGATAGTGATAAACATTTAGTTTGATGGCTACACTGAGAACAGTAAGAAGATATGTCAATCAAACTATAGCATTTAGTTAATTTATTTTTGTACCGTTCACTTTATTTTCCAAGTTTTCCTATAATTAGGATAAACTTCTGTAATTTCAGAAGAAAGTATGTTATTCTAAAATGTCATCTCAAACATACTCCTTTAATTAAGGGACCACAGAAGGTAGCTTTGAGGGAAGTATGAGAGAGCTTAACTGAAACTTCAGGTGATGTGCTGCCCTACAGGGTTCTGGTGCAGATGCAAATCTGAAATTAAGCCACTGTCCTAAATTCTTTAAACAACAGTTAAAAATTTGCAAAGCACTCTAAAATTACCAGTGTCCCTCACCATCCTTCCCAATGAAGGAAAATAATATCCCTCCTTTGAAAGGATTTTAAGTAATAAACAGGCCCCACCTTGGTTAGCACTGGACACAGTACCAGGTTAGATCTGAAACTATACTTAGTTTGGTTTCTCTTTGCAGATACACCATCCCACTTCCCAGGTACCTATAAATAAATGGCAAAGTATATTATTGGAATAAAAAACAAATTCAAAGTGCAAAGCATTTTATGTAGAATCCAGAAACATTAGCAAGGTTCCTGGAAAGTCTTCCATACATGGGTAAATTCATGGATAAATGAAGCCAAGATTATTAACAGTATACCAAGATATCCCTGTCTAAAATATGTGACTCACAACAGATAAAGTACAAATGGTCAAATCTAAGATCTCAAAATAAAAAGTTCAAACTATGAAGAATTCACTGATTTTTCATAGAATTCACTGATTCTTCAGTGATTCTCCTTAAAAGAATCAGATCACAACAGATACCCTTGAAGAAGCAACACGTTTTTCATTAATTTCCAAAATGTTTACATATACTTTGTATCAATTAACCCTTACAATAACCCTATAAGGTGGATAGTGGAGGTATCATTATTTTCATCTCAAATTGGAGGAGACCTAGGTCCTAAATGTTTATATGACTTGGCCCTGACCATACAGTAAATAAGAAGCGGAAATAGGGCCAACAAGTTGTTTTCTGCTTCTTGGTTCAACAAGATTTCACTGACTACACGGTGGAGATGAATTATTCCACCCAGCAAAAAGAACAGCATCAGATGACAATACATCAAGGCCAGAAGGATTCATCTAAGTAATTCACTTCAGATCCTTCCCTGTAGTTCAGTAACTCATATATATGTAACTCATATATGCATGCCCTTACTGAATGACCATTTATTGAAAACCTGCTAACTATTCTAGATACTATGCTAAGCACATGGATTTAAAGATGAAATAAGATGGGAAAGACATTCTCAAGAATGAATGAGGGACAAGAAAGCCATCAGTTTCCTTCTATAATATGAACAACGTTGTAATAAAGGGAATATGTCCTGTGCAAGACATAGGGAGAATATCTATCCCTCCACTGGGAACACAGGAGAGAGCAGTCACGAAAGACTTCCTGGAAGAAAAATCTAAGCTGACTCTTCACATAGAGAGTCAGAGAGATGATTCAAGTTCTTAACTGGCAAAAGAAACAAGATAAATCTGGACATGTTAATACATGGATAAATTCCCAAAAGATACTGATGGGTGAAATAGTCAAGTTGTAGAATAACTGCATAGCAGTACATCATCCGTGTGAAAAACATACCTCCATATAGGAACAAAAACCATGTATTTTCTACAGGTACATGTATAAGCATAGAAAACCAAAGAAAAAGTTCTGGAAGCATATACGAACTCTTAACATTCATTACCCTCAGGAAAGGGGGCAGGAGACCAGGATTGGAAGTAGTCAGGAGGAATTTTAGCCTTATTCATAGTTTTTAAAGGAGCATGCTATTATGTATTACTTACATTTAACTTTTTACTTTGAAATAATTATAGATTCAGAGGAATCTAGGGTTTCCCTGGTGGCTCAGATCAAAGAATCTGCCTGCAACGCAGGTGACCCAGGTTCAGTCCCTGGGCTGGGAAGAGCCCCTGGAGAAGGGAATGGCAACTCACTCCAGTATCCTTGCCTAGAGAATCCCAGAAACAAAGGAACCTGACAGGCTACAGTCCATGGGGTCACAGAGGCAGACATGACAGAGTGACAGTCATTCTCAGAGGAATTTGCAAAGAAATTTTCTTGTAAAAAGAGTTTGCAAAGAATAAAAATCATATGATCATCTCAATAGAGATGCAGAAGAAGCTTCTGACAAAACTCAACAACCGTTTATAATAAAACTCTCCAGAAGTGGGTGTAAAGGGAACATATCTCAACATAATAGAGGCCATATATGACAAACGTACAGCTGATATCATACTCAACAGTGAAAACGTGAAAGTATCTCCTCTAAGATCAGGAACAAGACAAGAATGGCCACTCTTGCCACTTTTATGCAGCATAGTTTTGAAGACTTAGCCACAGCAATCAGAAAACAAAAAGAAATAAAAGGGAACCCAAGTTGGAAAGGAAAAGGTAACATAGTCACTGTTTGCTAATAATACGATACTATATACAGAAAATCAAGAAGGTTCTTTGAACCCTTTACCCAGACTCTCCCAGTGTTACCACCCTGCATAACCATAGTGTGATATCAAAACCAGGAAATTTACATTGGTACAATCTATGGAGCTTATTCAGATTTTGTCAGCTACACATGCACTCATTTGTGTGTGTGTGTTGCTCTATGCAATTGTATCACGTGTATAACTTCAAGTAGTCACCACCACAATACTTATGTGTACCATCACCACAAGACTTCCTTTTATAGCCACATCCACCCCTTTTACCACTAACCCTAACACCTGGCAATGACTAATTTGTTCTCCATCTGATGAATGTTACATTAACTCATGAGAAGTGACTTGGCAGCAGTTCACTTAAGGTTTATCCAAACTGTTGCACGTATCAACCGTTCAGTTTTTTGTTTTTTTATTGCCAAGTAGTATTCTACAGTATAAATGCACTACAGTTTTATTTTTTTTTTTTAAACTTCTTACAGACTGAAAAACGTATGGATAGTTTCCAGCTTTTGGGTATTATGAATGAAGTTGCTATGAACATTCATGTACAAGTTGCTATATGAAAATAAGTCTTCCTCTCTCTTGGATAAACACCCAGAGTGCAACTGCTGGGTCAGATAATAAGTTCATTTTTAATTTATAAAGGAACTACCAAAACATTTTCTAGATATTTTGTACTATTTTACATTCCTATTCACAATGTATGACTGATTCAGTTTCTCCACATCTTCACCAGCATTATTTGTATTTTAAAAAGCTGAACTGAGAAGTCAGTCAATGTATTTTAAAACAAAAGACAAAACCAGACATTTTTGGCTTCCTTATGGTTATATACAACACTACCTATGAAATACTTTCGTAACCCCTGCCAAAAAGAATCAAACCTAAAACTGTTTCAGTCCCTAGACCCAATACCAATTTATGAAAAAAACTGAGCTAAGAGGGAACATGCTAAATGATGGCATAAACATGCAATCAGTGCAGCTGCCCCTTGGCGTCTATGGGGGACTGGGTCCAGGAACCCCACAGATACAGAACCCGAGGATACAAAGGGCCTCCTGTAGAATCTAAAATGCGAGAAATTCCGTAAAACAAATAATCCAGTTTCTTTAACAAATAAGTTACAAGAGAAAAAAATGAAAAGTAGGAGTATCCAAAGACTTAGAAGCCATGTCAATGAATTGCTTGGTACACACCTTATTCAAATCTCGATCCATAAGAACCAACTGTAACATTTAGGAGGCAATTAAGGAAATGTAAACACTAAATATGCAATGGTATTAAGGAATTATTGCTAATTTTTTAGGTGTGATAATAATACTATGATTTTTAAAAGAATTATCTTTTCATGGAAAGTAATATGGCAGTTCTTCAAAAAGTTTAACATAGGATCACCATATGATCCAGCAACTACACTCTTAGGGATGGAACCAAAAGAACCAAAAACAGGTATTCAAACAAATACTTAATCATAAACTTAATAGTAGCACTATTCACAATAGCCAGAAGGTAGAAACGACTCAAATGTCCATCAGTAGGTGGATAAACAAAATATGGTATATACATCCATACAATAGAAAATTATTCAGCCATAAAGAGGAATGAAATACTGTACTGATACATGCTTCAATGTGGATGAATCTCAAAAACTTTACGCTAAGTACAAGAGGCAAACTAAAGATCACAGCCATAACATGTAAATCCGCAGATACAGAAAGCAGACTGGTGGTGGCCAAAAACTAGGGGAGCAGTATTCTGGGGAGTGACTGCTTAATGGGTGTGGGTTTCATTTCGGAATGATAAAAATGCTTTGGAACTAGACAGAGGTGGCACTTGCACAACACTGTGAATGAACTAAATGCCACTAAAGTTTTCACTTTAACATAGCTAATTTTAACTATTTAATATAGTTAATTTTATATCATGTGAATTTTGTCTCAATTTTTAAAAAAGAATATCTTTCAGAGATACATACTAAAGTATTTACAGAGGAAATAATACAAAGTTACATGGAAATGGAGTCATCTCAGTGGAAGAATAAATGAAGTAAGATTGTCCACGGGTTAATTATTTAAGCTGGGTGCTAGGTGCAATGGAGTTTATTTTAGTATTTCTCAGTGTGTGTGTGAGAGAGAGAATTTTTAAACATAAGAAGTTTTTTTTTAAAGAAAAAGAGTCGGGGTCTGGTATCATCTCCCCCTGAGTAAGAGGAGTTGGGAAGTATTAAAGGGAGGATATGCAGTGGAACATGCTTCCACAACTCCCATACATTCACCAGGCATTCCCCAGATGCTCTGGTCTGAAGCTAAGCCTCTTGCTATAAAAAGGCACATTTGTGTTTGGTGAGAATGAATAGACACAGGGAGGCTCTGGCCTAAAGCCAGAAGACCCTGGGTCCAAATGAACACAGCAGCAAATTCAACACAGATCTCTGAAAAATCACAGCTTCCACCTTGCAGGATAAGCAAAGTTGCCAAATCACCTGGGGTATGTATTAAAAAATGGCAGATTCACAGGGTCTGCCCTGGATCGACAACTCAGTCTCTGGGTCTGTGCTCCAGGAAGCAGCACTTTAACAACCTCCCCAGGTGATTCTGATGCCCTCTGAAATTTGAGAATTACTGGGTTAGGATAATGGGGCCCTGGTGTCTTTTTGCAGCGAAACTGATTCTAGAGCTCCACCTTGTGGCCCAAACACTAGAAAGCAACTTTGTCACAATTCTTGACTTGCTTACATCGCTAGTTTAAATCATTGAAAACCGTTCAAAGCCCTGCAAGAACCCTTACAACCTCCTCTAAGGGTTTATTCTCTGCAGATAACATTTTGATCCATGCTATTACACTTAGGGAGTTAATGAAAACATTACAGAGAGCTAGCTTTGAAAATACATATCTATTTCGTGAGGAGTGTAACACTGCACTCACTATTTACTGAAGGTCATAACATTCTAAGCATTGTGCTAGGCAACAGATATAAAACATGGCCATGTCTTTAAAAATCCACAGAAAAACATGCAAAGTAATAGTACAGATTAAGACAAGTGCTTCCTTTCTGAGAAGCAATTTCTGAGCACTAGAAAGAAAAGACATAATCTTTTATCTGGAGATAAAACATAGTCATAGTAAAGATAATCAATGATGGCAAAAACAGTAACTAAGACATGCAACATGAATGCCACAGACCCTAAGTACTTTACAGAGGCTCTGGATAGAGTGATCCTTTCTGCCAGAAGTGAGGGAAAGCTTCATTCATTCAACATATACTCTGCGCCAAAACTGGGCTAGGTGCTGGGGACACAGCGAGTAAAAAAAGGAAGGACGCTTTAAGAGAATGTAACAGGGAGATAGAGCAAGGAAGTCTGCACCGATAGGCTGCCATTTGATCTTGGACCTTGAAGGGTAACTAGAATTTGAAAAAGATAAATTTTCCTTTACGTGTGTTTGTATGTAGAAGACAACCTACAAGGGGAAAAGGGCCACTGGCACCAGAGAAGGGGTTGACTGCTTGCTTAACAAGTTTCCATTTCGTCCATAAACTAGGTCATCCATTCATTAAAAAAAAAAAAATTTCTTGGAGCATCCCACATTACTGGTTCTGGGGAATATGGCCATAAACAAAGATAAGAAGCAGACTCTAGAGCTCCTGGGTAGGGGAATGGCAGATGTATGTTTAAGGACATGTGCTGTGTGCCAGAAGCAAGAGCAAGTTAAGAAGCTAGCCAACACCTTAGAAGTCGACACCTTATGGAAAGAGTAATATGGACCTGAAATAGAGCAGAGGCTTTAAGAACTGAAAACAGTGGCCAGGCACTAACACAGAGCAAGGCTGGTTATGGCAGAGGGATTAAGAAATAGAAGAGGCATATGGGACTCTGGGATTTTAGCCAGGATCATTACAAGAGTGATGGTGACATTAATAAAGAACTTAAGGAAGGAATATAGTTTCAGGGGAAAAAGAAGTTTTTATTATGGGTTTAATAGATGGAACATTTGCCTGGGCACTGGATAGGTTCATATAAAAAGTGAAGATGGGTTGAGTGGGAGAGAAGAGAGAGAGAAAGCAGAGCATGAATGACTTTTTTTTTCCCAGCCTTTGAAGCTGAACTCTTGGGCTCTATTTTCCCACAAAAGTATGAGCAGCCCTTAAAGGCAATGTGGCAGAGACTGCCCGGCTGTTCAGAAGACAGAGCTGCACTGAATTTGGTCTCTACAGAAGTAGGATTGGCCCAGCCCCAGAGAACAGATATCTAGGCCCCAAAGCCAGGTGAGTTACTAAGAGCAAGCAAGTCCTTCTTGACAGCAGGAATTTGCGTTTACTGCCCATTTACACAACACGTAAAAGCACCAGCTTATGAGGTAAGTCTACAGGAATTCCTGGCTTGCCCTAGTTTTATTATTGAGTGGGAAAGAAACACTCTCTTTATTATCCTTGTCAAAGCAAGACATTGTTACCTGTCACAGAACTAATAGTTCCTGACAAAAACTGACAGAAACTATAAAGACAGGAGAAAGGGGAGAAGTAGTGAGTGAGCAGACAGCTAAAACAGGCAGTGAAAATGGTGAGACAAGGAGAGCAACAGCCGGGGAAACTTCACTTTTCCTTAATGCTTTGGATGTTCAAGGAGCTCAGTTCTGAAAACCGCCCAGAGGTCACTGCAATAGACCAAGCAAGACATCACAAGACACCACTTTACATATAAATGAATGAAACCTCATCCAAACTTGCGATTATACTTCTATATGTGAAGTTTTCTCTTATCCAGTCATTGTACTCAGGTTACCTACCTATGGTCCACTCATTTGCACTAAAACCCCCAAAGCAAACCTTCAAATTCCTAAGACGACAGGGCCAGGGAAGTAATGTAAATAAGCGGAACCACCTGGGTTAAGACGTGAAGGCCTGGTGGAGCAGGTAACGCATCCTAAAGGTTTCAAGAGCAACAAACCCCTGATTCAGCTTCGGCTGTTGCCATATGAGAATAAAGGGCCAATGATTTCAGGTCTTTTGACTTTTTCAAGTGATGCTAGAAATTTTGATTTTTTTCTGTGTAATTTTCTAAACACTATTACATCATGTAGGTCAAATAAAATATCCCTGTGGGTTGAATATGGCCTATGGGCAACTAGTTTACAACTTCTGTTCTAAAACTTTACAAAAGAAAAATGAATAGCATGTTCAGAAAAATGAATAGCATGTTTTTTGTCCAGGGCAAAAAATTAACAGAGCAAAAAATCTGGAAAGTCAGTGTGCAAAGTGGGGCTGGGCCATAAGACAGTGAAAAGTGAGGCAGAAAGTCTAAAGGACTCAGACTTTAGAGTTGGATAGGTCTATATTAGAAAAATTTGAGAGGAATTTTGACAAAGTTTTATTTCAAGGAAGCACAGATGAAAGAAAACTAGGATATACAGGGTCCCTAATTGATTTAAAAGGGGGAAGGAAATAACACACACACACACACATGTTATTTCACCTCTCTGTATGTACCTTGACTTCTTTATCATTAAAAAATAAGAATAACAGAATCGATTTAATAAGGCTGTCATAGGATTAAAAAGGAATTATTCATATAACTGTCATTATCCCCAGCAAATCATGTTTAATATATGTTAGTTATTATTTATTATTATGAGGCACCGAGAGGTAAAGTAACATGCTCAAGATCCCACGGCTATTAAGGTGTACTGCCTGGCTTTGTATCCAGGATGTACTTCAGATCCTACTCTCTAAACCATCAAGCTCTTCGGCCTCCGTTTAAAATCTGTACAATAAATAAGTCAGGTCAGATGACAACTGAAGTCCCTTCTAAAGCTGACACTTTATTCTGAAAGCCAGGCCTCTCATCAGCTTATTTCAGGGCAACAGTGGGACAAGCACGAACCTGTCCACACTCCTATGGGCTGCCTGCTGAAGTGGAGCGACACAGCTCAGGCTTGGGCAGGGCAAGAAAACCACTCTAGCACGGAACTAACCCTACGGTAAGGTAGGAAGCAAAAGGTATTCAATGTGAGCCCCCTTTGTTGTTCCATGAAGATATATTTGTTTCTAGGAAGCCAGAGGGCCACTCAATCAGGCCCAGAACGCACAGATGTGCCCAAGCTACAAGCTGGAAGTTACTGAGAAGTCGGCTAAGGAACCACAATAGGCTCTAAATCAAGAATCTTTAGAACACCGAGCAACTCATTCCCTTGGGATTCAAGGGTCTCTGTGAGAACCTGGTAAAAGCTCTCCTCGTTCCTAGAAAAAAAATGCCACATGTGCCCACTCAGACACACAAGCACACATCATTTTACCTGCGATTATAAGGTGCTCACAAATTCTCGAAAATCTCCCCCTAGACATTAAAGTACCCCTGAAACAGATCATCTCTCCTGTTCTAGGCTTGTCCTCCCAGGTGATTCAGAAGTATCCCAAGATTTGGGGGCTGGGGTTTCCAGGCAGCTGTGTTAGGAGACAAATCACCCACTGCAACGCAGCATAATTAATCCCATATGGAAAAGACAAAGGGCTGTCTCTTTTTCCCCACACCAACTTGTACTGAGAAAGTTCAAACAGAAACGATCTGCACTTTAATCTCCAAACACTACAGGATGTGGAGAACGGGACCCCAAGAATATTTCATAGCTTTTTTCTGCCTCGTATCCAAAAAATTACATAGAACCTTAGAAAAGATGAAATAAACAGGTCTCCAAAGCACTGTGCTCTTCCTTTTACTCCAAAAAAGGAATCAGTCAAGAATGCCAATTAGCTTTACTAGACGACTTTTCTCCCATATGGGCTTTGAAAACTATAGGTTACCAAAGAAACCACATAACCTTATGCATAAATGAAGTAATCAAAACAAGAACATAATATTTTACATGTTAATGAAGGACTACGTGTTAATGAGATATATGTGGTCTTGTGCAGTTGAGAGGTTTGTAAATCAGTGTAGCCTTTCTTGGTGGTGGGAAAATTTGACAATTTTTATTTTAAAAAGATGTAAAAACATCCATTCTTTGTTTGGTGCAGCAATTCCCTAGATATTTTGCAAAGGGAGGCCAAATATGTGTGACCAGGGTCAGTGAAACATAGTTTATAACGGCCCAACAGGAAACAAGAAGTCTGGTTGCTGGGTCCATCACATGAATGGAAAACCAAGTAGCCATCAACAGAATATGCTAGATCTGTTACGTGCTGATATGAAAAAAGCTGCAAGACATATTATTAATTGAAAAAAGACGCTGAAAACAAGGTATTATTATGTGGTTCTTTTAGTTTAAATTCTTCTAAGGATATGTATTTTTTATGCTAGTTATATGCATTAAATTTTGTTCTTGACAGATACCTAAGGAACTGTTCACTGTAGTTACTTTTGGAGAAAGTGACTAGAGACCAGCAAAGAGAAGAACGGTACTGACACAAAACATTTAAAAAACATACAAGCAACAGAGATCAGCTTGAGATAGGACCTTCTTTTTATCTTTTTCTTTACATTTTTCTGGATACAGACCCTAAATTTAGTAAGTGTTACTATAAAAATATAGCGGAAATCTCACTTAGAATTTTTTAAAGAGAAAGAAGCCATGTTTAGTGAAGGGATAAGTAGAAAGGGGAGGAGGGCCCAAATACAATGCACAGTATGAAGCTGGTGGAGGAAAATCAGGAGAAACATTAACATTCAACTGCCCTCTTCTCTCAAGACACTGCTGACATCATGAGCTACTCAAGCTTTCCACTGGGGATGAATAGCTCAGGCCTCACTCCAGTTGCCAGCTATTCATTCTCAGTACAGGAGATAGCAGGCTGGGAGAAAGCTGGCATCGTTAGTCCAAATTCTGCCTTTTGTGATATGGACAAGGCAGAACAGTTGCTCCCGAAGAGCGCAAAGTGGAGAGAATGCTAAAGCTAAACACAGGAGACTGTCTTGCTGGCAGAGGACAAGCCTCCCTAAGCACAAAGTGCAAAGGCACCACAGGGGCCCTGCTGCTACACTCACTCCCGTCACATGAGAAAGGGAGAGCCAGGTGCACATGCAACAGCGAGCAGGAGAAACCTCTGCTGCCCTATGGAGCCTCAGGGATCCCCGCTCAACACCAGGGATGCCCTTCTGGGATCCCATAGTTCCAGCCTCATCAGACTGCCCCATGGAGAGAATTAGCTAGGACTGAAAAATCACCAAGGAAGAGAATCCTCTGTACTTAATTGCCCCTTTCATCTGAGGCCCATGAAATAAACCATAACCTTCTTTACTCTGCATTGACACTCTTCTGCAATAGTGCCTTAAAGTGGGAAGTTACTGCCATATGGAATTTTCAGAAGAGCGAGCAATGCATGTAAATCTTTCATAAAGCAAGGTTTGGCTTTATATGCCATAAAAGGTCATAGGTGCCATAAAAGGCCATCTCTCCCCCATGGGATTTAAGGAACATGAAAGAGGTTCCTGCTTGCCCCATCCACGTATTTCTCTTAATGATGTCTGAAACTCCCCCATAAGTGATCAGCTCAGAAGTGCAAACACAAGGGGAACACATCCCTAACACTGCAGTGGTAGCTCTTAACCTTTACTGTTGTAGTCACTGGTCCTTTTGAGAAATGAAAAGAAAAAAAAAACTTCCTCCTCACAAAAACACACTTAGGTGAATATACAATATAATTTCCATGCAATTTGGGGGTTCACAGTTCTCCTGAAGTTCATATCCCCTTCAGTCTGGGGTTAAGAATCCCCAGTTCAATAGTAAAATCCACCATAATTCCCCTTCCATGCATCTGGGGAACCATGGACCTAAAGATAGAAGGTAGTGCTAAAGCAAGGCTTTCCCATTGCAAAGTTTGCCTAGAAGTGATCCTGTCTAGAGCCCAGATTACAATTTATGACTTCTCCTTAGCAAGGAGTATGGATATCTCACTCTGCCTGCCCGTTGGGAATAGAGTTCTCCTGGCTTCAGAGAAACCAGGATACATTAGGAGATGTCCAACTGAGATCAACTGCCAACCAGGTTCCCACAACACATGCTGGCTGATTATATTTCTTGAAAGTTCAGGCAGGGAAAAGTTCAGGCATTTTATAATGCACACCTTCTGAATAAAAGGAGCTCACCTCTGAGGTTTTCGAATATCCCAGAGTCCCACTCCTTCCTTTGAATTGGCTGTGGCCAATAACCTGGGCTCCACAGGGTTAAACATGACACTGTGAAAGGCTGATGGATAGTTGGCCAGGCAGAAGGGCTCTGTGAAGAGAAAAATTCTCATCAGTCCACTTCAGGCATTTCTGGGTCAATGGCAGGTAGACGAGGAGGAGTGTGAAGGCAAGGAGGAGCACAGCCTTTAACAACTACCCCACTAGCATGCTTACGCACAAAGTCCCCACGAGTCCTGGCACACACCCTCTGTACACAGAAAGTCTGAACACAGCAACTTAAACACATATGCACAAAGTTTAAGCTATAATACTGAGAAATACACACAGCACCTATTTAGATCCTGTAACAAAACAGAAATGGTCATTGTAACCAGGAAGGTAAGCTGTTGCACAGTAAGTAAAACTGAATTCCTCATGAGCTAAAAAAAATTCACACTCAATTACTGGTAGGATTATTATACCTTAATCCAAATTTACCAGCTTTAGAAATTAAGTTTTATAACTATATAGACTTAAAATAACAGTGCAGTTTTTCCTTCTGGCAATATTGCTCCCTAAATTGAAAAGAAAATGGCTTCAGTCTAGAATTTTAAGATTTCATTTCAACTGGAATACTTAAAAAAAAAAAAGACATCTAATACTTGAATTTCTCTTGCATCCAGCCAGCTCCTATGTATATCAACTTCCCCTAGAAACCCGACAGCCTCCTGCATATACTAGCTGGCTCCAGGTGAGGAAGGAACCATTCTGCTGCCTGGGAGGACTCAATCCTGTGGAAGCGGTTTAGAAGCAGTAGGTGGAAAGCACTCCTCAGTCTATGATTCCGTACAGGATACGTCACAGGCCTCTGTTGGGGGAGAGGGCACAGGGAGCGCTCAATCATCTCAGCCAGGAGGCAGTTCAGACAAAGGAGAATTTCATCTAGGAAGCAAACCATTACATTCAACCACAGATGCTGCTTTGGCTACCTTATTTTCCTGACCCTGAGAATAAGCTTCTCCTATAGCCTGGACCTCAGCAGTGAGCACAGACCAACATATTAAATGCTCTGCATACAGAATAAAGACTCAGAGCCTGCCAGACAAGGCAGGCAGGGTAGTAACTTGGGCACAGAGATATGGCGCTGACAAAGCTGCACCAAGAGTGGGGCTGTGGGTGGCACTGAGGTTATGCTGGAGAGAAGAGCCTTTGAAGACAGAGCGACGGAAATCTCTCTGCAGGAAATGAGCTGAAAAAGAGAATTTCCTGAAGAACTTCAGTGAAAGTCAACAAGACAAATTCTTCATTTTACATTTCAGAGATGCAAAGAAAACATTCAGAAGAGGAACTCACCCAGACAATCCCCCTTACACAGAGTGTATCTGCTATCATTTTAAGTTTCTATACACAGTTAAGGTGGTATAGATCTTCAACCACAGTTGAGGGTCTGTGGTTCTTCCAGCAAAATAACAACCCTGGAACTAGCATACAACAAATTGCACAACACCCCCATTCTGTTAAATAACCAAGAATATGTGCATTTCAGCACCATGCACACAGCTGGCTCTTGTGGCTCCCCCCCACAAATGAGGCACCACACATTCTACTCCTTGGGGCTACCTCACAACAAGACACTGTGGTGTTTACACTACTGCAAAGGTCTGTGGATCACAAGTGACTGGAAGAGGACTGGCAAAGGTGCCTCACTGCTGACTACTGGGGGGTAGGATGGGACCTCCAGAGACACACATTCATGTCCCCATGTGAGCTTCCTCTCCCTTCACAGCACTTCCGCCCAGGTTACTCAAGTCATAAACTAGATCTGTGATGAAGCCGACGTCAAACTCTGCAGCACAGTCCAGCTACTTTGTGCACAGGGGCCCTACCTCCATGGGGAGATTCCCGGATGTCCCAGATGAGAACCCGGCCATCATCGGAGGAGCTGGCAAAAATGTTGTCATTCACAGGGCTCACTGACAAGCCATACACCGCATCTTCATGAGCGAACACATCTAAGGTCTCACTGCTGAGAGACAGAGAGCAGAGAGAGGCACACAGGCACATACATACACACACAAATAGCGCAGAGTCCCAGCCCTCTAGTTCCTAGAATGAAGCTCTTTTCATTTCCGGGAGAAAGTCAACCCAGCTAAACCTAAAGGATATTACATTTACTAAAAAGTAAAAAGTAGGTATTCAACTTTCAGGTTAAAGGAAAAAGGTATTATTAAAGAGACAAGACCTCACAACAAGTTTGTTTGTTGCCCTAACTGAGCGTGTTTGAAAGTGACTCAAGGGAATTCCCTGGCAGCCCAGTGGTCAGGACTTGGTGCTTTCACTGCCAGGGCCCAGGTTCAATCCCTGGTTGTGGAACGAAGATCCCCACTGTACTCCTCCCTACCACATGCCAGCCAAAAAAGTGACTCAACACATGAGTGTCACGTTTCGACTTACTACAGAACGCATCTGCTTGTGCACAGACCTGGGGAGTGGTGCTGGATTTCCAAAAAGTGAGGGAGAATAAAGCAGCCCCGATGCCAGCAAGGGAAGAAGAGGAATTCCCGATGCCCGGCATGTGAGAAAATGCATGGCCCCAAGCCAGGCTGCCTCAGTTCAGATCCTAACATCACGTGACCCTAAGTCACCTAACATCTCCATGCCTCAGTTTCCTAATTGAGATCATAATAGTACTGCCTCATAAAATTACTGTGAGGGTTATGTGTTTCCTTCCCTTCTAACCTGGCCCTTTAAAATTTCACCAGAAAACTATAATTTTATATCAACTTCGTAAATCTTTTTATAAATCAAAATTTAATTTGAAAACTATTACCGAAATCTTTTTTTCAGCCAAACAGTTGATTTTATGCTATTTACCTCAAAAACATAAGAACTATTTTGGTCTAAAGAGATATCTGCCTTTCTTCATATGAAAAAGAGTTAATCACTTTCACATATCAACAATCTACTTACCTTTCAACATCATGGAGGATAACTTGCTCATCATTTCCTGTAAGGGAAAAAGCAGACATTTGACAATTCCTGAAAAGTGGTCCTATTCATATTACAATTCAGTATGTTAAAGATTTCAGGGAAAGCAAATGAACAAAGTCAGTGTTAATAAAAATTAAGAATGCTAATTAGAAAAAAGGTTTATAAAAATCATTAAGAAGGATAGGATATACTTATAGAGAATTTTTAAAAGCATAATAGCAACTAGAAATAACAAAATAACAATCTTCAAAATGCATTATCCAACGATTAAAAAAACAAAAACAAAACAATGGCTCTTCAGGAAAAGAGTAAGTGATCATTGGCAAATCAATCAACTACTCCAAGCTAGTGTTTTTTCGTTTGTTTGTTTTTTTTTAAAACAAAACATTCATTATCCGTGAGACCTGGAATAATATCTGTTACTTTTCTATGTCTCAGCAAAACAGGAATAATTGTGTCTACTTCATAGTAATTGTGAAAATAAAAGTGTAAAAGCATTCAGACTAGAACTAGGCCCCCCAACAAATGTTTGCTGCTATTAACATCCTCATCATCTTTTATAGCATTAAAATTTAATGATGATGATACTAAATGACGGGAAGGTTTTTATCCACAACTTTTTTCTCTTGCTTTCTCTTTATTCCATTAAGGCATCTAAAAATACTATACATTCATGATGTGTATAGTCCTGCCTTCACTTGGTTTATACAGCTAACAAATAAAAACTCCAAAATGAAGACAGTAAAAAAATTTCCCACTCTATGCTAAAAGTATAAGCAGTAGAGATGTGGCTAGGTCATCTTAAAGTCCTCCCTGTAACTATTGTGGGTTCATATGAAGTAAATCAAACCCGTGTCAATGCCTTATAGGTAACAGGCACAGTGTGAAGTGCTGAAGCTTGAGAGAAATAAGTGAGGAATTCCGTCTACCTGCACGAACAATTAACAGTGACAAGATGGGTTATCTTGTAGTGATATGCTCTACCATGGGGACACAAATAAAGGGGCAATTGTGTCCTGTATGAGCAGGGTGAAAGTACATGGGGAATATGTTTTTATGGGAAAGGAGACACTTGAACAGAAACTCAGAATTCTAACCGATGGGAAGCTTAGGGTAATTGGTGGGGTTGGACAATAATCATGGCCTGTGGAAAAACAGTAATGGCACTTAAGATGGCAAGTGGCTTAGCAACCTAGAGCACAAGATGCGGGGGAGGAAAAGGAGGCCAGGCAGGGAGACTGGGTAAGGTCAAAGGTTCACAGGATTGATTTAACTTTTCAAAGAAAACTTGTATAAGCAATGAGTAAGGAGATACTGGTAGCAGAAATCACAGAAGGACACTACAGTAGTCTAGGCCAAAACTGAGGACCTGAATCAGAGCAGTAGGTACAGCAAAAGGACAGAAACTAAAGGATGAATATGAGGCTTTCAAAATATTAGTAACTGGTGACTTACGAGATGTAAAAATGACAGAAAGACACGTTTGGTGCGGATTTTGAGATTTCTATAAGACTGGACCATATAACATTGTCATTGCTGTAGGCTGAAAATGCTTCAATGTCAGCAGGTCCTTAAAAGGTAAACCTAACTATTTAGATAATTACTTGAATGGTGCTAATAACTGAGGAAGGGAATCCATGAAACAAGAGGAAATCCTTGTGCAGGTGAGAAGGACTGAAACCTCAGCTTTAGATCTGCTGCATTTAGACCACTTCTGGAACACAAGGCAGATGTCCAGTGGGGACGCCTGCAGTGCAGCAGAGAGAGTGTTATTCGCTTAGTCATTTCTGACTCCCTGTGATCCCAGGGACTGTAGCCCACCAGGTTCCTCTGTCCATGGAATTCTCCAGGCAAGAATACTGGAGTGGGTTGCCAGTCCCTTCTCCAGGAGATCTTCCCAACCCAGGGACTGAACCCAGATCTCCTACATTGCAGGAAGATTCTTTACTGTCTGAGCTACCATGGAAGCAGAAGAGAGGTCAGGCCTAGAAATGTAGTGGTCAGACAGGAGTGTGATTGATGGATGCCATCAAGAGGCTGGCTTGACAGCAAGCCATTCCAGTTATATCCCAACAGAACATGTTTTCAAACCGGAGCCACTAATGGGTCATAATACCAATTGGAATCACAACCTTTAAAATCTTTAAAAACAGAATAGAAAAAAAAAAATCAGAGTGAGTCACACATAGTACAGTTAAGTACTCTTTCTAATATGTATCTGTGTACCAGACTACAATGTGAAGTTTTCTACCAAAAAAGATAGAAAGAAACAAGAGCAAAGGAGAGAAAGGACAGACAGACATTAGTCTGATATGTGTATCTAAACTGCTACCATACAGAGAAGACAAGCTATGGGAAACTAATATTTCCACAATTCAATGGGCTAAAGGAAAGAAAATTTGGAGTAATTTTAGCATTCCTTTATCTGAAATCCCAGCCACAGTCAATTTCCCAAGGGGAAATCTCCCTTCTGCTCACCTCCAGAGAATACTTTGGTGTTCCCACTGTTGAAAGCCAGGCAAAAAATGTTGGAATGATGTTCTCCTTTCAGCTGTATGGGCTTAACTCTGGAGTGGATAGCTTGTTCCATGTGCCACAGTAGAACCCGACGATCATCTCCTCCTTGAGAGGGGAGCAAGAATCTAGGGTTAAAACAGCTGGCATTTCAAGGCTGATATTTCATTTTTCTAGCCTGAATCCCATACTTTTCAAAACTTCATCTCCCCACCTCCATGAGACTCTGATGAGCCACATAAACCCAGAACTCTATCCCCTTAATCATCAGTGGACATGTGGCTTCTAAGTCACTCTTCCCCAGGAATTACATCTTGAACAGACACACAGAAATTCCTGAATTTCCAGAGACCCAGTCATTTACACATTTCTTCATTTGCTACCTAAAATTCTTCCACTAATGTTTCCCCACTTTTTTTCTGGTCTAACAGAACCTGAGTTGCTTTCTACTTCTTGCAATCAAAGAACTCTAAAGAAATTATCCCAGAATTTAAAGCATAATAGTTTCCAAAGCACTCTCCTTGATGAGATCTCATTGACTACGGGACACCAGACAAAAGATAACTGAGGAACTGCCTGTCACAGCAGCAGGATCAAGACAGAACTTGGCTCTGGTGAAGCTCAGTCCAGCTCTTTCCTCTGCACAACTCTTTATAGTCTGAGTAGAATGAGCAATATTCTGCTGTATGCGCCAGCTCCTAGAGAATGAGAAGATACATGTTCTGCTGCTAAGTCACTTCAGTCGTGTCCGACTCTGTGTGACCCCATAGACAGCAGCCCACCAGGCTCCCCCGTCCCTGGGATTCTCCAGGCAAGAGTACTGGAGTGAGGTGCCATCGCCTTCTCCAGATACATGTTCTACATATTCTTTATTTTTGCAAATGCATTATACATGTCTGGAAGGATCAACAATGAACTGTTAAAAGGATTTACTACTTCCAGGGAGTAGGATTAAAAGAGAGGTAGAACACTTGTTAGAAAGTTTTTACTCTTACTTCATAGATTTGGCACGGCTTGACTCTTTATAATAAGCCTATATTATATTCCTAATAAAACTGTAACTTACAACAGGGCAGAAAAATAGTAAGTTCTATACTTCCGCCTCCCCTTCTCCATTCAATATAATAGCTACAAACTGTATCACAATCATACAAAAGCGTACCACTAGACGCAACCACTAAATCAATAAGTCTATAAGAACTAACACAGAAAGATGACCAAAGGTCTTTGTCAGGGGAAAAACATTTAGTGTAAAATAGTATGCATACCAACATCCTTTTGTGTAAAACAAATTTTTAAAAAGCTCCATGACAGCAGGAACCTTGTCAGTTTTGTTCACTGCAGACTTTCTAGCACTTAAGTGAATGCTCCAAAGAGTAGACACTAAATTAACATGCTTATGCTTGCATGTCTATGCTTGTATTTGCATATCTAGATGGCTGTAAAAGAAGTTGTTTTCAGTGGACACCACTTCTAGGCTAGGGCTGCTGGGAGACTTTTCATTGTGATAAAATATATATAACAGAAATGCAGCATTTTAATCATTTATGAGTATACAGTTCAGTGGCACTAAGTATATTTGCAGTGTTGTGCAAACATCACCATTATCCATCTCCAGAACTTTTACATCATCTCAAACTTTTAGTTTGAGTACTGTACCCAATACTTATTCTGTACCCAATAAACGGTATCTCTCCCCAGTGCTCAGTAACCATTATTTTACTTTCTGCCTCTATGGATTTGATTACTCTAGGTACTCCTATATAAATGGAATCATAATATTTGTCCCTTTGTGTCTGGCTTATTCACTTAGCATAACATCTTCAAGGTTCATCCATATGGTAGCACATATCAGAATTTCATTCTCTGTAAGGCTGAGTAATATTTCATTACACACATACCATATTTTTTTAAGTTCATTCATCCATCTATAGATATCTAGGTTGTTTCTACCTTTTGGCTATTGTGCATAGCATTGGTAAGAGCATATGGATGTATAATATTTGTTCAAGCCCCTACTTTCTGTTCTTTGGGTATATACTGTTGGAAAAATCATTGTTTTAATTTTGCCTTAAACATATTTCCTCTTTTAGTTGAAAAAAAGTAGAAAACAGAGTAGCCAAATCAAACTTAATTCTCCCTCCTCTAGAAAGAAGCTGCCTTCATTCCTTGAGTTCCTTTGTTTCTTGGGATTCTTCTTCCTTCCATTGTTGGTCAAAATCAAGTTGTGTCCTCCTCCAAAGTATTTCATTTGTCTACCAGAATGATCCCTTAACTATGACCCACAATGTTCTTTGTTTATGATGTGCCTAATTCAACTAGGCTGGCCTGGGATGGTTATTTAAATTCCATATCTCTTATAAAGTTAAAGTCATGAAAATAAAGTTTGGGGGTTTGTTTGCTTTATTTTAATGAAAAATGGCATAAAGAGGTTTTCCTCCCTCTTCATAGATTTGGACAAACCACAGGCACTTGAGTTCTACATAGTCTCTACTCTTTCTGTTTTCCCCCACCACTTGAAGCCATAGGTCAGGGACTTGGCACTGTTTTTGCTACTCTGTATCTTAGAGAAATATTTTTCTGTGCCCACCTCTCTATCAAAGGTGCAAATTAAAAGATAAAGAGGCCCACATGTTTCTTCCACTTACTCATGTTTCTAATCTAATCTTCCTGAGCCTGACTTTCATCAAATACATACCTAGGATCATAATAGCTCTACTCTCATGGGTTTTATAGACTATAAGGTCAACTACAAGAGAGTTAAATAACTTGCCAAGGCAACAACAGTAAATATAGTGGTTGGTTAAGTCAAGATTCAAAGGGCTTCCCGGGTGGTTCAGCTGGTAAAGAATCCACTTGAAATGCGGGAGACCTGGGTTCGATCCCTGGGTTGTGAAGATCCCCTGGAGAAGCCAACAGCTACCCACTCCAGTATTCCTTCCTGGAGAATTCCATGGACTGTATAGTTCATGGGGTCACAAAGAGTCGGACACAACTGAGCGACTTTCATTTTCACTTTCACGATTCAAAAGGAAATAGTTAAAAGACTCCATAGTTCCCATTCTCTTAACCACTACTGTAGACTGTTTGCATTACAAAACGAAAAACAAAGCAAGTTCAGTTGATGAACAACTGAAAGGATTCTCTGGCTTGGTAGCACAACTCAAAACACAGTAGGTAAGAATAAAACAAAGGACCACAGGAATAAAAACAGAAATCAACTTAACTGGAGTTAAACAGAGGGAGCAGAGACAGGGACCAAGAAGGGACTGTCTGAAATGATAAAGATTCTAGTAGCAACACACAAAACTGATCATGGCTTATTCTGAAGAACACACAAAAATTTCTACAAATCAAATTTGAAAACCACTAGGAAAAGAGGCAAATGTGACAACAGATATTACAGAGGATCTCAACCTCTACAGTAATTAGACAAATGTAAATTATAGATCTCTTCTTTCAAAATGGCACAAAGAAACGTACAAGAACGTCCACTGCCTCACTGTTCATAATAGCAAAGAAAAAAAAAGTATATAACATAAATATCCATCAATATATGAACAATAAAACAATTGGGATGAAAATACAAATAAAATCTAAGCTCAGTGGAACCAGGACCCAGCATTTTAAATGAGCTAGATACATGTACCAAAATGAATAAACTTTGAAAACCTAATTTTAAGTAATAAAAACAAGTTTCAGAAGGATATATAAAGGAAAACATTAAGTATTTAAATATGCAAAACATCACCATATTATTTAAGAATAAACACAAACAGTAAAAGGGGACCTCAAATGTATGTGTAAAATTTTGTTTCTTTTTTAAAAAACTAAGATTAGAAGCAAATTTAACAAACTACCAACACACTGTCAAATTCGATATATCTCTTCCTATTTAAATATTGCATGACATTGTTATATCTTTTAGGTATAGTAATGGTATTGTGGTCATGTTAAAAAAGAAAAAAAACTTCTTATCATTTAAGGATGCATTCTCTAATGGGGTAAAGTGGTGAATGTCTGGAAGTTCCTTTAAAATATTCCAGAAAAAAATGGAGGTGAATAGGTGATAAAATATTAATTGTTATAGATGGGTATACTACATTTTTGTATATGCTTGCACATTACCAAAAATTTAAAATATATATATTTTAAAGATTTTTTTTTAATGTGGACCATTTTTAAAGCCTTTACTGAATTTGTTACAATACTGTATCAATACTGTATCCTTTTTTATGCTTTGGTTTTTTGGTCAGGGGGCATGTGGGATCTTAGCTCCCCAATCAGGGATCAAACTTCATCCCCTGTATTGAAAGGTGAAGACTTAATCACTGGACCACCAGGGACGTCCCTATATATTTATATATATATTAATGTTCATGATAGAAAAAGAAAATAAAACTCTCCAGGATGTGCTGGGACATCCACAGAAAAGAAATATAACTGAGGGAACCTCTGTGTTTTTCATTAAGATATCAACAGGCAGCACGACCTCTCTCTGCCAGCACCATGAACTCTCTTGAACTGCTGCTGCTGCTAAGTTGCTTCAGTCGTGTCCGACTCTGTGCTACCCCGGAGACAGCAGCCCACCAGGCTCCCCGTCCCTGGGATTCTCCAGGCAAGAACAATGGAGTGGGTTGCCATTTCCTTCTCCAATGCATGAAAGTGAAAAGTTAAAGTGAAGTCGCTCAGTCGTGTCTGACTCTTCGCGACCCCATGGACTGTAGCCTACCAGGCTCCTCCGTCCACGGGATTTTCCAGGCAAGAGTACTGGAGTGGGGTGCCATTGCTCTTGAACTGCAGTAGCATTAAAAAAAGAACAAAGTTCAATAAAAAAGGAAACAGAATATCTACACCTATGCACTCAAAGTCATTACCATTCTCAACCAAAGAATCTTCTCCTATCACCCAGATTATCTTTAATCTTCATTTTGGATTTAATTTTACAAAATAAATAAATATTTGGTGATTTAACATGAATGGTTATTTGTAGAGTGCCTTGGGATAATTTAAAATGATGTGTTCTTAGTACCTAAAATGATAATGGCAGCCCAAGTCCACAGGAGATTGGAATCACTGAGGCAGAAACTATCACTCTAAAAGGGCCTGCTTCCTCTGCTTGCCCTCAAGGTCAGTGTCAGAAGACGCGGTGAACATTCTCCCCCACCCTGCCCCACTTCCTTAGGCAAGGTATTAAGAGCCCTGTACAAAGATACCACTTTTCAACCATGTGTTAGCAAAAAACACCAAGGATACAAACCGAGGCATTATCTGAAACTGTTGGGCTGCTTTTTAGCCAGTAGAGGGAGCAGAACAGCTGTGCCCAAATTCCTGACCCCAAAAAGCTAAGCAGAGCTGATGAAGCAAGGATAAATCAGTTTAGAACATGAAAAAAGCTCTAGTTTCTACAGTTCTGTCTGTTAGTCATCTGGTCAGTTCAAAAAGGACAGAGATTGACTGTACCACTTACTACCTATGTACCTTTAGACAGGTTACGTAACCTCTCTAAATTATATCCTCTCATCTGCAAAACTGAGAAAATAATTACCTATTGTCTATAGTGTTACTGGACTTCCCTGGTGGTTCAGATTATGAAGAATCTGCCTGTAATGTGCTTGATCCCTGGGTCGGGAAGATCCTCTGGAGAAGGGAATGGCAACCCATTCCAGTATTCTTGCCTGGCAAATCCCATGGATAGAGGAGCCTGGTGGGCTACACAGTCCATGGGATTGCCAAGAGTTGGACATGACTAAGGGACAAACACACGTTAGGATTAATGATAGATCTGTGTGAAAGGCTTGACCCACTGCCTGATAAATAACACAGGAAGAGAAATGTTAGCTAATTATTATGCTATCTGAACTAAAATAATAGCTAACATCAGTTAAACTTACTCTGGGTGAGGGACTATCTTAATAAGGGTTTTCATGTAGTGGATCTTCTAATCCTCTTAATAACCCTATGAATCAGGTATTATCCAGATGAAACTACAGAAAAACTAAGTAACCTGAAGGTACACAGCAACCAAAAATGTGAGCTGGGATCTGAATCCAGGTAATCTGTCTCCAGAGATGGAGCTCCTTACCACCATACAATCCAGCCTCTCAAGTACACAGAGGCTAGTCACCAAAGCAAATGAGTGAAACTTGCCAGATTAAACAGCAGAGGAGAGATTACACAACTTTGTTTAAAAGAAAGCCACTACTAGGCCAGAGGAGTACAGGCTTAAGTTGGCCATATCTCCCAATGTTTTAAGAGAAGACAGCACCTTGATTATCGCAGGCTAAGTGCAGGCTTCAGTGCAGGCTGCATGCAATTAGCCCATGGAGAGGTTAAAACTGGGTGATTTGTTCAAGGTCACAAAACTGGGGTTGAATGGCAGTTCCTAAATTAGGGAACTCTTTCAACAATGCAAAAGAAGACTCTACACATGAACATCACCAGATAGTCAATACCGAAATCAGACTGATTATATTCTTTGCAGCCAAAGATGGAGAAGCTCTACACAATCAGCAAAAACAAGAGAGGGAGCTGACTGTGGCTCAGATCATGAACTCCTTATTGCCAAATTCAGACTTAAATTGAAGAAAGTAGGGAAAACCACTAGACCATTCAGGTTATGACCTAAATCAAATCCCTTAAGATTATACAGTAGAAGTGACAAATAGATTCAAGGGATTATATCTGATAGACAGAGTGACTGAAGAACTACGGACGGAGGTTCGTGACACTGTATAGGAGACAGGGATCAAGACCATCCGCAAGAAAAAGAAATGCAAAAAGGCAAACTGGTTGTCTGAGGAGGCCTTACAAATAGCTGTGAAAAGAAGACAAGCGAAAAGCAAAGAGGAAAAGGAAAGATATACTCATTTGAATGTAGAGTTCCAAAGAATAGCAACGAGAGGTAAGAAAGTCTTCTTCAGTGATCAGTGCAAAGAAATAGGGGAAAACAATAGAATGGGAAAGACTAGAGATCTCTTCAAGAAGATTAGAGATACAAAGGGAACATTTCATGCGAAGATGGGCACAATAAAGGACAGAAATGGTATGGATCTAACAGAAGCAGAAGATATTAAGAAGAGGTGACAAAAATACACAAAAGATCTTCACGACCCAGATGATCATGATGGTATGATCACTTATCTAGAGCCAGACATCCTGGAATTCGAAGTCAAGCAGGCCTTAGGAAGCATCACTACAAACAAAGCTAGTGGAGGTGATGGAATTTCAGTTGAGCTACTTCAAATCCTAAAAGATGATGCTGTGAAAGTGCTGATACACCAGCAAATTTGGAAAACTCAGCAACGGCCACAGGACTGGAAAGGGTCAGTTTTCATTCCAATCCCAAAGAAAGGCAATGCCAAAGAATGCTCAAACTACAGCAAAATTGCACTCATCTCACACACTACTAAAGTAATGCTCAAAATTCTTCAAGCAGGTTCACATACTGTGAATTTCCAGATTTTCATGCTGGATATAGAAAAGACAGAGGAACCAGAGATCAAATTGCCAACATCCACTGGATTATCGAAAAAGCAACAGTGTTCCAGAAAAATATCTATTTCTGCTTTATTGACTATGCCAAAGCCTTTGACTGTGTGGATCACAACAAACTGTGGAAAATTCCTACAGAGATGGGAATATCAGACCACCTGACCTGCCTCCTGAGAAATCTGTATGCAGGTCAAGAGTTAGAAGCAACAGTTAGAACTGAACATGGAACAACAGACTGGTTCCAAATCAGGAAAGGAGTACGTCAAGGCTGTATATTGTCACCTTGCTTATTTAACTTATATGCAGAGCACATCATGAGAAACACTGGGCTGGAAGAAGCACAGGCTGGAATCAAGATTGCTGGGAGAAATATCAATAACCTCAGATATGCAGATGATACCATCCTTATGGCAGAAAGAGAAGAAGAACTAAAGAGCCTCTTGATGAAAGTCAAAGAGGATAGTGAAAAAGTTGGCTTAAAGCTCAACATTCAGAAAACTAAGATCATGGCATCTGATCCCATCACTTCATGGCAAATAGATGGGGAAATAGTGGATACAGTGTCAGACTTTATTTTCTTGGGCTCCAAAATCACTGCAGATGGTGACTGCAGCCATGAAATTAAAAGACGTTTACTCTTTGGAAGGAAAGTTACGACCAAGCATAATCAAAAGCAGAGACAATTCTTTGCCAACAAAGTCTGTCTAGTCAAAGCTATGGTTTTTCCAGTGGTCATGTATGGATGTGAGAGTTGGACTATAAAGAAAGCTGAGTGCCGAAGAACTGATGCTTTTGAACTGTGGTGTTGGAGAAGACTCTTGAGAGTCCCTTGGACTGCAAGGAAATCTAACTAGTCCATCCTAAAGGAAATCAGTCCTGAATATTCATTGGAAGGACTGATGCTGAAGCTCAAACTCCAATACTTTGGCCACCAGATGTTAAGAACTGACTCAATGGATCATTGGAAAAGACCCTGATGCTGGGAAAGATTGAAGGTGGGAGGAGAAGGGGATGACAGAGGATGAGATGGTTGGATGGCATCACCGACTCAATGGACATGAGTTTGAGTAAACTCTGGGCGTTTACTCAGGGTTTACTCAATTTACAGGGAGGCCTGGAGTGCTGCAGTCCATGGGGTCGCAAAGAGTCAGACATGACTGAGCAACTGAACTAAACTGAACTGAACTGAAATTAGGGAGAAAAAAAATCAAATGGCAAGTGCAGGCTGGGGTGGAGAGAAAAGGTGGAATCACATGAATTTTGCTGTTCACTACAAAGAAGTAGCCACAGGAGTAATACCTCTCCTATTACTCTGTTCTTATCTAGTATCTTTATCCTGAAAATGATTCCACTCATCTACTGATTATCTCATTTTTCCACATATCCGATTAAGTAAGGCAGAAATATTCCCCATTTTAAGGATGTGAAGAGTAAGGCAATGGTTTGCCTCAATGAAGGAAGCCTCGACTCCTAGTTTGAAACACTTTACACTAAAGAAGAAGCAGAAATTAAAGTGGCAGCAACACCCTAAAGAGACAACTAGAACACTGGGAAATAAAATGGTTTCTCTAAAATCAGATGACTAATAGCAGTGGAGTTTAATAGAATTAGGGTCTTTAAATCCTAAGCTAGCACACCAATCCCTAGAAAATGTCTCTACTTCCTAAACAGAAATAGAGGGAAAAAATCCATATCAGAATCACAGAATAGAGTCCAAAGACACCCAACAGATCATCTTCTCTAATATCCCCATTCTGCCAATGAAGAAACTAAGGCACAAAGAGGTACACTCACCTGCCAAAAAAAACACACCACCAGTTAAGAGGCAATGATATGCTATGCTAAGTCACTTCAGTCGTGTCCGACTCTGTGCAATCCCATATATGGCAGCCCACCAGGCTCCCCCAACCCTGGGATTCTCCAGGCAAGAACACTGGAGTAGGTTGCCATTTCCTTCTCCAATGCATGAAAGTGAAAAGTGAAAGTGAAGTCGCTCAGTCATGTCCAACCCTCAGCGACCTATGGACTGTAGCCTACCAGGGTCCTCTGTCCATGGGATTTTCCAGGCAAGAATACTGGAGTGGGGTGCCACTGCCTTCTCCAGTTAGAGGCAAAGTGAGATTCAAATCCAAGATGTCTGAGTCCAAAGCCCCTGTTTCTCCTAAAGTGTAGTAAGCAGAGGCCACTGGATGATTTCAGACAGTAGAGAAATGACTTTAATAATTATGTATTTTAACGTGAGTTAGGGGGAAAAAACCTAGCATATTAAACTCATGATTTCATGGATATTATAATAATATAAAGTTTCCTTTCAAATACTGTTTTAAGGAATCAATTTAGAAAAAATGCTAAATAGCAAGGTGATATATGAAAAAAAATTAAGAAAAAACATAAAACAGCAGAGGTGGCCTAATTTCAATTTCATTTTTTTAAATATACACATATAAAGACTAAATAAAGTATGTCCCATATGTCCAAAATGGTCATCCTGAGTAGGTGTGATCTTTCTTTAAATATCTATTTTCCAAATTTCCCATAATTAACACATGACATTTAAAAAACATGAATAAGTGGGAAGTCTGTCTTATAAGTGCCATAATCTGATAAATTGTATGACTCAACAGGAAATTCTCAATAGTAAAGTATGGCAGCAGTGAAATGTCAAAGGACAAAAGCTCCTCAAATAGAGCTGCTGAGTGCTCAGTCGCTTAGCTGTGTCTGATTCTCTGTGACCCCATGAACTGCAGCCCGCCACTGGAATTTTCCAAGCAAAAATACTGGAGTGGGTTGCTATTTCCTACTCCAGGGGCTCTTCCCTACCCAAGGATGGAACCTGGGTATCCTGTGTCTCCCGCATTGGTAGGAGGATTCTTTACCACTACAGCCACCTGGGAAGCCCCAAACAGAGCTAGGGCAACACTAAAAACAGATTCTCTGGGCCTCAACAACAGTAAGAATTTACAGGGAATTTATGAGAGTGGACAATACATTTATTCTGTGGTATTCCCAGACCACAGACTGTCCTCATGTCCTGTCTCATTTCTGCCACAGAGAGAACAAACCTGGACAGTATGCTTTCTCGATTAAAGCATAGATGCTCTTCATTCATTCTGTGAAGTTTCTTATTTTTACTTTTTTCTTTGTTTAAGTAAGAAAACTGCCTGTTTGACTTTTGCAGAATTCCTTGCATAAGCAAGGAATAATATAATAAAGTTTTCTTTTACCCTTCATAGGCAATTTCTAACAATTAAACCCCAGGAAGGTAAACAGAGAGGTCAACTCTGAGACTAAATCAAGTTGACGGTGGTTGCCAAACATGCCAATTTCAGTTGTTTCTTGCCAATATGTCTAAGGCAAAACATGCTGCAGCCACCTATGGCAGGAAGCCATAAAATATTAGCACCAGGCCATCAAACATAGTTAAGAAATCTACAAAAACAAACAAACAAAAAAACAATCCTCAGAGATTCCAATTAGCTACTTAGCTTTAAGGAGTAATGCCAAATACACAACCAGAATTTAGATACAAGACTTTAATGGAAATTTAGAAACGAGGAAAGTTGTATAACAAGATTTTGACAGGTATCTGGATTTGCAAAAAATTCCTCCTCCTGAGTAATGTTCTTGGAAGACTTTTTAAAATAAGGAAGTACAGGCAGGCTAAGAATTAAAACTAGAGAGTCAACCAGATTGACAGTCTGCCTACACCCTGGAAAATCTCTACTACTCATCTGCAAAATAATGAGGCATCACCAACTTAATAAAAACAATCCCTTTCAGAGACAATAAAACTGCAGACAGAATGTACTGGTGGAGTAAGCCACTTTGAGGAAGTCCTTTATAAATGCAGAACCTATTTTCCCTACTGAGGGACCACGTCAGAAGACCCAGATTTTAATCTTGCTTGTACTTCTTACTAGTTGTGAGCTACTGGGCTAATCATTTTACCTCTTTACTCCTTTATGTTCTTACATGTAAAATTAAAGGGGTTCCGTTAGATGATCATTAGTTCTTTTCAGCAATAAAACTGCATGATTCCACAGGGGCAGAACACCAGCAGCCTAAAATCACAAGACGGGTGAAATCAGGCCTTTAACCCAGGTCTCTTAAACTTCTTCAATGATGACATTACATGGCATCAAAGACACTCTATATAGCCAATACCTGAAAAACTACAATATCTGAAAACTCTTCACAGGGCCAACCTATACACTTGAAAGAGTCAACTTTTATTCTAAATGTACCTGGTACTAGACAGATAATCTACAAAACTAAGCCTTTAGCATGGTTTTAATATCTATATCACATCACTTTGGGTTAAAAACACCTCAGGAAAAAAATTCCAACTCAGTGGAGAATCATTCATCAAAATGCCTTTCCTCAAAATCAACTCTGCAAAAAAACCAACCCACAGGGAGAGTTTTTTAAAAAAGAAAGGAAGGAAGGGGACTTCCCGGTTGTCCAGAGATTAAGAATCCACCGTCCAATGCAGGGGGCATAGGTTCAGTCTCTGGTGGGGGAACTAAGATCCCGCGGGCTGCAGGGCAACTAAGCTTGAGCACCACAACTAGAGAAAACCCCACACACTGCAAATTCTAAACCCGTGCGCTCTGGAGCCTGCAAGCCACAAACAGGGAAGCCTGCAACCGCTGCAATGAAGACCCAGCAAGCCAAATATTAAAGAAAAAAAAAAAGAAAAGAAAGAAAAAAGAATGTACAAGTGAATAGCAGGACAAGAACTATAAGAGGAAGTACATGGAAATGAGAAGGAAACTTAGCCTCTAGATCTAGCATTTTCTTAATGGTTTTAACCTGTTTTTTGGCGGGGAGGGGGGTGGTTTCTAGGACAAGGAGAAAAATGACTAACCAACCTCTTTGCCTCTCAAACTTATACCTTCAAAGTGGCAGCTGAAAGACCTGACATGGGGAGAATGGAGGCTTGGAGGCTTTTCCAGCAGAGGCATTCAACAGTGAATAGAAGGAGTGAAGAGACTAACGCTTTGGTTCTACCAGAGTGCCAGACAGCTCTTATGATCATGAGTAGGTGGCCCTATGATTTATCATCCAAACCAGGACCTTTTAAGGAATGAAAGAGCACTAATAATTGTATCAGGGCTATGAGGAAACTGGGTCCCAAGTAAATCAGATATATGGTCATCTTAGGCGTTAAGGGCCCCGGTAAAGGCAGGGGTACTTTCCCGGTGGCTCAGCGGTAAAGAATTCAGCTGCAACCCAGGAGACACGAGTTCAATCCCTGGGTCGGGAAGATCCCCTGGAGGAGGAAATGGCAACCCACTCCTGTATTCTTGCCTGGAAAATCCCACGAACAGAGGAGCCTGGAGGGCTACAGTCCATGAAGTTGCAAAACAGTCAGGCATGACTTAGCAACTAAACAACAAAACAAAGGTAGGGGATCTACAGAGTTAGCTGATCAACCATATGACGAAATCTTACCTCACCTTATCAACCATAGGAGCCCCAGCAGCAGCAACAGGGAAGATGGAAATCAGCCTTTCGGCTAATACCATCTCTGCTCCTTGGGTACAATATTAACTTGTCAGTTACCTCTGGTGCCATTTTCTCATTGATTCCTACGTGTCCCAGCCCTCTGGAATAAACTCCTTTACGATTGGTCCTAACAGTACTCAAAGCATGCAGACCTGATCTCCAATGCATATCAACTCTGTATCCCAAGAGGTACATGACAGAATTTCGGGTATCTAACACTGCAAAGTGCAAGGAGTGAGCAAGGTGACAAAGGAAGTGTGAACGTGAAGGCATGGGAGAGCAGGTATCTAAAGTGACAAACTGCTGTTGTCAATTCTTCCCCTTAATCCCTGACCTATAAAAACTGATGTAAGGGCAAGTGGAATCCAAGAGCAGAGCCTGAAAAGTAACCCTCCTTTTTCACCCAGTCAGTAACTCTGGAAGGAACCAAAACACCTTCTTTTTGACAAAAACAGAGTGAAGCTGCAAGAACCCTACACTCCTTGTTAGCATTAGAAGTGCTTCCAAATGGCTTATGGGCAGACCTCCCATGCTGCACTGTTTAAACCGCCTTCCAAAAAGCAATTTATTCTGAAGCACATTATTTATCTCTACCCCAGGCCTATATATTTTCTCCCCATGTATAATTATAAGGAAATACTCTTATTTCTGTTGGCTGGAATTCAGCCAAACATACTCAAGCAGCATAATTTCAGCAGAAATCAAACTCAAATCACAAGCTCAGTGAATACATATATATTGTTTGTGCTTCTAGTGAGGTAAATGGGGAATAGGAACTAACTTGGTAACCAGAGTATGTATACCAACTTCTATTCAGACTAAAGCAGGTGAGTTTAACCCAGTATGAAGTTAGTCACGTGGTTTATAAAAAAGCAAGCATGAAACACGCAGTGTTAGGGAAGAAGACTTTAGAAAGCTGCCAAAACCAAAATCCAGGTGAAGTAAGTTTTAGTCCTGAGAGATCTTGAGAGGAGAGAACTGAAGCTGTGACCAGAACTGTGCCTGTTATTGGCTCCAAGCCCATGATCCATCCCCTCAACCTCAACCCCTTCCTTGTTTTCACATAAAGAGGAAAAAAACCATTCAGCACACCAGAGTGACAGCATAGGGAGCTGAGAATAGAGGGGAAAGGTCAAATTCTTTTAAAACGTATATAACATTCCAAAAACTTTCAGAGCAGTTAGCAGCATGTCTCAGAACTCACACAGACCCAGGCTGGAAATCCAGCTTCACCACAAACTACAGGTTTCACAAGTTACTTAACTTCTCTAAGCCTCAATTTATTGTCAAACATTTTTTTCTTTCTTCTCGTTTTTGAGGGCACTGCAGTGGGATCTTAGTTCTCTGTCCAGGGACGGAGCCCGCACCTCTGCAGTCGAAGTGCAGTCTTACACTGGACTACCAGAGAAGTCATTGTTAAACATTTGCTTTTATAAACAGTAATATCTCAAACACCAGATGAACCATTCCTACTTAATGTGGTACACGCTGGGGAGCACTGTAGATTTTTGAGAGATCAGCAGGAGATATAAGATAATGAGTTAAATTTTAGGGAGCTTATATTATGTTGGCAGTGGTGAGTAACAAGTATTAAAGCTGAAAAGAACAAAAATTTGGGAAGCAGCCATTGGAATCAAATTTTCTACAAAGATTAAGGTAATATATGAGGCAGTAAAAAAATCTTATTTCATTCCTAGAATTCTATTTCATTTTCTTTTAATGAAAGACAATGAATTCCAGTATCTATTTTTCCACTAATGCCCTGAGTGAGTGAGTGAATGTTAGTCACTCTGACTCTGTGGGACCCTATGGACTGTAGCCCTCCAGGCTCCTCTGACCATGGAATTCTCTAGCTAAGAATACTGTATTGGGTAGCCATTCCCTTCTCCAGGGCATCTTCTCGATAACCCTGGTATCTCACATTGCAGGCAAATTCTTTACCATCTGAGCCACCAGGGCAGCTCACTAATGTCCTACCTGTTCTCATTACAGAATCCTCAGCAGTCATTTATCAGTGTCCTCTGTTGATTCTTTAGCACTTTGTTATGACAATTAATACAAAACCTTCAAATCCCTATCTTTCTAGATCATAAGTAACACTGGCTATTCTGCAAGTGGCAAAGTGCTTAGCAGAGGGGATGGCAAATGTGTGTGCATTTTCACACACTATCTGCTAAATAAATGTTTTAAAAAAGTAACTCAGAGCTATTATTGAGATTAAGGAGGCAGACATAGTGTGTTCTCAGTAAATATTTTGAATGAATAAACGCAACATACCTATTTGAAACAAGTTATTTACATCAAAACATAGCAATACAATTTATCATCTAAGAGGAGCAACTAGAGTTGGACATATGCTCAGAAATTGTAACATTTCAGCTTTCAACTCTTTCGAAGAGGTCCAGAAAAGGTCGCCTGCCTGATGAGAAGGGGCAGAAAGCTATTAAAAGGTAACCTACAAGCAGCACTTGCCTAGGAGCAGAGTCCTACTTAGTCCTCACTGCCAGAGACTAACCAAGCATTCTGGGCAAGTCACCTTTCTACTTCTCCACTCCCTCTCCCATAAGATGAAGATCTTTCCATCTCTCTGATTCCATGAGAAAGAAGGAAGAAACCAAATAGGCTTTCTAAAGTAGTATTTCCCAGTCAGTCAAGATCAACTTTTGATTTTTGCCGTATCTATATAACACAGCCACTATCATTTTTCTTTAAAAGAACTTTTAAAAATTTAGCTTCACCTTAAGCAATAAATCCATGAAAGCTATTTTATACATGTTAATTAACTTTTCTAACCTGTATAAAATAAATGTACTATTAAAATGTAAATATTCACTCAAAGATCCCTTAAAATCAGCTTGTATACCCACACTTTGGCAAATAGTAACCTAACTATTATAGGTTACTCATAACTTAAAAGCAAAAAATTTAAAGAACACAAATTAAGTAAAAAATAAATGCAATTTTGTGTTTCCACAATAATCTAAGCATTAATCTTAACAAATCAATATTCAGTTCTTAAACTATAAGAGATAATACTTTTACTATAATGTGGGTCACCAAGAATTGAAAATAGAATTGATTCCTTCTTAACCTACATAATCTTCATTTGAATTAGGAATTTCGTTCCTTTAACCTTAAAAGGCTTTAATTTCACCCTTGAATATTTAAATTCAGACTAAAACAATAAGAAAAGCAATTACTTCCTTCTTGAAACCATGAAAAAGAAAACAAAAAGATCAAAATTAAACATTGTTTATAAGCAATGAAAGTGCTCTTCCCCTTGGTCAATGCATGAGAAAACAAATGAAACCCACTTAACTCAGAATTCAGAAAGCAGCACTCCTGGGTCTCAAGTTTTACTGGTCAATAAAGTGTCCTTGATCTAAATGATTCCAATTACTTCACATCCAAATCTATCAGTAGTCAAGTGAATGAGCACACGCTTGTACCTGGCTGACACCTCTCTTTAGTGTGTGGCCAGGATACACAACTGAGGGCCACGGCTCTTCAGAACTCTTAGGGATCAAAAAATGTACTAAGTTCAGTGATGATCCTCTGAACAGTAATGAACATAAAGACAATTTTTTGATGTACTTATAATGTCTAATGAGACTGGTGGCCATCAGTTAAAACTCACTAGGTTATTTTAAAGCAAAAGTGACAAACCCAGGCATAATTTTACATTTGCCACTCTTTGATAGATAGCAATTAGATGACTGAAAAAAGAGTGGGAAAAATAATATGTATCTATAAATATCTGTGATACCATATCCTTGTGACATGATCTCTAAAATATATCATAGCAGTGTCCTCCAAGGCCATTTCTATAAGCCATCTTTTTTTCCCACTCAGGCTAACAGACAAGGGGATTTTTGCCATATTACACACTAAAAACCAGAGAAAAATCAAGTATCTATTAAAGTATCATAAAGCAGAAGAGAAAATTTTTAAAGGACCAGGCACTGTTACATCTGAGAAGTAAAGGTTCCACAAATGCAAGCTTAAGAGTATGATTTACACCTGATTCATCATCTCTGTACTTCCCATAGCTCCTGTCTTATAAACAGTATGTGCTCAAACACTATTTGTTGAACTAACAGACCAAAGAATAAAATTTAACACCTTCACAGCAATGAATTATCAGTAAATAGAAAAGCCCAGAAGAAAATCCAAGAATTGATTCTCCTAATCACCATGTCAAAATGTATGTAACTACAAAAGCTTAGTCAGAAATCTGGCCATATTTCTCCTGATAAACTAACCCCTGGACCAAGATATTCATTCTAATTAAACATGTGAGAAGTTTTAATAAAGTCAGAATTCATTTAACTGGCTAAAGCCAAACACTTTACCTATAGGTAATATGTTCTTACATGAGTTAATTTACAGAAAACTGATTCCATAAAATGAAATATAGGGACTTCGTTGGTAGTCCAGTAGTTAGGACTGCGTGCTTCCACTGCAGGGGCCGTGGGTTTAATCCCTGGTCAGGGAAGATCTAAGATCCCTCATACCTCAAGGTGCAGACAAAAAATTAATTTAATTAATTTAAAAATAAATAAAGCTTAATTACATAAACTTAGTAGCCCAACCCACCCCCCACCTCTGCAAAAGAAACACAACTAGTGATTGGGCAATAGGAAATGATCATCAGTTAATAGGTTCCAATTAAGCATATACTTATTATCACAGCTATTATTTGATGCTTAAAATTATGCTGTGACAACAGTATCAGGGTTAAGCTTATTCATAAAGCGTTTCTAATATTTCCCCTCACTGAGATCATTCTTAATTTTTCACACTGTTCTGTGCTATCTGCAATAAATGTTAGATGTTGAGGTGTCACTCTCTTAAAAGCTTTTTTGTGAGGTTCAAGTTAAATAGCAACAGTAACAACAATTGCAGCAGTAGCAGCAACCAGAAACAGTACGGTCTAGATCCTTGATGGAAAAACTTTACAAGTATTATGTCATGCAACACTTATCACAACTCTGTGAGATGTATCACTGTCTTTATTGTATGAACATGGAAACACAAAGGATGAGTGATTTGTCAAAGGTAACCCAGTAAGCAAGCAGTTTAGTTGACTTTCATCCCTAGGCACTCTCAATCCAGAGTTCATGCTCTTAACCTCTAGGTATAACTGTGGATACTTATAAGTCAAGTCAGAGATCCACAGGAAACAGAAATAGGACTAAATAGTGACTCCAATTATAAATATTATGACCAAGTAATTAAGTGCCTCTCCCCATTCACAGCTCCTACTTAATTAACACTTTGAAATAGTGTAGTTGCTGATGGTATCTGAAAAGCTTCTGAAGGTGGTTTTTCTACACTGGGTCATAAGGGTTAAAAAAGAGATCATAATCTCTCACTATAACTCAAAACTTCACACTATGGGCTATTAATCTGTTGGTGCTACAAGTTCCAAGGCCTTAAGCATCAATTCAGGGTAAATGATATTATAGCAACTCTTATCCCAAAGAGCTGAATATTTTTGTTTACTGCTAAGTCTGTTTATACAAACCATTTATAAGATACAAGAAAGCAGAGATATACATATATACAGAGCTACATTCTTTTTTTTTTGGCTTCCAGGATCTCAATTCCCAACCAGAGACTGACCCTGGCCCTGGCAGTGAAAAATGCCCAGTCCTAACCACTGGCCCGCCAGGAATTCCCCGAGAGCTATATTCTGATTGGTCTTCCAATCAGAACCCAGGAAGATGTTCATCTTCTTCCCCAGGAGAAAATAAAAAGACTTTGAAGTAAACATATTTCCATTCAAGGGAAAAGGAGAAACGTAAGAGGAGGCAGGGCTTCCCTGGTAGTTCAGCAGTAAAGAATATGCCTGCCAGTGAAGGAGATTCAGGTTCAATCTCTGGGTTGGGAAGATTCCCTCGAGTAGGAAATGGCAACCCACTCCAGTATTTTTGACTGGGAAACCCTATGGACAGAGGAGACTGTCAGGCTACTGTCCAAGGGGTCACAAAGAGTCAGACGTGACTTTGCAACTAAACATCAACAAAGAGGAGACAATGGAGGCAATTTAAAAAATCAGATGCAACCAAAGACTCAAAAGGTAAACCTAGGCTATGCCCTAAATAAGTGCACTAGCATAACCTCTTTGATGGTGTCAGGATCTCTCATAAGTAGCATTTCAACATACAATTGTTGTTCCTTACCTCTCTCAAGGAATTAACACCCTTAAATATTCTAAGATGAAACCTGCAAGCATCAAGCATAAGCTGTCCTTTATAGACAGTTGCTGCTGCTGCTAAGTCACTTCAGTCGTGTCCAACTCTGTGTGACCCCATGGACAGCAGCCCACCAGGCTGCCCCGTCCCTGGGATTCTCCAGACAAGAACACTGGAGAGGGGTTGCCATTTCCTTCTCCAATGCGTGAAAGTGAAAAGTGAAAGTGAAGTCGCTCAGTCATACCTGACTCTTAGCGACCCCATGGACTGCAGCCTACCAGGTTCCTCCGTCCATAGGATTTTCCAGGCAAGAGTACTGGAGTGGGGTGCCATTGCCTTCTCTGTTATAGACAGTAATGTTCACTCAAACCTATGGAGTTTGCAAAGTACTTTCACATATAACATTTCACTGAATACACCTCCTTGTTAGGGTAATGACAGTAATTTGATAATCCCAGTTTACTGATGAGGAATGATTAGGACTTTCCTAAATTCAAACAATTTGAGACTAGAAGAGCTTCCAACATCATGTGACACCAAATTCCAGACTTTGTCCATACCATTCTGTGCCTCCTCATTCCACATCAATAAGTCACAAAACTATCCTGTCTGCCCCATTTGCACATGTTCATTACCAGCACTCTAAGAACAAGTGTCAGCTAATTATGACATCATGAGTTATAAGCACAAAGGGTAAAGAAAACAAACTCAGCATTTTTTCTGAGGCCTGGCACTCTGTTCATCACCCAAACTAAACCTGGCCTAATGTAGTTGTTACAACTACAGCCCTTCAGGTGGGTGCTGGTATTCCCTGCTCGCATCAGGAAAAAAAAGGTTTAGCAACTTGACTAAGGTCACACATTAAATCACGTGTGCTATGCTGTGCTAAGTCGCTTCAGTCATGTCTGACTCTTCGACCCCATGGATCGTAGCCCACCAGGATCCTCTTGTCCATGGAATTAGCAGTGATTTTAACCATGTGTATGCTATACCACACTGCCTTACGTGATACCACAGTAACACCCTTTAAAGTAACAAAGATATTTTTTAGGTTAAAGCACTTTTGTATTTTAAAATGTCCCAAAACCATCCTCCTTCTTATTGCTGTCCTACATTCACTTCCCAGCTGAGCACCTTTTCTCCTTCCTGGTTTTCTCTGCTTTACTCTTAATATCTACTGGACTCACTGTGCCCTGGAAAAGGGGCTAGCTGTTAGAACAGAAAACCAATGATGTGTCCTTAACAAACAGTATTGTTTATAAGGCCACAGGATTCATGCAAATATTTTTGCCCTAAGTCTAAGTTAATTCTATCAAATAGTAAGTGCCAGGGAATTCCCTGGAAGTCCAGGGGTTAGGACTCTGCGCTTTGACTCCCACAGCCCCAGTTCAATTCCTGGTCAGGGAAGTAAGATCCTATAAGCCTCCCAATATGATCAAACAAAATTTAAAAGAAAAAAACAAACAACAAAAACCCCCACACAAATAGCGTGTGTCAGTTAAAAGAAATGTTAGCCTGCCCAAACAATTAGAAAATGAAAACAGTGAACAAATTAAGGACAATCTATCATTTTAAAAAAATTGTTTTTCTTCCAGTTTTACTAAAATATATTTGACACACAACACTGTAAGGCATACAGTATAATGATTTGGCTTACATATATCATGAAATGATAATCACAGTAAGTTTACTGAATGGTCCACCAGCTCATATAGATATAAAATTAAAGAAATAGAAAAAAAAATTTTGTCATTGGAAGGACTGATGTTGAAGCTGAAACTCCAATACTTTGGCCACCTGATGGGAAGAGCTGACTCAATGGAAAAGACCCTGATGCTGGGAAAGATTGAGGGCAGGAGGATAAGGGGACAACAGAGGCTGAGATGGTTGGATGGCATCACCGACTCAATGGACACGGGTTTAGGTGGACTCCGGGAGTTGGTGATGGACAGGGAAGCCTGGTGTGCTGTGGTTCACGGGGTCGCAAAGAGTTGGACACTAGCGACTGAACTGAACTGAAAGATTTACTCTCTTAACTTTCATATATAACATGCAACAGTGTTAACAACTGCACTATACATTTCACTCCTAGTACCTGTTTCTTATAACTGGAAGGTTGTACTTTTTGACTGCCTTCACCCAATTCCTCACCCCTTGACCCGACCTCTGCCTCTGGTAACCACAAATCTGATCTCCTTTTCTATGGAACATTATATCATCATAATCATCACATTTGAGGGCTTTAACCAATCCAGACAAGATATAGGAACTACAACAAAATGCACAGAAGTAATCTCATCTGACCTCTTACTACATTTTTGGTGAAACATTAGGAATAGATAGCATTAGCCTCAAAATACCTGGAGCTCTTCCCCTCAGGTGCTAACTGCTAAAGAACAATGATAGATAAAATGCATATATGATACCTTAAATAGTTTTAAATTTGGGAAGATTACTGAAAGACTTCCTAGAACAAAATTTAATTAGCTTTAACAAGTGAAGGTGTATTTATGACTCCCAAAGGGGGTTTCCTTATCTAAAGCAGACAGGACATTTCTGTTGTATGTTATATTCATAATACACGAATAAGCTAATAAGGCTTTTAACCAAAACTCTACCTACCTGAGCTAAACTGGACGAGCAGGAAAGGGACAGGAGTATATAAAAAGCAAATAGGAAGAACTGAGCTAGAGGAAGTGTGAGAGGAAGAAGGACTAAGGGGCAAAGAAGGCTGGAACCCAGAAGTATAGATGGAGATGGCTACTTACGCCTAGAATCAGAAGGTTCACCAGAGCTGCCCTGTGGAAAGGGCCCAGCTCCTCTATAGACTAAAATTAAGATAAAGAAAGTGAACTGGTCCAGTCTAGAGAAAACGGGGTTCATGTAAGACAAAGGGGAACATACAACACAAGGAAAACCGGTAGAGAGGAGGCAACTTTTTATCGCCTTAAAAAAAAAGTTCTAATGAAATTTAAATGGATGAATTTTATGGCATGTGAATTATATTTTAATAAACCTGTTATTTTTAAAAAGCGTGTTAAATTGAGCAATGTATGACTGCATTTATCATTTAATCAACATGCTTAATTAGCTCAGTCTGTAATAGCACCTCCCCGTCCCCCCCACCACCACCACCGTCAAAATTCCCTCACTCTGTAGGGTACATTTACTTGGGAATCTCTCTGTCGGAATAAATCAGTCTAGGAAGGAAACGGAGTATGATGAATACAGAGTAGCAGTAGGGGAAAAAACAGCGAGCTCTTTTAACAGCTCTTCCCCCCATTCTTGCCCTGTAGGGGAAGGAAGCTTTTGTTTGGGGGTATGCCTCGAAGTGGAATATCAGATGTCTCCAGAAGATGATCTAGGGCCAAACTCTACCTACTCAAAGAGAAAACGATACGATGTGGAGAAGTCAAGTCAGTCCTGAAGAAACTCCAGAAGGTTTATCGTGAAACGATCCCAAGTCTTATCTCTGCTACCCCCAAACTGGACGGCACTCCCCGTGCCACTTCGCGAAGAGTTACTCGCGAAGACGTTGGATGCCTTGCCAGGATCCCAGAAGTTTCTGGCGAGCTGCCCACTGACGTAAATTAGAAAACCATTCAGGGACCGGGCTGGGTGAAGCGAAGCGCCACGTCCAGCGCAGGGCTCCCTCTTCCTCCCTCTAGACGTAGGAAAAGGGATGGGGTAGGGAGGGCAGAAGGCGAGCTGGAAAGCCAGATCAGCCGTCTTCGCCCTCCTACCCTGGGCCGGGTTTCGGGGAGCCGCCCCCAGCGTACCCCATCCCCACTCGCCCGCCTTGGGCCCACGACCCCCCAAGATGAGGGCGGCGGCGAGCGCCCCCAGGGGCCGCAGGCGCACCTCCTCCAGGGCAGCTGTCGCCACCACCCGCCCGGCCCCGGCCTCCCCGGGAGCAATAGGCTATCGATTCAGCTGCCTGTCGCTAGGAGCCCCGGGAGAGCGAGGCCTACATCGCCCGGCCGGAGCCCCGGCCTCGATTTCGCCACCTACCCCACACCGGAGGGGGAGCCGCGGGAGTGGGCCGGGGGGGCGGGGGGAGGCAATCAAGCCCAGGTGGGCGGGAGGAGGAGGCGCGAAGACCACCTGCAACGGGCAGGCGCGGGGGAAAGAGGGTGCGGGCTCGCGGCTCCCGCCAACCAGTCTCCCGGGGTCGCACCCCTACCCCACCACCCCCGCCCCCTGCCCTCACAAGTTGCGCATTCAAGTTCAGGCCGGTGCCCCTTGGCCTTCCAGAGTCCTCGGCACTCCCGAAACCGGAAAAAAAACAAGACACGGAAGAGACCACCCCCAAGACCCGAGGAGATGGTGCTGGGGCCCCTGAGGGCGCCGAAAGGGGCAGCCCACAGGGACCCGCCCGTCACCTCCCCTCGGCTCACCCGGAGTCGCAGCCCCGACCCCTCCCGGCGGCCAGCCCTGTCACCGCCCTACCCCGGCCCCCCCAGGCCCCTTCCCAGGACGCCGGCGACAGGGGCGCGAGCTCCCCCTCCCTTCCCCCCACCCCGGCCTCAGGCGCGCCTCGGCCTCCTCCCCCTCCAAATCGCCCAAAGGCCCCCCGGACCTTTTAAAGTACACGAAGGAAGAGTTTCCCATCAAACTTTGTCAGGCCGTAACCTCGCCCCCCACCCCCTCGCCGACCCACACTTCCAGGGCAGTCATCAGGACAGATCACTTTACACTCTGGATAAAGCGAATTAAGGACCTGTCAACCATTTTAGGTCTTTTTTTTTTTTTAATAGAAGACATCCTCTTCTTTCGCCTTCCACCCTCCCCCTGCCGGGGTTTTAATCTGACACCCACCTTCCCACCGCCGAAGAAAGGGGGGGGGGTGTGGGTTGAGGAGGGAGGGGGTACGGACGGAGGGCAGGAGGAGGGTGGCGAGAGAGAGTGAGAGAGAGAGAGAGAGAGAGTGAGAGAGCGGAAAGGGGAGGCTGGAAGGGGGCCGGGAGGCGCGGGGAGGGGAAGGGGGTTGATTTACCTGAGACCAGCCACTGGCCTCCATTGTTGGAGAATTCAATGGCATTGACACAGCCGAAGTGGCCGAGGAGGTCCTTCTTGTAGAGGTTTCTGCAGCCTCGCAGGCGTCTCCTCTGAAAGTCCTGAGTGAGCAGGGGGTCCCCATGCAAGCCCCGCTGGGACAAGAAGCCCACCACTGACCTCATGCTGCCCCCCAGGCCAGCTCTCCTCTTCATGCTGGAACCGCCGCCGCCGCCGCCGCCGCTCGCTCGCGCCGCCGCCCCTCCCTCGGCCTCACGCGCGGCCGCCGCTCTCCTCCACCCCCCCACCCGGCCCTCCCCCCGCGCTGCGATCCGGCTGGTTCTTTTAACCAGCCATAGCAAGAGACGGAGCGAGGTGTGCAGACACTCGGTGGCGTTCGCGGCTTCCTGACGGTCCCCTCCCTCCCCTTCCCTCCAACCCCTCCCAGACTCCTCCCTCTCCTTCTCCGCCTCCTCCAGCAGCTGATCCACAGCTGCGGCCGCGCTTCCGCGATGCGCGAGGCCCTTCCGCCGGCCGCGGGGGGCCGGGAGAACGCTGGCGGCGACGGCCCCTCCCCCGCCGCGGGCCGCGGGGCCGGAAGAACGCCGGCGGCTGGCCTTGAGACCGCGGGCGGCGGCTGGGGCTTTCGCACCGCAGCTCCTCCCCCTTGCGAGGACCCGGGTCGCTCTGGGCGGAGGCCGGGCTGCACCCCACCCGCCCCCTCCCTGAGCGGTGCACTCTGTGAAGTTGGAGGCGCGCAACAATCAAAGTGGCCGCGGGGCCGCGGACTCGCCTTCCTCCCCCGGCGGCCCACGGTCCATCGCCGCCCCGAGTCCCGGCGGGCGCCAGGACGAGTGTGCTCCCCGGTCTCTCTCTCTTTTTTTTTTTCCGGTCCGGAAAATGCAGCCCGAGGTGGCACAGAGGTGGAGGGAGGGTTGCAGACGGAGGCTCTGGTCGGTATCCCGCAGTTCGCCTCATCCTTGGGCCGTCCGAGTCCTGTCCAAGAGAAGGGGATCAGGAGTTAGGACTGGACACTCGGGGGTAAGGTTGCTTGAAAGTGAAAGTCGCTCAGTCGTGTCCCGACTTTCTGCGACCCCATGGACTATACAGCCCACGGAATTCTCCAGGCCAGAATACTGGAGTGGGTAGCCTTTCCCTTCTTCAGGGGATCTTTTCAACCCAGGGACTGAACCCAGGTCTCCCGCTTTGCGGGCGGATTCTTTAACAGCTGAGCCACGAGGGAAGCCCAAGGTTGCTTGGCGCCCGAAAGATATTTTTAACACCACCCTTCCCCCCATTCAGTTCCCTAATTTTCCCTTCCTCCAGCCATTCATTGAAAAAGAATGAACTGGGTTCCATCGGTTAGATGATAAACTGGTATATGGGGGGGTGGGGAGAGGAGAGGGAATAAATTTTTCAGATCTGGCAAGAAAATTGCCAAAACCGAGTTGAGAAAGGTCCAGGTGAGCAGAAAGGACTTCTGTTCATTAGTTCCAGGTTCATCTGCAAAACACAAGACCGCGTTATTCGAAAATAATACTACATGTTATTTAATTGGGTGTGGTGAGGTCCTCTTCAAGGTCTTGAGTGTGGAGCTCTGAGACTGTACAGCTGTTAACTAGCAGCTTCCTACCAGGCCAGAAGCAGCTACATTTTAGTGGCCTGGAGCCGGAGCCTCTGCAGTGACCCCAGTGAGGAGAGTGTTAAGTGCTTTGGAATTCTATCAGATACTGTAAAAAAAAAAAAAAAAAGTCACCTTATTTGGTGCAATGTATTAGGTTGGGGCAAAAGTAATTGTTGTTTTGGACCATGAATTTTAAATCATTATGATGCTAAGCCGCTTCAGTTGTGTCAGACTCTGTGCGACCCCATAGATGCAGCCCACCAGGCTCCCCCAACCCTGGGATTCTGCAGACAAGAACACTGGAGTGGGTTGCCATTTCCTTCTCCAATGCATGAAAGTGAAAAGGGAAAGTAAAGTTGCTCAGTCATGACCAACTCTTAGCGACCCCATGGACTGCAGCCCACCAGGCTGCTCCATCCATGGGATTTTCCAGGCAAGAGTACTGGAGTGGGGTGCCATTTCCTTAGGCTCCTCTAATAAGCAGCTAGCTCAGATCCAGAGGAGAAAGGGTCAGCTGTGCTGCGCTGCTTTGACGCCATGGGGCCCGTTTTCCCTCGGGACGTCTCATCTAAGTCGCTGCAAACAGACAGAGCTGGGAGATGCGTGACCGAGGTGATGGGGCAGCCCTGTCACCCAGTGCATTTACTCATTAGTTCATGTGTCCATTTATTTATTTAACAAACTTTTATTTGGACCATGAATTTTAAATCATTATAATTATGCTCAAACTCATCTTTATTAATCAAAATAGAGACTATTACAATCAACACACTTTTGCTAACAAAAAATAACTTTGTTTATTCCTATAGCATAAAAATCTGTGCTTTGGGATACGAGGAACGTTTGGAAAGTGTTTTCTGCATCCTGCTAGTAGTGAAAGTGTTTTCCCTGCAAAAGGTTATTGAGATTCTTGAAGAAGTGGTAGTCAGTTGGTGAGAGGTCAGGTGAATATGGCCGATGAGGCAAAACAGCCCAATTCGTTCGACTTTTGCAGCGTAGTTGTGTGAGGTGCGGTCGGGTGTTGTCATGGAGAAGAATTGGACCCTTTCTGTTGACTAATGCTGGCTGCAGGCGTTGCAGTTTTTGGTGCATCTCATCGATTTGCTGAACATACTTATAGATATCACAGTTTTCCCAGGATTCAGAAAGATGTAGTGTATCAGATTGGCAGCAGACCCCCAAACGGTGACCATGACCTTTTTTTGTTGTTGTCGTAAGTTCGGTTTGGGGTTGTGCTTTAGGGATCACTGAACTAAAATGGACCGGAATGGGTGAATTTAATTCAAATGACCATTATATGTATAACTGTGGGCAAGAATCCCTTAGAAGAAGTGGAGTAGCCCTCATAGTAGACAAAAGAGTCCGAAATGCAGTACTTGGGTACAGTCACAAAAATGACAGAATGATCTCTGTTCGTTTCCAAGGCAAACCATTCAGTATCACAGTAATCCAAGTCTATGCCCCAACTACTAATGCCGAAGAAGCTAAAGTTGAACAGTTCTATGATGACCTATAAGACCTTCTAGAACTAACACCAAAAAAAGATGTCCTTTTCATCATAGGGGACTGGAATGCAAAAGTAGGAATCTAGAGATACCTGGAATAACAGGCAAGTTTGGCCTTGGAGTACAAAATGAAGCAGGGCAAAGGCTAACAGTTTTGCCAAGAGAATGCACTGGTCATAACAAACACCCTCTTCCAACAACATAAGAGAAGACTCTACACATGGACATCACCAGATGGTCAATACCAAAATCATATTGATTATATGTTTGCAGCCAAAGATGGAGAAGCTCTATATAGTCAGCAAAAACAATCAAGAACTGACTGTGGCTCAGATCATGAACTCCTTATTGCCAAATTCAGACTTGAAGAAAACAGGGAAAACCACCAGACCATTCAGATATGACCTAAATCAAATCCCTTATGAGTATACAGTAGAAGTGACAAATAGATTCAAGAGATTAGATTTGATAGAGTTCCTGAAGAACTATGGAGGGAGGTTCGTGACATTGTACAGGAGGCCGTGATCAAGACCAGCCTCAAGAAAAAGACATGCAAAAAGGCAAAATGGTTGTCTGAGGTGCTCTTACAAATAGCTAAGAAAAGAAGAGAAGCTAAAAGCAAAGGAGAAAAGGAAAGATATTCCCATCTGAATGCGGAGATCCAAAGAATAGTAAATCTTTCCAATGCAAAGAAACAGAGGAAAACAATAGAATGGGAAAAACTGGAGATCTCTTCAAGAAAATTAGAGCTACAGAGGGAACATTTCAGGCAAAGTTGGGCACAATAAAGACGGAAATAGTATGCACCTAACAGAAGCAGAAGATATTAAGAAGAGGTGGCAGGAATACACAGAAGAACTATATAAAAAAGATCTTCATGACCCAGATAACCACGATGGAGTGATCACTCACCTAGAGTCAGACATCCTGGAATGTGAAGTCAAGTGAGCCTTAGGAAGCATCACTATGAACAAAGCTAGTGGAGGTGATGGAATTCCAGTTGAGCTATTTCAAATCCTAAAAGATGATGCTTTGAAAGTGCTGCACTCAGTATGCCATCGAATTTGGAAAACTCATCAGTGGCCACAGGACTTTAAAAGGTCAGTTTTCATTCCAATCCCAAAGAAAGGCAGTGCCAAAGAATGTTCAACCTACCACATGATTGCATTCATTTCATATACTAGCAAAGTGATGTTCAAAATTCTCCAAGACAGGAGGCTTCAATAGTTCGTGATTGGAGATCTTCCAGATGTTCAAGCTGGATGTAGAAAAAGGCAGAGGAACCAGAGATCAAATTGCCAACATCCGTTGAATCACAGAAAAAGCAAGAGAGTTCCAGAAAAACATCTATTTCTGCTTTATTGACTACACCAAAGCCTGTGTGGATCACACAAACTGGAAAATCTTAAAGAGAAGGGAATATCAGCCCACCTTACCTGCCTCCTGAGAAATCTGTTTGCAGGTCAAGAGTTAGAAGCAACAGTTAGAACTGAACATGGAACAACAGACTGGTTCCATATTGGGAAAGACGTACATCAAGACTGTATATTGTCACCCTGCTTCTTTAACTTATGTACAGAGAACATCGTGCGAAATGCTGGGCTGGATGAAGCACAGCTGGAATCAGGATTGCTGGGAGAAATATCAATAACCTCAGATATGCAGATGACACCACCCTTATGGCAGAAAGTGAAGAAGAGCTAAAGAGCCTCTTGATGAAAGTGAAAGAGGAGAGTGAAAAAGCTGGCTTAAAAATCAACATTCAAAAAACTAAGATCCTGGCATCCAGTCCCATCACTTCATGGGAAATAGATGAGAAAACAACGGTATCAATGACAGACTTTGTTTTCTTGGGCTCCAAAACCACTGCAGATGGTGACTGCAGCCATGAAATTAAAAGACGCTTGCTCCTTGTAAGAAAAGCTGTGACCAACGGAGACAGCATATTAAAAAGCAGAGACATTACTTTACCAACAAAGGTCTGTCTAGTCAAATGTATGTATTTTCCATTAGTCATGTATGGATGTAAAAGTTGGACCATAAAGAAAGCGGAGCACCTAAGGATTGATGCTTTTGAACTGTGGTGTTGCAGAAGACTCTTGGGAGTTCCTTGGACTGCAAGGAGATCCAACCAGTCAATCTAAAAGAAACCAGTCCTGAATATTTTTGGAAGGACTGATGCTAATGCTCCAGTAGTTTGGCCACCTGATGTGTAGAACTGACATTGGAAAAGACCCTGATGCTGAGAAAGATTGAAGGTGGGAGGAGAAGGGGATGACAGAGGATGAGATGGTTGGATGGCATCACCCGCTCGATGGACATGAGTTCGATCAAGCTCCGGGAGTTGGTGATGGACAGGGAAGCCTGGAGTGCTGCAGTCCATGGGGTCTCAAAGAGTCGGACACAACTGAACAACTGAAGTGAACTTGGAGCTTCTTCTCAGTCCAATCACTGAATTGACTGTTGCTGGGAGTCATATAAAATCCACTTTCATCACATGTCACAATCCCATTAAGAAATGTTTCGTTTATTGTTTCGTAGAATAAGAGAAAATGATGATCATTTTGATTTGAAGTCAGCTCATGAGACTCCCATTGATCAAGCATTTTCACCTTTCCAATTTGCTTCAAATGGTGAATGACCATGGAACAGCTGATGTTGAGTTCTTTGGCAACTTCTCATTTAGTTGTAAGAGGATCATCTTCAATGCTGCTCTCACTTAGTTGGTCACTGTCAACTTCTGATGGCTGGCCACTGCACTTTTCATCTTCAAGGCTTCTTTGCAAAACTTCTTGAACCACCACTGCACTGTACATTCATTAGCAGTTCTTGGTCCAAATGCGTTGTTGGTGTTGTGAGTTGTCTCCACTGCTTTATGACCCATTTTGAACTCAAAACATCACTCAAATTCACTTTTTGTCTAACATCATTTCTGTAATATAAATATAAAACAACAGCAAGTAGTAAGTTATCTACTAGGAAAAATTGAGGGCAAGAGGAGAAGGGGGCGACAGGGGATGAGATGGTTGGATGGTATCACTGACTGAGTGGACATGAGTTTGAGAAAACTCAGGGAGATAGCGATGGACAGAGAAGCCTGGCGTACTGCAATTCATTGGGTCACAAAGAGTCTGACACAACTTAGTGACTGAACAACAACAACAAGAAGTAAGTTATTAGCAAAAAAAAAAAAAGAAGAAGAAATGAGCATTAAAACTATGTATAACGTAACCACACTTAAGAATGTATTCCAATATCAAATGGCAAAGTTCAACAATGCAAAACCGCAATTACTTTTGCACCAACCAAATACTTTCCCCAGAAGTTATCTGCTGAGATTAAACAGCAATAAACTACAATAGGCAGATGTCAGTTTTGCCGTTTTAATTTAGCAAGAATTATATCCTCTGTATCAGAGATAACACATAAGCAGTTAAGTATACCACCATGAAAGATGAGCTGAAATGAAAAATACACTCATCAAGCAAAATCACAGACTTCTACTTTTCATATAAGGACAATGATAAGATTAATACTACTAATAACAAAAGTGCAAGTAAATGTTTAATTTAAAAGTCAACATTATAACAAATGTTACAAAACTTAACAGAAATTCTCCAAATTCCAAAAATTATGGTTTTAATGGAGTATTATTTTCCTAAACAGGAAAATGTGTAATACTTTCTTTTAAAAAGTTCAATTCTCAGGATGCTTCATGCTATGAAGCACCTGAAAATTTTAGCACCATAAAAATTAGTAGTGGTATGACAGCTTGATTGGGCTTCCCAGGTGGCCCAGTGCGTAAAGAATCTCCCTGCAATGCAGGAGAAGTGGGTTCAGTCCCCAGGTCAGGAAGATCCCGTGGAGGAGGGCATGGCAACCTACTCCAGTTTTCTTGCCTGGAGAATCCCATGAGCCTCGCAGGCTTACAGTCCATAGGATCTCAAAGAGTTGGACATGACTAAAACCTCTGAGTATGCATGCACTGACCAGCTTGATTATAACCAACATTTTTTCTTCACATCTACCAAATCTTTTCTTCATAGCAATGTCTTAATGTGCAGTTAAACATGGGTTTTGGGGTTATATCAACATGTTCCCCTCATAAGTTCTCTTGAGAGCAGGGACCGTGCCTGTTCTTCGCATGCCTGTGTGTCCAGAGCTAGCACATGCTGAAACTGAGTAGCCACTCAAGTATTTGTTGAATACATAAATGAAGTCAAGGACAGGGGAAGGTAATGCATCAGTTTCAGGCATCTGCGCATCAGTCTGAGGTATCTGTGCTTAATTCCAGTGGAGACGATTTCAAAGCCAGTTTCTCATCTCACTGTTCTTTTGCTTGACCTACTCAATCCACACATTCAAGAATAAGGAGCCCCTCTGGCTCCTTCCAATTGATAGGACATCATCTATACCTATTTCATTTTGCCTTGGGTGGGGTAGGTGTGAACAGTGATGATGTGATTGAACATATATTACTGTGGCAATATATGACATCCTTCTCTCCCCTCTCAAGCACATACCTCTTCTCTACAATTTTAAATGTAACTTGATTTTCCCCAATCCCTGGAATAACTGTCCCATTCATCTCAGCCTAAAAATAGACCAGGATGTGGTCACAAGCCAGCCCAGTTCTAGGACCTTGCTAGAAACTTCCTTAACTGTTCAATGAGCAGCCAGAACAGAAATATAAGGACCACTGTCTGTTTATATCATACTGCTAGACTGGGCAGCTTTTTGTAAGGTGAGTGCATAAAATCTCTCTTATTCATGTAATTAGTGTTGCCAGGTAAAATGCAAGATGCCCAATTCTATATGAATTTCAGATAAGGAATAATTTTTAGCATAACTATGTCACATGTAATATTTGAGATATGCTGAAATTATTATTCATTGCTTGTCTGAAATTCAAATTTAATTAAGCATCATGTATTTTTATTTCCAATATCTGTCAACTCTATCTATAATATAACCCAACTTCAGAACATCAAGCCCCATGGTATCTACTTGCTTTTATTATGAATTGATCCTTCTATCATTTGTTGCAAACTAATAATATTGAATATAACTATTAAAATACAATTATATAACACAGGGAGCTTCCCTGGTGGCTTAGACAGTAAAGAATCTGCCTGCAATGTGGGAGACCCAGTTTCAATCCCTAGGTTGGGAAGATCCCCTGGAGAAGGGAATGGCAGCCCTCTCCAGTATTTTTGCCTGGAGAATCCCATGGACAGAGGAGCCTGGCAGGCTGCAGTCCATGGGGTCTCAAAAAGTTGGAACACAACTGAGTGAACTAACACCAGAAAAGGCAATGGCACCCCACTCCAGTACTCTTGCCTGGAAAATCCATGGATGGAGGAGCCTGGTGAGCTTCAGTCCATGGGGTCGCTAGGAGTTGGACACAACTGAGCGACTTCACTTTTACTTTTCACTTTCATGCATTGGAGAAGAAAATGGCAACCCACTCCAGTGTTCTTGCCTGGAGAATCCCAGGGACCAGGGGAGCCTGGTGGGCTGTCATTTCTGGGATCACACAGAGTCAGACACGACTGAAGCGACTTAGCAGCAGCAGCAGCAGCAGCAGAGTGAGCAACACACACACATAACAGAAATATTTTATCAACTTCAGTGACCATTTGAGCTTGGCCTTTTTTGATATAGGCATTTATATTAAAAAAAAAAAAAAAAGCCAATGTACTTAGCTTAAAAATGGCAAATGAAATTGGACTCCTGAGTAACCGCTCCAGTACATAGAGTATGTGGAGGAAGAGGGAGAAAAAGTAAAAAATTTATATTTTTCTTACCTAGGCCCAGAAAATTCTGTGTATTAGCATTCATATTCAGAAAGCCTTGAAACTCTGTTTTGAAAACTTCATTCTGGAAAAACCAAGATATGGAAATTGCTTAACATGAGAACTCTTACTTAATTGCTCCACCATGAGTTGAATGCTAATTAAACATAAAATTCCCAGAAATCGTTTACTCTGATTTCTATTTTTCTTGGTCCTGATATCACTAAAGAAAAATAAAGAATCTTAAAAACTGACTAAATATTTAAGGAAATGCTCATACATTAGAAATTGTTTTAAAAAAGAAAACTGAGAAAACGCCAAGACCCTTCTCACACATTTACTAAATTTTAGGATATAATATTAAAAGCTATATATGAATACCAGGTGGTTCAGATAGGAAAGAATCTGCCTGCAATGCAAGAGACCTGGGTTCGATCCCTGGGTAGGGAAGATCCCCTTGAGAAGGGAATGGCTACCCGTTCCAGTATTCTTGCCTAGAGAATTCCATGAACAGAGGAGCCTGGTGGGCTACAGTCCATGGGGTCACAAAGAGCCGGACAGGACTGAGTGGCTGAGACACAGATAAGAGATATTAATTTAGACAAAGATCAATGTGTCAAATATATGTATAATTTAACTGTAATGTCATCTAAGTTTTAAAGAATCAGGTATTTATCAGTCATTTCAAACAGACAACAGCCAATTTGGGGGAATAAGAAGAAATATCTATTTAATTGCAAATTTCTTCAACAAAATCTAGGACATATGTCCTTTCTAAATAATTTTATTAGGTATGATTGAAATACCATAAAATTCACCTTTTTAAAGTTCACAATGGAGTGGCTTTTAGTATATTTACAAAGTAGTGCAACCATCACCACTAATTCAGAACATGTTCATTACCCCAAAGGGAAACTCCACTCACATCAGCAGTCGGTGCCCAATCCTCCCTCCTTTTAGCTCCTGGCCACCGCTCATCTATTTACTGTCTCTGGATTTGCCCCTTCTGGACATTTCATCTGGTTTCAGTTCAGTTCCGTCAGTCAGTCGTGTCCAACTCTTTGCGACCCAATAGACTGCAGCACGCCAGGCTTCCTTGTCCATCACCATCTCCTGGAGCTTGCTCAAACTCACATCCATCGAGTCAGTGATGCCATCCAACCATCTCATCCTCTGTTGTCCCTTTCTCCTCCTGCCTTCAATCTTTCCCAGCATCAGGGTCTTTTCCAATGAGTCAGGTCTCCGGATCAGGTGGCCAAAGTAATCATATGAGTGGAATCACATAATATGTGGTCTTTGTATCTGGCCTCCTTCATTTTACAGTGTTTTCAAAGTTTATCCTTGTTGTAGCATGTATCCTTCATACTTTTCTTAGACCAAATTATATTCTGCTGTATGGACAAGACTACATTTTGCTTATCCATTCTTCAGTTAATAGGCATTTGGGTTTTTTCCACTTTTGGGTTATTATGAATAATGCTGCTATTAACATTTGTGTACAAGTTTTTGTGTGGACATACGTTTTCATTTCTTTTGGTTATATATTCCTAGTAGTGAAATTGCTGGGTTATATAACTGTTTATGTTTAATCCTGTGAGGAACTTCCAGATATTTTCCAAAGCAACTGACCATTTTACATTCCTATCAGCAATGTAAGAGGGTTCCAGTTTTTTCCATATCTTTGCCAATCCCTGTTATTATCTTTTTTTAAAAATTATAGCCATACAAGTGGGTGTAATGGTTTCCCACTATGGTTTTATTTGCAATTCCATAATGGCCTTTGTCACCCTGCTTATTTAACTTATACACAGAGTACATCATGAGAAATGCTGGGCTGGATGAAGCACAAGCTGAAATCAAGATTGCCAGAAGAAATATCAATAACCTCAGATATGCAGATAACACCACCCTTATGGCAGAAAGTGAAGAAGAACTAAAGAGCCTCTTGATGAAAGTGAAAGAGGAGAGTGAAAAAGTTGGCTTAAAGCTCAACATTCAGAAAACTTATATCATGGCATCCTCCGGTCCCATCACTTCATGGCAAATAGATAGGGAAACAGTGGAAACAGTGGCTGACTTTTTTTTTTTTTTTTTGGCTCCAAAATCACTGCAGATGGTGATTGCAGCCATGAAATTAAAAGATTCTTACTCCTTGGAAGGAGTTATGACCAACATAGACAGCATATTAAAAAGCAGAGACATTACTTTGTCAACAAAGGTCCGCCTAGTCAAGGCTGTGGTTTTTCCTAAGTAGTCATGTATGGAGACTACATGAGAGTTGAACTATAAAGAAAGCTGAGCACAGAATTGATGATTTTGAACTGTGGTGTTGCAGAAGACTCTTGAGAGTCCCTTGGACTGCAAGAAGATCCAACCAATCCATCCTAAAGGAGATCAGTCCTGGGTGATCATTGGAAGGACTGATGTCGAAGCTGAAACTCCAATATTTTTGGCCACCTGATGTGAAGAGCTGACTCATTGGAAAAGACCATGATGCTGGAAAAGATTGAGGGCAGGAGGAGAAGGGGATGACAGAGGATGAAATGGTTGGATGGCATCACTGACTCAATGGACATGAGTTTGGGGAAACTCCGGGTGTTGGTGATGGACAGGGAGGCCTGGCATGCTGCAGTTCATGGGGTCGCAAAGAGCTGGACACAACTGAGTGACTGAACTGAACTGAATGGCCTTTGATGTTGAGCATCTTTTCATGTGCTTACTGGCCAGTTGTACATCCTCTTTGGAGAAATGTCTATTCAGATCCTTTGCCCATTCAAAAACTATTTGTCTTTTTATTGCTGAATTGTAAGAGTTCTTTATGTATTTTAGACACAAGTCCCTTATCAGATTATGACTTATATATATGTTTTCTCATTTTGTGAGTTTTCATTTTCTTGATCGTATCCTTTGAATTACAATTTTAAAATTCTGATGTGGTCTAATTACCTATATTTTCTTGGGTTACTTGTTTCTTTGGTGCCATTTCTGAAAAACCCCTCCTAATCCAAAGTTGGAGAAGGCAATGGCAACCCACTCCAGTACTCTTGCCTGGAAAATCCCATGGATGGAGGAGCCTGGTAGGCTGCAGTCCATGAGGTCACTAAGAGTTGGACATGACTGAGCGACTTCACTGTCACTTTTCACTTTCATGCATTGGAGAAGGAAATGCAACCCACTCCAGTGTTCTTGCCTGGAGAATCCCAGGGACGAGGGGAACCTGGTGGGCTGCTGTATATGGTGTCGCACAGAGTCGGACACGACTGAAGCGACTTAGCAGCAGCAGCAATCCAAAGTTACAAAGATTTACTCCTCCTGTATTACTTGTAAGAATTTTATAGTCTTAAACTCTTGCATTTAGGTTTATTTGCCGTTTTAAATTAAGTTTTATATATGTGTATGCTCAACCCTGCCAGGCTCTTTTGTCTGAAATTTTCCAGGCAAGAATACTGGAGTGGGTTGCCATTTCCTACTCCAGGGGATCTTCCTGACCCAGTGATTGAACCATGTCTCTTGCTTCTCTTGCATTCCAGGCAGATTCTTTACCACTGCGCCACCTGGGAAGCCCGTGTTGTGTATGGTGTGAATTAAGGTTCCAACTTTATTCTTTTGCATGTGAACATCTAGTCATCTCAGCACCATTTTTTAAAAAGACTGTTCTTTTCTTCCATTGAATTGCTAATATATGGAAGCGCAATAGATTTTTGTATGTTGACCTTGTATCTTGCAAATTTGCTTAACTTTGTTTATTACCTCAAATAGTTTTTTGGTAAGTTTCTTAAAAGTTCTAAGTACAAAATCATGTCATGGGCTAAAATAGTTTTATTTCTTCCTTTTCAATCCACATGCCTTTTATTTCTTTTTTTACCTAATTGCCTTGGCTAGAACCTCGAACACCATGTTGAATAGAAGTAGTAAAAGGAGACAGCTTGTCTTGTTCCTAATATTGCTTGTGTGCTCAGGTGCTTCAGTCCGGGTCTGACTCTGCGACCCTATGGACTGTAGCCTGCCAGGCTCCTCTGTCCATGGGATTCTCCAGGCACGAATAAGAATGGATTGCCATATCCTCCTCCAGGGGATCTTCCCGACTTAAGGATCAAACCCATGTCTCCCGCATCTCCTGCATTGCTGGCAGATTATTCACCCACTGAACCACTGGGAAGCCCGTTCCCAATATTAGTCACCATTAAATACTATGTTAACTGTGAGTTTTATAAGATTCCCTTATCAGGTTGCAGAACTTCCTTTTTATTCCTATAATGTTTTTATCATGAAAAGATGGTGGATTTTATCAAATGTTTTTTCTTTGTATGTTGAGATGATAATATGGTTTTTGTCCTTTATTCTACTAATATGATTTTCATATGTTAAATCAATCTTTCATTTCTGCAATAAATCCTACTCAGTCATGGTGTTTAATCTTTTTTATATATTGCTGGATTCACTTTACTAATATTTTGTTGAGTTGTTTTTTTTTTTAATTGTACTCATAGAGATGTTGGTTTTTATTTTTCCAGTGATGTTTTTGTCTGGTTTTGGTGTCAGGGAAATACTGGCCTTACAAAATGAGATGGCAGTCCAGCAACTATTTTTGGGAAGCGTTTGTGAAGGATTAGTGCTAATTCTTTTTTAAACATTTAGCAGGATTCCCTAGGGAAGTCATCTGGCCCAGGCTTTTCTTTGTAGGAAGATTTCGATTACTGATTCAATCTCTTGTTAGAATTCTATTCAGATTTCTATTTCTTCTTGATTCAATTTTGGTAGTTTGAGTATTTCTAGGAATCATCTTGGTTGTCTAATTTGTTGGCATGTTGATAGTATTCCCTTTTAATTCTATTTCTGTAAGATTATAATAGCATCTCATTCCTGATTTTAGTAATGTGAATCTTATCTCTTTTTTCTTTGTCCGTTCAGCTGACTCATCAATTTTGTTGATATTTTCAAAGAACAAAGTTTTGTTTTTTTGTTTATTCTATCGTTTTTTATTTGTTTCAGTTCAGTTCAGTTCAGTCGCTCAGCTGTGTCCAACTCTCTGTGACCCCATGGACTGCAGCACCCAAGGCCTCCCTGTCCATCACCAACTCCTGGAGTTCACTCAAACTCATGTACATTGAGTCAGTGATGCCATCCAACCATCTCATCCTCTGTCATCCCCTTCTCCTCCTGCCTTCAATCTTTCCCAGCATCAGGGTCTTTTCCAGTGAGTCAGTTTCTCGCTTTAGGTGGCCAAAGTATTGGAGTTTCAGCTTCAACATCAGTCCTTACAATGAACATTCAGGACTGATTTCCTTTAGGATGGACTGGTTGGATCTGCTTGCAGTCCAAGGGACTCTCAAGAGTCTTCTGCAACACCACAGTTCAAAAGCATCAATTCTTCAGCGCTCAGCTTTCTTTATAGGCCAACTCTCACATCCATACATGACCACTGGAAAAACCACAGCCTTGACTAGACGGACCTTTGTTGGCCCTTTTGTTTGTTTACTTTATTCATTTCTGCTCTAGTCTTTATTATTTCCTTCCTTCTGCTTGCTTTGGGTTTGGTCTTCTTTTTCTAATATGTTAAGGTAGAAGTTTTGTTAACTGATTTGAAATCTTCCTTTTTAAATATAGATGTTTACAGCTATTAATTTCTTTCTAAGCACTGTTTTAGCTGCATCCTATAAGTTTCTGTGTGTTGTGTGTTTTCATTCACTGCAAGGTGCTGTTTAATTTTCCTTGTGATTTCTTCCCTGGCCCATTAGTAATTTAAGAGTGTATTATTTAATTTCCACATATTGTGAACTTCCTAAAATTCTTTCTGTTATTGATTTCTAATACATTTTTTAAAGGGGGCATTTTTTCACAGGTTTTGAAGTGAGTTTCCAGCTTGTGAAGTAATTGAATTCAGTAATTAAAGTCAGAATAACATTTGTTACTAGAATTTTCAAATCACATTCAACTTACTCTCCAGACATTTGGTTCAAGTTTTCCATGCATAATTCTTCATGATGAATGAAGAAATTCAGTTTGAAATAACCATTAATGGAGTGAAAGTGAACAGAAATCCTCAATGGCCAGGATTATTCATTCATATTTACTCAGTGGTATCTTCTGTGCTATTCAATGCCAACTATCTGGGTTTTGTATATTTGACGTTTTCTTGATGAGATTATCATGAACCAGCTGTTTTTACTTATTTTAAATTTTAGGTTTCCACATGAATAACCCCTCGTGAGTGGTATGAGAAACTGTTTAAACAGTTATTGTTTATTGCACTGGATATGTAGTCACATAGCCAAAATTTCTTTTCCAGAAATAGTTCCATGGATATATAAGATTTATTGAGCATCTTCAGTCTGCTAAATACCATTTAGAAAATAAAATTGGGCAATGCCCCTTCCCCAAAGTAAAATATGATCAAGGGGAAGCAAGCAAATTCTTTGATAAAGAGGTCAAATATAAATTGTCATTATGGGTTCAGTGGTAATTGAGAACAGGCTCCTAGAAAATGAACTGACCGCAGCATGTGTTTATAAACTTGTTTCCCCTCTCTTCTGAACAAACCACATGAACTCAGGATGTAAATATAAGGAGTATTCTCGACTACAGATCACACTTAAGCTGAAGCTGGTCAAGTACTGGTCAAGTACCTGGCTATCCATGAGCTTGCTAGAAAATAATCATTGTTCAAATCACAAAATGGTAAAGCCCATTGGATCTCAGAAATCAGCTGGTCAGATCCCTTCACCATTCATGGTTTACTTTGACCACTATGAAATCAATAGCATCAACAAGAGATCCTGGCTCACTAGTTGTTGGGTGAAAGAATCTTCCTGAAATGTCTCTGCTCAGGATTCTCTTTTCTCTGTCATTTCAGGTCAAGCCTTCTTTATTTGCCTATCAAGTCCCTCCATGATTTGTCTCCACCATATCTATAATTAGATTTCTTGTTACTCCTCATCATACACCCACCAAGTAGGCTGGTAGCCCATTTTCCCTACATACCCATATGTTCACACTACTCTACCAAATCCTATACATACTCTGAGGTCCACTTCATCCATCAAAATCCTGTATATATTCTGAGATCCATTTCTTCCATGAGCCCCCTTTCTGACAACTTTAGGCCACATTAGTTTTCCTTTCCTAAGATTTCTGTTATGGTTACAGTTAGCATCATAGTTTACCATTTAAATATTTAATATTTCAGTATCTCCATGTAGTTTTAAAAAGTACCTCACATACTTTTTTTTTTTTAATATAACAATCCTGTATGGTTGGCCAGAATTACTATTTTTTCACTCTAGTAATGTGTTTGGAGTATTTACAATGTGCCAATGCTCTAGGGAGACACAAGGGAAATCATATTGAGTTAAAAAAAGGAGACCTTGAACAATGTTCATGGTACTTACAGGAGAGAGACAAACTTTAATCAGATAATCATACAAGTGTAAGATTACAACAATACTAACAGTTGCTAACATTTTTTGAGCATTTATTATGTGGCTGGCACTGTTCCAAATCCTTTACTGATAATAACCTCATTTTATGTTCTTAATCACCCTATGAACAAAGTACTATTATTCTATATTGCACATGAGGAAAATTACAGTTATGGCACATAAGTGTGTAATAACTCAGTATCCACATATAACAAATTCTTATTGGTAGAGTCCTTAGATCAGTGACTAACTTGTAGTAAATATGTCTGAGTATTAGCTGTTATGATGGTGAGAGATTAAAATCCTATTGGGAGAATCCTGTTAGAGGCATTTAACTAGGAGCTGTGATCCGAAGGAGAGGCAGGTGTGAATGAGGCCAAGTGAGTGGTTGGGTGGCTATTTTCCAAGCAAAGGTAGCAGCACATGCAAAGGCCAGGGGGAGGGGAGAACAGAGAGTGGGGGTGAGGGAGACCCAGAAGGCAGCCATTGTGATTGAAGCGCAGATGGGATGGGGAGCATGATATTAGATGAGGATGCAGCTGAAAAGCTGCTAGATTCTGCAGGGGCCTGGCCATGTTGAAGATTTTAGTTTTTATGTAAAAGTCACTGAGGGGTTTTTAACAGGAGCTTATATGATCAGATTTTCATTTTATATGATTATTTTGGCTACTAAGAGGAGAAAGGATTGGAGAAGGCTAAGAGTGGATTAAAGTAGGTGTTAGGAAGATTTTCCAGTAGTTCAGGGGAGAGAAGATGGTAACTTAGACAAGTCTGTCCATCTAGTCAAGGCTATGGTTTTTCCAGTGGTCATGTATGGATGTGAGAGTTGGACTGTGAAGAAAGCTGAGCGCCAAAGAATTGATGCTTTTGAACTGTGGTGTTGGAGAAGACTCTTGAGGGTCCCTTGGACTGCAAGTAGATCCAGCCTGTCCATTCTGAAGGAGATCAGCCCTGGGTGTTCTTTGGAAGGACTGATGCTAAAGCTGAAACTCCAGTACTTTGGCCACCTCATGAGAAGAGTTGACTCACTGGAAAAGTCTCTGATGCTGGGAGGGATTGGGGGCAGGAGGAGAAGGGGACGACAGAGGATGAGATGGCTGGATGGCATCACTGACTCGATGGACCTGAGTCTGAGTGAACTCTGGGAGCTGGTGATGGACAGGAAGGCCTGGCGTGCTGTGATTCATGGAGTCACAAAGAGTTGGACATAACTGAGCGACTGAACTGAACTGAACTGAACTGAATGAAAGGAGAGTTAGAAGTAACTAGGTTTAATATAAAAAGATAGAATTTGTTAATGGATTAGAGAGATTAGGGGTTGAGGGGCAAAACATCAGGGAAATGCCTAGGTTTTTGTATTACTATTCCCTGAAATAAAATTCATAGAGAAGGCCAGGTTTTGAGGAAGAAAATCATGGGTTCAATTATACATACATTGAATTTGAGATCCCTCTGAGACTTCCAAGAAGCAATGACAAGTAATCAGAACTCAAGACGCATGGTCAAGGCCAAGGTCATTAATATAGAGGTGGTGGTAAAGTTCTAGGCATGGACAAGAATATTCAGAAATATTAAGCAGAAAGAAAAGAATAGAAGGGCAAGAGCCAAGCTTTGAGAGATGCTTGAAGTTAATGCTTGAGTAGAGGAGGATATGCTTATAAGGAGTCAGAAGAAGTGATCAGAAGTTTAAGAAAAAAACTGAAGACAGCATCTCAAGAAAGAAGAGTGATCAGTTGTGTCAGTTGTTGGAAAGTCATTAAGATAACTGGGAAATGTTGGGTTTGTTGACACCAAGATTTTGTCAGTGAGACAGAAGTGACCTTAATCAGAGTTTCTTCAGGGGCATGATAGTGTGGGGCTGCAGAGAACTAGCTGAATGGTGAGTGGAAGGGAAGGAAATGAAGGCAGTTAGAGGAGCAGCTAGAAGGGAACCTAGGATCTAGGAAGTGTTTTGTTTTGTTTTCTTTAACAGAAAAAAAAAAATTGAGATTGTTTAAAACTATTGAGACGGATCCAGAGGGAAAAAATTTGAAAAAGATATATAGATGAAACCAGACTATAGTCTTCAGGAAAGTGTCCTGAGAAGACAGGGTGGAAGGAATCCAAAGCACAGGCAAAGAATTTGGCTCTAATTAAGAGGAAAGACAGCTTTCCATTACAACAGAAGGGAAGGAAAACAGAATGGATAAAGGTGAAAGTAAGGACTATAAGTTTAGTAGTAAGAAGATGGGAAATGCCCATGTGATAGTTCCTGTTTTCTCAGGCAAGTCAATTGAACTTCCACTGGAAAGAATTTATCTTGCCTTGTTATCAGTTAGATACAGTTTACATAAGCCATAAAATACCTCCAAAGCCATAAAAGGCTAGAATCAGATAACCTTGAAAGGTCTGCTCTGAAGAATGTGTAGCTTTCCATTGAAAACATCAGTTGTATTTTTTGCTTATTTCAGGTTTTGGTACATTCGTCACCCCATAGGTTTATGGGACCTGAGAGTCTAAGCAGCACCATTAGGGTGGGACAGCAGGAAAACAGTGTCCTCAAGGGAGAGGCAGATTTTAATAATGATACGAAATTGAAGAGAAATTTTGACAACACGGGGGCTTTTGCAGGTTGCGGATAATAAGTTCCAGAGGGCACAGTGGAAGAGTTTGGAAGGTAGGGTGAGGCTGAGAGAAAGGCAAGGATGTAGAGAGTAATATAGGCATAATAATACATTAGCATGTTGATTCTCAGTGGGGGAGGGGGTTGCCCTCCACACCTAAGCTTGTCAGATAAAACACCAGCAGTTAATTTTTGAATTTCAAATAAAAATAGAAGTTTAATGATCCAAAAAGATACCTGCTCTCCAATATTCATTGCAGCACTGTTTACAATAACCAAGACATGGAAGCAACCTAAATGTCCATTGACAAAGGAATGGATAAAGAAGAATGTGGTACACATATACAATGAAATATTACTCAGGCATTAAAAAGAATGAAGTAATGCCGTTTGCCACAGCATGGATGTACCTAGAGAGTGTCATACTGAGTGAAGTAAATCAGACAGAGAAGGAGAAATATCTTAATATGACATACCTTATATGTGAAATTTAAAAGGAAATGATACAAATGAACTTCTAAAACAGAAACAGACTCACAGACTTCTTAAAGGAGCCTATGGTTGCCAGGGAGGAGTGGCAAAGAATTGAAGGAAGGGATAGAGTCTTGGGATATATATAAAATGGATCCCTGCTATATTTAAAATGGATGACCAACAAGGACCTGATGTATAGCACATGGAACTCTGCTCAATGTTATGTGGCAGCCTGGATGGGAGGGGCATTTGGGGGAGAATGGATGCATGTATACGTATGGCTGAGTTCCTTTGCTGTTCACCTGAAACAATCAGCATTGTTAATCAGCTGTACCCCAGTACAAAATAAAAGTTTAAAACACGAAGAATAGAGGTTTTAAAAAACAAGTATGTCATGTTGTTTTTATTTTGCTAAATCTGGCCACCCTAAGGGAACGTTTGTCAATGTTATACTGTCCTAATATATTATGTACAATCACAGAAAATATTAAAATTTAAAAACTAAAGAATGAGGACCTCCCTGGTGGTAGAGTGAATAAGAATCCACCTGCCAATGCAGGGGACATGGGTTCGATCCCTGGTCCAGGAAGATTCCACATGCTGAGGAGCAACTAAACCTGTGCACCACAGCTACTGAGCCAAACTCTAGAGTCCTTGAGCCACAGCTACTGAAGCTCAAGCGCCTAACAGCCCGTGCTCCACAGCGAGAGAAGCCATCTTAATAAGTCCCCACTCGCCACAACTAGAGAAAGCCCACTCGCAGCAACACAGACCCAGTGCAACCAAAAAAACTAAAGGATGAGATGAAACTGAAATAAACACACTATTGTAAAATATAAAATTTTGTTTATTATCTATACAAAAGTCCTTTTTACTCCCATGAACTTTATTTTTTAAGTCAAGGGCAATCTGATTGCTTTGCTTTTGAAATGGTGGTTTAACACTATGATGTTATGATTTCAAAAGTTTGTCTCTATGATCTGACTGCTGCTGCTAAGTCACTTCAGTCGTGTCTGACTCGACTACTACTTGGTTTTAATGGAAATGAAACTCTCAAAAATATATAAAGGATCCAAATGAAAAAATACTTGGTTGGGCTTATTCAAACATAAAACATTTTTCAGTCCCATTGAATTTTATTGAAATTCATCTAGTTAAGTCTTTTCTTCTGTGATATCAATCAGTTGCATTTGCAAATTAATCAATAGATGTTGTGTTTTTAGCAAATATATTTAAAATTCACTGAATCTCTTTTATTTGGAAGATTCTTAGACATAGTAGAAAACTATTTCCAAGGTTTTATGCATGCAAATATGAACATTTTATAAGTGACATTCTTCTATGTTTTTTGGCAAGAAAAATAGAAACACTTCTAAATATCATTTTTCAAAATATTTGTTTACAATAGCTTTCAAAAAGCAGTTATTTGTCGTTCATTACACTATCAAGTTTCTCTTGAAGGAAGAGAATTTAAAACATTATTTTTTCACATCTATACTGCTGCATACTACTATCATCATCAAAAAAAGTCAGCAAATTTGAATGCTTATTTTTTTGTAAAAAGAAAAGTATGTTATCTGTCACCACTCTCTTCCCCAGCAGGAAAAAAGAAAAAGAAATGTGAGTTATTTATAGGTTCTGACAACTATTTTAATATTCTAACAACAAATACGCAGCAAATCTGAGTGAAGCCAAATATCTTTGTCATCAGTCCCCCTTTCACCATAAACCACTGGATTGTAAAGATTCTATCACCTGCCAAGGCAGGGAAAATAGCCAATCTCTGGTCCAGGAACTGAGATCCCAATGCCATGGGCCAGCTAAGCCCAATGCACTGCAACTACTGTAGCCCACTTGCCTAGAGCCTGTGCTCCACAGCAAGAGAAACCACCGCAATGAGAGGCTCATGCACCACAACTGGAGAGTAACCCCCACTACTAGAGAAAGCTCACGAGCAGTAACGCAGAGCCTGTGGGCCGCAATGAAGATCCAGCCCAGCCATAAGTGAACAAAGAAAGAATGAATTATAAAGATTCTGCTACATCAAGGTCTTGGTTCTACAAAATTGAGCGCACTGATGTCATCGCTTAAACACAAAAAATAGAATATGGTGAGCACTATCAATCTGTTTGTACTGTGGAGCTCCTATGTCTCCCTGAAGATCCTGAGATGACCCATAGCCAGCTGGCATCTAGACCAAATAAGGATGCCAGAGTCTATTTGTATATTAAATAGTAGCAGAGCTGAATTTTCTCTATTTTTTTTTAGATTTAAGAAGTATAAATATAAATCTAGCATTTTCTGTTAACATCCCAGTAGACCATCACGCACCCTGGATGTGCCCATTCTGCTCCACTGTGGGGACCATTACGCTAGAGGATGGGGTAGCTGGAGACCATTCCTATTTCTTTGCTGAGATGAATGAAGTGAAGACAGGTGCAGACTGAAGTCGGAAAGACCTGGGTTAGAGCTTCCTAAAATAGCTCCACCGTTCATAGCTGTGCAGTCTTGTGCAAGTTATATAATCTCTGGGCTTCTGTTCTGTATCTGTAAAATGGAATAATATTATAAAGTGGAGATAATAACTCCTCATAGAACTGATGGGAGGATTAAATAAAATATTGTTGTTAATACAACCATACCACCTTTCCTAAACCCTCATACACTGAGCACACTCCTCAAGTCCTTGCCCTTAGCCTTGGCCTCTCCATCCACTTCACCAGGATCATGGAGGCCATTGGTTGACAACTCCTTCAATTTCAGGTCTTTTCATGGCAAAGCTCCTCTTAACCAAGCACAGTGCTTTCCCTGTGCTCTAGAACCATCTCATGTTATCTCTTCATGTATAGATATCCTCTTTTTCCGTTAAATATCCTCTTTTTCTCGTATATGTTAACCCATCCAATTCTATTGGCTTTTCCCCCTAAGTTGGCAAATATGCTCAAGTGTCTCCCAACACTGAAAAAACTTGTAAACTGAAAAAAATTTGTAAACCAAGATAATAAGTTAAAATCTGTATTTCTGCTCTTCCTCAATGTCTGAGAGGAAACCATGAATAACAGTTTAACTCTACCCCATTATTTAAAATTTCTGCATCACATAGTGTTCTGTGGTTACTAAATATCACTTGAGTATCTATTTGTTCTATGCACTGAGGGTATAGCATTGAACAAGTTAGATAATATTCTCTGTCCTTCCCTGTTTTACTTTCCAAAGGGCACAAAAAGTCAATAAGGTAAACTATATTATATGTTGTATGATGATAACTACTTTGAGATTTAAATAAGGTGGAAAGAGAAAGCATCACCAAGAAAAGTGACATTTGAATAAAGATTAAAAGGAGGTAAAGGGGAAACCCTCAGGGATATCTGGGGGAAGAGCCTAGCAAGCAGAGGAAATAGCAAGTGCAAATGTCCTGAGGCAGGAAGAATGCTTGCCAGGGAGTTATAGTTAGACTACCTATTTGTAGGCAATGTTATTTACCTCTCACATTCAGTTCAAGGTCCTCCCTGCGTATATTGAAACCAAGGACTAAATTGTAGAGAATTCACTGAAATTGTTGTGGAATTAAGATCCCACAAGCTCCATGGCACGACCACTGTCTTCCGCCCTCCATCGTTTCTGGTGAAAAGTAGTAGGCTGTTGGCTTTTTTTTAAGATGTATTTATTTGTTTATTGTTCATCGACTGTGGCGGGTCTTTGTTGCTGCACTTGGGCTTTCTCTAGTTGCTGTGTGCAGGCTTCTTATTGCAGTGGCTTCTCTTGTTGCAGAGCACAGGCTGTAGGCACGCAGGCTTGAGTACTTGCAGTGCGTGGGCTCGGTCAGTGAGGGCGCACAGGCTTAGCTGTTCCATGGCATGTGGGGTCTTTCTGGACCAGGGATCAAACTGATGTTTCTTACATTGCAAGGAAGATTCTTAACCATTGGACCACCAGGGAAGCCCTCAAATTAGTAGTTTTTTGACTCCTTATTCTCTTGTGTGTAATGAGTCATTTTTCTCTTGTTACTTTCAGAATATGCCCTTTGGTTTTCAACAGTTTGAATATTCTATGCCTAGGCATGGTTTCTTTGAATTTATACAACTTGGCATTTACTGAGATCTTGGGGGTCTGTAAATGTATGTCTATCAACAAATTTGGGAAATTTTTGATCATTTGATCATTGTATCTTCAAATATTGTTTTCTGCCTCTTTTTCTCTCCTGTCTGTCTGGGACTCTAGTTTAATATACATTAGATTTTTCTTCTATATTGTCAGTGACCTCTGAAGCTCTGTTCATTTTCCTTCCAATGATTTTTCATTTCAGTTTGTCATATTGGATCATTCCTATTAACCTGTCTTCAAGTTAAGACACTGACTCTTTTATCATCTCAACTCTGTTATTACACTTACCCAGTGAAAATTTCTTATTTCAGATTTTTTTTTTCCTTTTCCAAAATTCCCATTTGGTTCTTTTCTATCATTTTAGTTTGTCTGCTGAGATGTCCTATTTTCCTGTAGATTATGGGCATTTTCCTTTTATATCATTTAAAGTGGCTATAATCTCTGCTTTAAAATCTTTGCTAATTGCATCAACTGTATTATATTGGTATCTACCTCCGTTGATTGTCTTTTCTCTTGGGAAGATGTGATACATGGTCTTGTTTCTTCATACATCAAGTAATTTTGAATCGTTGTGGAGACTATATTCTGTCTAGTCTCTATTAGATGTTTGCTAGCTGTTTTTCTTAAAGAGCGTCAGTTTTGTTGTGGTGGTGTTTTAGCTTACCATTGTGGATGATTCAAACTGCAAATTCTGTTTTTGGGCTGCAGCACAAATTTCAGTTTTCTGTTGTTTTATCTTTGGTTGGGCTGTTTGCAGTTTGCCCTCAAAATATACAATTCAGGAGTTCACCAGAAGTTGAACAGTGTTTAAACACAAATTATGTGGCTCACTCTCTCTGGTTCTCTCCTTTCTTGGATTCTCCTCTCACTGTCCAACAGTTGTGGTTTCCTACCCCCCCGCCCCCACCACCCCAGTTGTCTCCTCTGGTCTTTTGGGCCAGAAAGACTGTGAATTTTTTGTCAGAGTTTTAGCACTTGAAGTAAGTAGCCCTGGATGAAGCCTGCCTTCAGGTTCAAGACTATAAAGATAGAAAATTCAACCTATGCTATTGCTTGCTATATTTTAGGTGTTGACCCCCTGTCAAAATCTATCTGCTTTTTTTTTTTTTTAGTCACTCTCCAGTGCCTTCAGAGTTGGTTTGTGTGTATTTTGTCCAGAGTCCTTGTCAGGTCCAGCACAGGGTCTTACTAGGACATACCATAAGTGGAATTCCAGTAACATTTTATTAAGCTGTCCATTTAACTTGGGACACCAGGATCAATCAGTCACTGCCCCAAATTCTTGCATATCAAATTTCATTCCTGCTGCTCATTATGATAATTCTTCCCACATTGTCTTTTTTTTTTAAGTAAATTTTTTACTATAGAACAGATTTAGATTACAGAAAACTTGTGAAGATAGAGAGTTCCTATATATGTCATATCCAATTTCCCCTATTATTAACACGTATCTTAGTATGGTACACTTGTCATATTTTTTTAGTAGTATAACACAATTTTCTTTTATTCCTAAATTTTATTTATTTATTTATATTTGGCCATGCTGGGTCTTTGTTGCTGCGTGCGAGCTTTCTCTAGTTGCGACAAGTAGGGGCTACTCTCTAGCTGCAGTTTCTGAGCAGCTGTGGTGGCTTCTCTTGTTGTGGAGCACCTGCTCTAAGCCAGTTGGGTTCAGTACTTGTGGCACATGGGCCTGGTTGCTCCGCGGCATATGGAATCTTCCCAGACCAGGGATGGAGCCCATGTCTCCTGCACTGGAAGACAGATTCTTAACCACTGGACCACTAAGGAAGTCCACATTTTCATAACTAATAAACCAATATCAGTACATAATTGTTAAAACCCATGCATCAGATTACTTTTGTGTTCCAGGATCTCATCAGGGGATCCGCTATACATTCAGCTGACATGTCTTCTTATGCTATTCTTGGTTGTGACAGTTTCTCAGACTTTTCCTTGTTTTTGATGATCTTGGCAGTTATTTTTTAAAAATTTTATTGAAGTATAGTTCATTTACAATGTTGTGTTAGTTTCAGGTGTACAGCAATGTGATTCAGTTATATATATATATATATATTCATTCTTGTTCAGATTCTTTTCTCATGTAGGTTATCACACAATAATGAATATAGTTCCCTGTACTATACAGTAGGTCCTTGCTGGTTATATCTCTTATATATAATATAATAGTATATATATATAATAGTATTATATATATAATAGTGTGTGTGTGTCAGTCGCAAGCTCCTGATTTATCCTTCCCCCCACATTTCCCCTTCAGTAACCAGAAACTTGTTTTCAATATTTGTTAAGTCTGTTTCTGTTTTGTAAATAAGTTCATTTTTAAAATTAAATTCCACATAGGAGTGATATCATATGATATTTGTCTTTCTCTTTCTTACTTCACTCAGTTATTTTGTTTTTTTGATGGCTGGTAATAATCCATTGTGTATTTGTACCACATATTCTTTATCCATTTCTCTGTCAATGGACATTTAGGTTGCCTCCATATCTTGGCTACTGGAAATAGTGCTTCAATGAATACTGTCAGTCTCTCAGCCATGCCCGACTCTTTGCAACCCCATGGACTGTAGCCCACCAGGTTCCTCTGTTCATGGAATTCTCCAGTCAAGGATACTGGAGTGTGTAGTCATTTCCTTCTCCAGGGGATCTTCCTGACCCAGGGATCAAATCCAGGTCTCTTGCATTGCAGACAGATACTGTTTGAACCACCAGGGAAGCTACAATTGGAGTGTGTGTATCTTTTCAAATTATGATTTTCTTCAAATATATGCCCGAGTGGGATTGCTGGATAATATGGTAGTGCTATTTTTTTGTTTTTTTAGGACTATATTTTTGGTCATGCCACACAGCTTGTGGGATCTTAGTTCCCCAACCAGGGATTGAACCCAGGCTCTTGGCAGTGAAAGCTGGAATCCTAACCACTAGGCCACGAGGGCACTCTCCAAAAGCCTTTAATTAAGTCAAATTAATAATAATAAATAAATAATAAACAATTTATTTATCTAATAAAATAAACATTTGTTTATCTGTGTTTTTATTTTCATTACTTTAAGGAGTGGTTCAAAGAAGATAATGTGGCAATTTATGTCAAAGAGTGTTCTGCCTATGTTTTCTTCTAAGAGTTTTATAAACTCCAGCCTCACATTTAGGTCTTTGATCCATCTTGAGTTTATTTTTGTGTATGGTGTTAGGGAATGTTCTAATTTCATTGTTTTTACATATAGCTGTCCAGTTTTCCCAGTACCGCTTATTGAAAAGCCTGTCTTTTCTCTATTGTATATTCTTGCCTCCTTGGTCATAGATTAATTGACCATTAGTGCATGGGTGACCTTAGTCGTTTTGAAGAATATTTGTTAAATATTTTGTAGAACATCATTCAACTGGGATTCGTTTGATGTTTACCTCATAATTTGACTGGGGTTATATGTTTTGGGGACAAAGAGCTCAGAGGGAAAGTGACATATTCATCAATTGTTTCTTCCCCTGTCTACTCTCTCCAAATTCATATGTTGAAGCCATAAGCTCCAATTTGACTGTTTTGGGACATAGGGCCTATCAGAAGTAATTAACGTTTGACATGAAGTAATGAGGGAGGGGCCCTGATCCAATAAGATTAGTGTCCTTATAAGAAGAGATACCAGAGAGCTTTCTGTCTCCATGATGTGAGGACGCAGTGAGAAGGTGGCCATTCACAAGCCAGGAGAAGGGGTCTCAGCAGAAACAGAATCGGCTGACACAGCCTTCAGTAATATAAGTAGATTTCTATTCTTTAGACGGTCCAATCTAAGCTGCTTTGTTATGGCAGCCCTAGTTTATTTAGGCAAGTATGTACTGTCATCATGCCTTACTGCCTTGATTACCTCAATGAGGTAGTGTTTGTCAAGATTTTGCATTGTAAAGTGACTCTTTTGTCCTCCTTGTTCCCTACTATACTCTTTGGAAGAAAGTCCACACGTTGTCTCTTCACTCACACTGACTTGACTTCTGTTACTCCAGGATCCCATCTGTTCTCTCCACTGAAATCCAGAAACCCATCTCAACTATACCTTTTCCCTCTGCCAAACCTGTCTAGATAAAACAGTCACCAAATAGTTGACAGGCATACTGGTACCCATTCACTGATATATTTCTCAATGCATTAGAGAAGGGAATGTCCTCTGGGATTTCTCAGATGCAATAGTGATGGGGTGGCAGTTCATACATGATAGAGCCACTCCAACCTTCCTGTTTCCTTAAGACTTTGGATTCCTTCTAAGTTATGCCAGAAGGTTTTACATCTCAATTTTATTGAATATAGGCCACCATGAAAATGAAGTTTCATTCAACCAACTATCAGAGCCATTTCCAGCTGCACAGTTAACACATTAAATCTAGAATGGTGATAAGTGTGCCCACATCAACAATTCAACCAAATCTAATATTACATTCTGTCTTCTTTATTTCCTTCTTGGAAAGGAAGGATCCATTGTTTCACACATTCTCCAAGTTTCTGCAAATGTAAATCAGCAAAGTATTGCAATATTAAGCACAAATGATTTCTTCCCAGTCAATCTGTGGAATATGTTGAGATCTGACCCTAGCTTTGAATCTAGAGTAGTGGTCCTCACCTGGTATGATTTTTCCCCCTGGGGTGCACTTGGAAATGTCCGGATATAATTTTGGTTGTCACAACTCAGGCTGGAGAAGGTGCTACTGAATATACTAGGTAGAGGTCAAGAATGCTGCTAAACATATTACAGTGTACAGGACATCATCTCACAACAAAGAATTATCCACAGGCACTGAGAAACCCTAGAGTTAACAGTGAGTGGTGGGAGTGAAACTGAAGGAAAACAGGCATCCTTCAGATGATATAATTACAGGACTTTAAGCAAGGGATGAAGGCTGTTTCCATTGATACTGGAGAGAGTTGAGCATTCTAGAATCTTAGCTTTGAGTCAGTCCTAATGTCCCCATTCCAAGTTTCAGTGTCATATTCTTCCCAAGTAATGCTCTTTCACTAGAGAGTTTTGGCAAAGCTATGAGATAACTTCTGTTGTTATTCTGAAAACTGCACAATTAAACTTTTGTTTGTTTTAGCCTTCAGGTACAAAAAGGAAGGGGTTCTTTTAGGGCTTCCGTAGAAGCTTTTGTTTTACCTTGAACGAAATGTTTAATGACTTGGACTTTCCATTTCTTTATGTAAGTTCTTCAGCGCGTGAAAATAAAGTCACTCCCAACCTATAGTTGTTATAGTCACCGTGCATGTGTGCATGCCTACTCAATCATCCAGTCATGTCTGACTCTTTGCAACCCCTTGGACTGTAGCCTGCCAGGCTCCTCTGTCTATGGAATTTTCCAGGCAAGAACACTGGAGCAAATTACCATTTCCTACTCCAGGGGATCTTCCTGACCCAGGGATTGAACTCATGTCTCTTGAATTGGCAGACTGATTCTTTACCACTGAGCCACCTGATAACACCGCTGAGGCCCCATGACAATCACCTCTACCATCAAATAGTCAAGCATGGCTCCAAAGCATTTGTTTTAGTGGGCACTTCAGGTGATAAGTTGATTATCTATGATGTTACTGCATCTCACTTCCCATTGATGAATTGTTCAACATTGAGTTTGAATGTAAGGGTATAATCAAATCAACCCCAAATCCTATATCTGAAAGTCTCTTTCCTAGAACCACGCTTAGGACTATTTTCTTATTAGTCAGGATTCAATGAGGAAACAAACCACAGGAGTTATTTAACTGAGGAAACTAACACAAAGAGTTATTAGCACTATCACGGGTATTGGAGAAATGAGAAAAGGAAAATGAAACAGGAAAGTAGTCGCTGCGAAGAGTAGATGGAGAAGTAAAGGTCAAGGTTGGGAATATTGGGACCGAACACTTGAAGGAGGGGCCTTAGAGAGATGGAATCCAGACCTTGAGAAGAACACGCTGTCTTATACAGACTTATTCTGGTAACTCAGTGGCTCAGAGGAGGGCCTGCATTTCAGGACTCAGACCTCTGAGGAGGGTGGCTGGCTGGCTGGTGCTGGTATCTCTGAGGAATGTGATGCAGCTCCTTCTGGGAATACGGAAAGAAGTCCAAAGATGGAACCAACTGTTACTGCTGGCACAGACAACTGTTGCCTGGATGACACTGATAGAAACAGGAAGTGAACAGGAAGGAGCAAGTCCCTTTTCTCTCATTCCTGCCTCAGATCTCCCACTATTGGCAGAAGCTAACGGAGAGCCAGACTGGCAAAGGAAATATGTGAACTGCAGAGACCTAGTCCAGCATCAAAAAATAGAGTAGAGGTGGGAGGGTTTGAAGCTGAGGAACAATTTCTTTACAACCAGCACAGTTAGACAACCAGGATTAGATAACATACACAAAGATGAGGGAAAGGAAGGGTTCTAGGACGTTCTAGAACAGGTTTCTAGTATTAGTAACCAAGTGAGTAGTGGAGAAAGATGTGGAGTGAGGAGTAGAGAGGAGGTAGTTTGTAGTATGTGAAAAAAAGCTGTTGGGTTGATAAATTTAGTTTGAGAAACCTGGAATCTAATATAATACAAATCAAAGTGTCTCTGGTCTAGCTAGCATGCAATTTTAAAAATTGTGGCAGGGTTTCCCTGGTGGCTCAGGGGTAAAGAATCTGCCTGCCAACACAGGAGATACGGGAAATGTGGGTTTGATCCCTGATCTGGGAAAATTCCATATGCCCCAAGGGGCGACTAAGCTGGTATGCCACAACTGATCCTGTGCTCTAGAGCCTGTGAGCCAAAACTATTGAGCCCATACACTGCAATTACTGAAGCCCGTGTGCCTAGAGACCATGCTATACAACGAAAGAAGCCACCTCAGTGAGAAACCTATGCACTGCAACTAGAGTGGCCTCCACTCACTGTAACTAGAGAAAAACCCATGCAGCAAAAAAGACTCAGCACAGCCAAATGTAAAATTAAATAAACGAATAAATAAGTAAATAATTTTTAAAATTGTGGCAAAATGCACAGAAGAGAAAATTTATCATTTTAATCCTATTTTAAATTATGAGGCAAATAAAAATCTTTTTTAAAAAAATTAATTTATTTATTGCAGTTGAAGGCTAACTGCTTTACAGTATTGTAGTGTTTTTTGCCATACACTGACATGAATCAGCCATGGGTGTACATGTGTCTCTCATCCTGAACCCCCCTCCCACCCCATCCCATCCTCAAGGTTGTCCCAGTACACTGGCTTTGAGTGCCCTGATTCATGCATCATACTTGGACTGGTGATCTATTTCACATATGGTAATATACATGTTTCAATGCTGTTCACAAATAAATATCTTAAAATTGAACTGTTGTAACCATTAACAAATTTTCCTCTTTTTAAATTTAATTACTTACTTAATTTTTGGTTGGGCTGGGTCTTCCTTGCCGTGCACAGGCTTTCTCTAGTTGTGGTGAGCAGGGGCAGCTCTTCTTGGTGCACAGGCTTCTCTCTGTGGTAGCTTCTCTTGTTGCAGAGCACGGTCTCGGAGCCTGAGGGCTTCAGTGGTTATAATATACAGGCTCAGTAGTTGTGGCACAAGGGCTTAGTTGCTCCTTGGCATGTGGAATTTTCCTGGACCGGAGATCGAGCCTGTGTCCCCTGCATTGGCAGGTGAATTTTTATCCAACGTACCACTAGAGAAGTCCCCATTTTAATCATTTGTGAGTGTACAGTTCTGTGGCATTAATTACATTCATATCGCTTTGCAACTATGATCACTATCTCCAGAACTTTTCCATCATCCCAAACTGAAACTGTTTACCATTAAGCAATGACTCCCCATGCCTTCCCCCCAGCCCCTGGCTACCACCATTCTACTCCATGAATTTGACTATTCTAGCTACCTCATATAAGTGAACTCATATACTATTTGTCCTTTTGTGTTTGGCTTATTCACTTAGCATGGTATATATTCAAGCTTCATCCATGTTGTATCATGTATTATAATTTCATTCCTTTTTAAGGTTAAATAATATTCCATTTTGCATACGTACCACCATTATGAGAAACGCTGGGCTGGATGAAGCACAAGCTTCAAGAATTAAGATTGCTGGGTAAAATATAAACAACCTCAGATATGCAGATGACACCACCTTTATGGCAGAAAGTGAAGAAGAACTAAACAGCCTCTTGATGAAAGTCTAAGAGGAGCATGAAAAAGTTGGCTTAAAGCTCAACATTCAGAAAACTAAGATCATGGCATCCAGTCCCATCACTTTATGGCAAATAGATAGGGAAACAGTGGAAACAGTGACTGACTTTTTTTTTTTTTTTTTGGCTCCAAAATCACTGCAGATGGTGATTGCAGCCATGAAATTAAAAGACGCTTACTCCTTGGAAGGAAAGTTATGACCAGCATAGGCAACATATTAAAAAGCAGAGACATTACTTTGTCAACAAAGGTCTGTCTAGTCAAGGCTATGGTTTTTCCAGTAGTTATGTATGGATGTGAGAGTTGGACTATAAAGAAAGCTGAGCGCAGAAGAATTGATGCTTTTGAACTGTGGTGTTGGAGAAGACTCTTGAGAGTCCCTTGGACTGCAAGCAGATCCAACCAGTCCATCCTAAAGGAGATCTGCCCTAGGTGTTCATTGGAAGGACTGATGTTGAAGCTGAAACTCCAATACTTTGGGCACCTGATGCGAAGAGCTGACTTATTGGAAAAGACCCTGATGCTGAGAAAGATTGAGGGCAGGAAGAGAAGGGGATGACAGAGGATGAGATGGTTGGATGGCATCACCAACTCCATGGACATGGGTTTGGGTAGACTCCGGCAGTTGATGATGGATAGGGAGGCCTGGCATGCTGTGGTTCATGGGGTTGCAAAGAGTCAGACATGACTGAGCAACTGAAATGAGCTGAACTGAACTGAACTGAACCACCATTTTGTGTAATCTGTTTTTACCAGTCCTTAACATGATGAAACCTTTTGCTAGAGTATAAACTCTGGTAGCAAGCACTGTGTTAATCACCCTTTACTTTTTTTTGCAGGAAGATTTTTCAGTGAAGGAAGCAGAATGCTGATTTACATTCTGGAGCAAGGTTGATTTCTCATTTCAGACCAGCATCTTGTGTAGCACTGATACGACAAGTATTTAGAGGCACAGCTTTGGACTGGAGTTTTGGGAATCATCATCTGTAAAAAAAGTCCTAACTAGGACCAGGATGCAATTTTTGCATGAGGTAATTTACATACAGCCTCTTTCCAGGAAGAAATTAGAATTTCTGATTAAATACTCACAACTAATGGGATTAAAACTTCTGAGAAACCAGTTATCCACCCACTTTTCAGTTAAGAGTATAGTGATTTTTACCAAATATTTTTTCGTTTTTGTATCTAAAATGATTTTCTAACCAATCTCTTCCTCTCAAATATCTCTACTAAAAGTAGACCTTTGAATTTGATTTCTTAATGGATTATTGTTTAAAAAAAAGACTCATATGCAAATATGAAATGAATGTGTCAAAGATTTAACTTATTATTGAGAGAACTGGAAAAGATGTTACAATCGGTTCAAAGGAAAATCCAAAGGCCAGACGAAGTATCTAAGCCTATCAGAATTGTTGAAACCAATTTTCTTAGTATTTGCAATGCCAGCTTATTGGAGGATGTAGGGGGACAGTGATGTCAATAGAAGCTTTACATAACAGGATTTTTTTTGCAAATCTAAAGACAATAATTAATTGCATTATTATCAGTTTTTAACAAATTAGCTTATATCTCCTCAGAGATGTGAAATAGTTCAAAGATAGAAAAAAGTATAAATCCCATAGAATCTGATAAGCGGGAAGTCTCCACTTACCAGACTGTTTAAAACAATGCATAGTCTCCAATTTCTCAGTAATCTTTCTGTCCATTTAAAAGTATTTCACACTTTTCCCTATATCCTACTACAAAGCCTCTTCCTCATTGCAAGATGAAAATGAAAATTTGATATGTGCTCATATCAAAATTATCTGAAGTTTTCTTCAGCACTTGACTTCTAACACTGGTTGCTGATGCAGGAGAGTAGTGCAGGAGTCTCAGTGATTTTTCACTGAATTCTCATTAGTATGGCACCCCTATTCTTGACTAGATAGGGTCACCTCTAACCTCTCCAGGGAATCAAGCCTAAGCCTTCTGCAGGGGCCAGGAGGGGAGTGATTTGGGAGTAAGGGAGGAAGTCTGGTGTCTGGTTCTGAAGCACACTTTTAACCAGTTATTGTGCTTTTAGTCCCAACTTTACCCCTACTTCTTCTTTTTTTTTTTTAATTTATTTTTGGCTGTGCTGGGTCTTTGTTGCCGCTCAGTCTTTTCTCTAGTTGTGGTGAGTAGGGGTCACTCCCCCTTGCGGCATGTGGGCTTCTCATTGCCATGGCCTCTCCCGCTGCAGAGCATGGGTTCCAGGGTACACGGGCTTCAGCAGCTGCAGTTCTAGAACATAGCTCAATAGTTGTGGTGCCTGGGCCCAGTTGCTACGCAGCATGTGGGATCTCCCGAGACAAGGAATCAAACCCGTGTCCCCTGCACTGGGGACATCTGCATTGGCAGATGGATTCCCCACCACTGAGCCACCAGGGAAACCCCTACCCCTGTTTTTGAGGTACCTGGCACTCCCCATTTTCAAGTCTTTCAGTGGTTCTTTGGGGGCAAATGGGGCTTTCTCTTGGCCTGTCCGTTGATAGATGATGAGTTTGCTAAGTCAGTTCCCACCATCCTTCTGCTTTCCAGCTTCCAAACTGTTAGTGATTTCATCTCCTCTTCTGTGAAAAATCAACCATATGAATGAACAAATAGCCATTCCATGTATGACAAGAGAACACTGACCCAGAACCTCCACAGCAACCGGCCTAGGAAGCCAGGTGGTTAGCATCTAACTGGCATGAAAATGGTCAGAATTTATCATGAGGTCAGCTTCCTTATACCTGGCCCCCACTTCCAATACAGGACCAAACAGAGAAAGCTAAATCAATCACATAAGAATCCTGGCTTCCAGTTAGCCCATCCCTAACTTCCCTTCCAAAATCACTGCAGATGGTGATTGCAGCCATGAAATTAAAAGACGCTTACTCCTTGGAAGGAAAGTTATGACCAACATAGACAGCATATTAAAAAGCAGAGACATCACTTTGTCAACAAAAGTCTGTCTAGTCAAGGCTATGGTTTTTCCAGTAGTTATGTATGGATGTGAGAGTTGGACTATAAAGAAAGCTGAGCACCAAAGAATTGATGCTTTTGAACTGTGGTGTTGGAGAAGACTCTTGAGAGTCCCTTGGACTGCAAGGATATCCAACCAGTCCATCCTAAAGAAGATCAGTCCTGGGTCTTCATTGTAAGGACTGATGTTGAAGCTGAAACTCCAATATTTTGGGCACCTGATGTGAAGAGCTGACTCATTTGAAAAGACCCTGATGCTGAGAAAGATTGAGGGCAGGGAGAGAAGGGGATGACAGAGGATGAGATGGTTGGATGGCATCACCGACTCAATGGACATGAGTTTGGGTAGACTCTGGGGAGCTGGTGATGGACAGGGAGGCCTGGCTTGCTGTGGTTCATGGGGTTGCAAAGAGTCAGACACAACTGAGCGACTGAACTGAGCTGAACTGAACTTCCCTAGGACAATGACCTCCATTCAGAATAGATCTAAAGCCTTCTCGTTTTTTCATTATAAAGATTCCCCAATTCTCTGCCTGCCTTTGAGTCTTTGCCAAACACAAGTGATGGTGGCTGACTCCCTCCTATAGCAAGTTCTGAATAAATAGCTTCTGTTTTTTTCTCATTTAGGGGCTTTTCTTTTTTTCTGTATCTTTTTACCTTGAAGGTTTGTGTTTTCCCATTTTTAAAGAGAGATTTCAGGAGGAAGTGGAGTTACATATGGCTCAATCCGTCATTTAACTGGAGGTCTGTTTCTGTGCTCTTCTCTTTGTGACCTAGATGTTAGAGTCTACCCTACGCTTTACCCTCAGCTCCAAAAAGCCCCAAATAATGTTTGTCTTTTCCTCCTGCAAACCTGGATGCAAAATTCAATACCTATTCAAATTCCTCTAATGAATCTCCTGGAACAAAAGCATTAGAGAATGATACAGACGTTATGGACACCTACCGACGAGGAAGAGAAGATGAGGTTGCATAACATGCACACACTTCTCATAAGTAACTTAAAATCCCATCTCCGAACATTTTAAACACTCTTTCTCTCCCACAGTCTCTCCTCCCAGATGTTTTTCTTCCAGGAAGATTCAGCTTTCAACCCATGTTGTTAGATGAACTTGTCTCATTGTGGGGGTGTATGTATCTCACCCTTACTCTAAGGGGCCTTCATGAATTTCTTCTAAATGAATATGGGCATTTTCCTCAAGAGATAGTCTCATTCCACTTCCTTAGGAGAAAAAAGTGTTCTGAGTCTCTAAACCACCAAGAAAGGATGCCTTTTCTCACTTGCTGACAGTAAAGTCTTTTTTTGCATCCCCAGCTAGCTTGTAAGCTTCTTGAGTGCATAGCTGCATATTTTTATAATCTGTATAATATAATACCTAAAATATTAGAAAAGTTTATAGAAGGGATCAGTGGGCAGAAAGGAATGACAATGTTTCAAAGGAAGGAAACAGGATATTGAATAAGCCTATTTAGTGGTTCCGCTAAGTTTTGACCTTTATCTTCAACACACTAAACAAATCGAATAAATGGTTTTCACTTTTATTGTACATCTACTGGGCACTGTATTCAGTAGATTTTAGTTGACCTGTGTGATATGCATTCATTATTAGTATCTTTCATTTCCTGTATCACTTAAGGATTAGGTTCTATTGATAGTAGCAAAGACGACTGCATGACTTAAAAAAATTAATTTTCTCATGTAAAAGAAGTCCAGAAGTAATCTAAACTTAGGGTTAGTACAGAAACTGCAGAAGACATCAGAAATTCAGGCTTCTTCAACCTCTCCACTCCCCCTTTCTAGGCATCTAGCTTCCATCTTCAAGGTGTCACTGTGGTAGCAGGGGGCTGTGGCGCTCTAGCCATCAGGTTTTAGTCTCAGCAAGAAAGAAGCATGATGATAAAAAGCACCCCCACCACCAAAAAGGACCTTTTAAATAACTTTGCCCAAAGTCAAGTGCAAAAACTTATTTATAACTTGTTTATAACCTCTTTGGCCAGAACTTAGTCACATGGCCACCATACTTAATCACAATGGAGACAGAAAAATGTATTGTTTAATGCATGTAATACACTGACTACTGTTACTAAGTAGAGAGGAGAATGGATACTGGGTAGGCCACTAGCACTTTTGCCACAGTTCCTCTTGAATTTTCTGTACATGACATCCCTATGCTTGGCATTAAGTTGTCCTTGGAATCAATTAATTACATTTCAGATAAATCAAGCAGTTCACAGCATGATCACTTTCTCTTTTGTAACTAATTGACTTTATTTATAGAGCAGTTTTAGATTCAGAGAAAATTCTAATAGAAAGTACAGAGTTCCTATATGCCTTCCCCCAACCCCCAGTTCAGTTTAGTCATTCAGTCGTGTCTGGCTCTTTGTGACCCCATGGACCACAGCACTCGAGGATTCCCTGTCCATCACCAACTCCTGGAGCTTGATCGAACTCATGTACATCGAGTCGGTGATGCCATCCAACCATCTCATCCTCTGTCATCCCCTTCTCCTCCTGCCCTTAATCTTTCCCAGCATCAGGGTCTTTTCCAATGAGTCAGTTCTCCGCATCAGGTGGCCAAAGTATTGGAGTTTCAGCTTCAGCATCAGTTCTTCCAATGAATATTCGGGACTGATTTCCTTTAGGATTGACTGATTTGATCTCCTTGCAGTCCAAGGGACCCTCAAGAGTCTTCTCCAGCACCGTAGTTCATAAACATCAATTCTTTGGCACTCAGCTTTCTTTATAGTCCAACTCTCACATCCATACATGACTACTGGAAAAACCATAGCTTTGACTAGATGGACCTTTGTTGGTAAAGCAATGTCTCTGCTTTTTAATATGCTGTTTATGTTGGTCATAGCTTTTCTTTCTTTTTTTTTTTTTTCATAGCTTTTCTTCCAAAGAGCAAGCATCTTTAATTTCATGGCTGTGGTCACCATCTGCAGTGATTTCGGAGCCCACCCAAAAATAAAGTCTCTCACTGTTTCCATTTTTTCCCTATCTATTTGCCATAAAGTGATGGGACCAGATGCCATGATCTTAGTTTTTTGAATGTTGAGTTTTAAGCCCACCCTACACAGCTTCCCTATTATAATATTAACATTTTCCACTGGTGTGGTATGTTTGTTACAATTGATGAACCAATATTGACATTATTACTAATTTAAGTTCATAGTTTAGGATTTTCCCGTGTTGCACAATCCTATGGGTTTTGACACGTGCATCATGTCATTCAGTACCATACAGAATACCATGTCATTCAGTGCCATACAGAATAGTTTCACTGCCCTAAAAATCCTCAGTGCTCCCTCCACCTATGCACCCTCTCTTCTTCCCCACCACTGGGTAGCCCTCTGGCCACCACTGATCTTTTTACTGTCACCATACTTTGGCCTTTTCCAGAATGTCATGTACAGTAGTTGGAATCACACAGTATGTATCCTCACACAGTATGTACCCTGCTCAGATTGGCTTCTTTCACTTAGCAACGTGTATTTAAGATTCCTTCTTGTGCGTTGATAGTTATTTTCTTTTTGTCATTGAATAGTACTCCATTGTATGGATGTAACACAGTTTGGTTACCCATTCACCTGTTGAAGAACATCTTGGTTGCTTTCAATTTATGACGAAAGCTGTTGTAAACATTTATGTGCAAGTTTTGTGTGGACTAAGTTTTCAACTCATTTGTGTGAATACCTAGGAGCATAATTGCTGGACTGACTGGCAAAACTATGTTTAACTTTGTTAAGAAACTGACAAATTATCTTCAGAAGGAAGGTGAAGGTGAAGTCACTTAGTCGTGTCCGACTCTTTGCAACCCCGTGGACTGTAGCCTACCAGGCTCCTCCGTCCATGGGATTCTCCAGGCAAGAACACTGGAGTGAGTTGCCATTTCCTTCTCCAGGGGATCTTCCCGACCCAGGGACTGAACCCAGGTCTCCCACATTGGAGGCAGACGCTTTAACCTCTGAGCCACCAGGGAGGCCCTATCTTCAGAAGGAACTGTACTATTTTGCATTCCAGCAGGCAATGAATGAGAGTTACTGTTGCTGGGTAGCCTCAGAAGTACTTGCTGTTGTAGTGTTTGGATTTTAGCCATTCTAATATAATTTAGTGATTCAATGAAGTACTGGTATCTCATTGCTGTTTTAATTTACAATTCCCAAACAACAGGTAAAGTTGATAATCTTTTCATACGTTTACTTGGATATCATATAACTTCTTTGAGATGACTATTTAGATCTTTGGCTCACTTTTTAACTGGGTTATTGAATTTCAAAAGTTCTCTCTATATTCTGGATAACAGTCCTTTATTAAATATGTATTTTGCTGAGATTTCCTCCAAGTCTGTGACTTGTTTTTTCATTCTCTTGTCTAAAACATTTTTGAAATAAAGTTCATTATATTTTCTAATTTCTTGTATCTCTTGTACTTTGTTATGTTTCCCCTTCTAGTCCTAACTTTATTTATTTGTTGCTATTTCTCTTCTATCTGGATCAGACTCACAGAACTTTTTTCACTAGTGTTTTCAAAGATCTGGGCTTCCCTTGTGGCTCAACTGGTAAAGAATCTTCCTCGCAATACGGGAGACCTGGGTTTGATCCCTGGGTTGGGAAGATCCCCTGGAGAAGGGAAAGGCTACCCACTCCAGTATTCTGGCCTGGAGAATTCCAGGGACTGTATAGTCCATGGGGTCACAAAAAGTCAGACACAACTGAGTGACTTTCACTTTCAAAGATCTAATCTTAGTTTTGTTGGCCGTATGAATCATGTCTTTTTCTATTTTACTAATTTATTCTCTGATTTTGTTATCCTCTTCCTTCTAGTACTTTGAATTTATTCTCTTGTTTCTTTCTAATGTATTAGATGGTCACTTATATAATTGATTTTCAGTATTTCTTATTTTCTAGTGTAAAAAGCATATGTTATCTGTTTACATGTATTGTGTATTTTCTAAATATGTATAGCATTTTTTTTACTTCTCAAATCTAATATTATATATTTTAAATTGGGATTTCTTCTTATAACTTTAAGATTTCTAAAAAATTCTTCAAATATATGGAGTTTTTAAAAATAATTATTTTATTATTGATTTTTAACTTCAGTGTGATGTGGTCAGGGAATCTCAGACAGTAAAGAATCTGCCCGCAACACAGTAGACCTAGGTTCAATCCCTGGGTCTGGAAGATCCCCTTGCAAAGGGAATGGCTACCCACTCCAGTATTCTTTCCTGGAAAACTCTATGGACATAGGAGCCTGGCAGGCTATTGTCCACGGGGTTACAAAGAGTCAGACATGACTGAAGTGGCCTAGCACTAGCACATATTTGGAGAATTTTTAAAAAATCTTACTAAAAGATTTTTTACAGCATTTTTCTCTGTGGTCAGAGAATGAGAGCTGTATTCTCTGACCACATTATAATTAAGTTAAAAACAATACAAAAATGATTATTTTTAAAACTCCATATATTTGGAGAATTTTTAATATTTTACTAAAAGATTCTTTACAGCATTTTTTTCAATATGTATAAAGTTGTTCAATGACCTAAGTCAAAATTAATTTTCTTAAATCTTCTTTGTTTTTAAAGTATGTGCTCTCTCAAAATGCTGGGTGCAAGAGTTCTATACATATTCCTTTCCCTGGTGGCTCAGACAATGAAGAATCTGCCCGCAATTACTGTGTGTCTTAGATGTTTTTTCATATTTAAGTGTGCAGTAGGCTGAATGTTCTGTGTCCTTTGAAAATTCATATGTTGAAAACTATCTCCCAACGTAATGGTATGAGGAAGGGGAGGCCTTTGGGAAATGACTAGAACATGAGGGTGGAGTCACCATGAGTAGGATTAGTACCTTATAAGGGAGACCCAAGAGAGCTCCTTATCTCTTAGGCCAAGTGAGGACACAGTCTGGTCTTGGTCTATAAAACAGGAAGTAGGCATTCACCAGACAATAAATCTGTTGGCACCTCGATCATGGACTTTTCAGCCTCCGGAACTGTGAGAGGTAAATTTCTGTTGTTTATAAGCTGCCCATCCAATAGCGGCTTCCTTGATGGCTCAGACAGTAAAGAATTGCCCGCAATGCAGGAGACCTGGGTTCAATCCCTGAATTAGGAAGATCCCCTGGAGGAGGAAATGGCAACTCACTCCAGTATTCTTGCCTGGAGAATCCCTTGGACAGAGGAGCCTGGGGTCAATAGAGTGGCAAAGAGTCAGACACAACTGAAGCAACTTAGCACAGTCAATAGTAATTTCTAATTACAGTCCAAAGGAACTAAAACAAAGAGTGAGATACTAACAAGTTGATTGGAAATTATTTATGCACAGATGGAGCTTGTTGACTGGACCTTAAATGTAAGGTGATTGCTTATGGATATAGACAGCTTATTATGGGATCCTTCCAATGATGTATCCTTCCATTCTAATTTCTGTCTCTTAAAATTATACCGATATTTGTCTCCTCTCCTGTTCTTTTTCTTCTTCAGTCTTACAAACTTTTCATTCCTTTACCTTCATTCTAAATAAAAGCCCTCCGCCCCACACACAAAAAAGCCCCACTTTTTATTGAAGTATAAATGCCTTCAGAAAAGTGTCCACAAACATGCAACCTGAACACATATGTAAATCAGCACTCAGATTAAGAGACAGAACATTATTAGCAAGAAGCTCCCATGTTCTCTTTCAGAGTCATTACTCCACTAAGAGTAATCACTACATTTGTTACCAAAAGAAACTTCTGTCCACTCACCTGTGCACAGTCAAGTGGGTGTACTGACACAGCGTTGTAGTGGAGCGAAGTGCAGCATTTATTGCAGGCACCAAGCCAAGGAATCTAGGCAGCTAGGACTCAAAAGATCTGAACTCCCTGATGGCTTTCAGGGCAGAGTTTCTAAAGACAGGGATGAGGGAGAGAGGTCGCGGTGGGGGGTAGCGGGGGCGGGGTAGGGGGGAAGGGAGCCGGTGCATGATCATCTTGTGGACATTCTTTTGATTGGTTGGCGATGAGGTAATCAGGAGTCAACATTATCCACCTTCTTTTACAACTGGTCTGGGATCTAATGCTTATAACAGCATATAGTTAACTTGTTTACCTGCTAGGGTTTTGGTATCTGCAAAATAGCCCAAAGGACATAGCTTAGAATATTATCTATAACTTTTGTTGTCCAGTTTCTAAGCCATGTCCGACTCTTTGAGACCCCATTGACCACAGCACGCCAGGCTTCTGAGACCTTCACTATCTCTTGGAGTTTGCCCAGACTCATGTCTATTGAGTCAGTGATGCCATCCAACCATCTCACCCTCTGTCGCCCCCTTCTCCTCCTCCCTTGAGGAGTAACTAAAGGTCCTTGACTTTGTTTAATGGCTAAACTATTATTAGTTTGTCTTGCTTGAGTGTTTCCCCTTCTTTCTGCATTTTCTCACTTCTGATTAATTTTATTCTTTAGAATTCAGGTAAAGTGTAGAAGGCTAAAGTTTTTCTACAGACCAGAGGCAGGCGGAGAACATGGGGAACAAGAAGTTCTGTCCTTGGAAGGCCCAGTAAGGTCCTGCTTGGTTACACATTGACTTCTAACAGCATGGATATTTGCATAGTTTCCAGTTTAGTGCTATTACTAAGTATAAGCATAAGCTTTTTTTGTGCATGTCCTTTAAGTGAACATATGTACACATCTTTGGCTATGCATAGCTTCAGCTTTCGCTGATCCTGCCAAACAGTTTAACAAAATGATCGGGCCAATTTATGTTCCCTTCAGTAGCCTGAGGGAGAAGGCAATGGCACCCCACTCCAGTACTCTTGCCTGGAAAATCCCATGGACAGAGGAGCCTGGTACATTGCAGTCCATGGGATCACTAAGAGTCGGACACGACTGAGCGACTTCACTTTCACTTTTCACTTTCATGCATTGGAGAAGGAAATGGCAACCCACTCCAGTGTTCTTGCCTGGAGAATCCCAGGGACAGGGGAGCCTGGTGGGCTACCGTCTATGGGGTCGCACAGAGTTGGACACGACTGAAGCGACTTAGCAGCAGCACTAGCCTGAGAGTTCTGGTTGCTCCACAGTCTTGCCAGTCCTTTGTATTTTCTCTCTTTTTCATTTTACCCTTTCTGGTGGGTATGTAAGGGCTTCCCAGGTGGTGCTAGTGGTAAAGAACCCACCTGTCAAAGTAGGAGACAATAAACATGGGTTCAATTCCTGGTGGGGAAGATCCCCTGGAGAAGGGTATGGCAACCCACTCCAGTTTTCTTGCCTAGAGAATCCCACGGTCAGAAGAGCCTGGTGGGCTACAGGTCATGGGGGTCACAAACAGACACGACTGAATGGCTGAGTATGCACGCATGTACATGGGTGCATAACGGTGTCTCACTGAGGTTTTTTTAAAAATATGTTATTTGTGGGATCTTCGTTGCCACATGCCAGATCTTTCCTTGTGGCATATGGGCTCTAGTTGTGGTGCGAGGGCTTGCTCCACGGCATGTGGGATCTTAGTCCCCCAAACTGGATGGACCACAACCCTTGAATTGCAATACAGATTCTTAATCACTGAACCACCCAAGAAGTCCTTCTCTGAGGTTTTAATTTGCAAGATGGAGCAGATGAAAATGCAGCGGGTTAATGCTGTATATCTGCCAGAAAATTTCCCTTAATGAATGATTACATAATGGAACTTAGAACCTTTTCTCCTGTACTGGAAGCCAAACGATGTAGCGATGAGGGCAACAAGCTTTGCAATCAGGTATACTGTTTTGATTCCCAGCTCCAATTCTTACTTGCTGAATTACCTTGAGAAATTTATTTAACCTTTCTCTACATTATGTAAAATGGCACTAATAATAGTACTGTCTCATGAGATTATGAGGATTAAATGAGATAAAATATGTAAAACGTTTTGGAAAGTTCCTAGCATACTATTAGCACAGAGTCCCCAAATGGCAGCTATTATTATCCCTTATATTGCTTATGCACATCTCATTTCTATTTTACACATTCTAGGACAAAGCAACAGCACATAGCACGCATAAGGTGCCTCATAAATGACAGTTACTGATAAAGACTGGATGAAAGTTTTTAAATATAAACAGAAGGTATTGTGGTTCTTGTTATAAAAGATGGCATACATATTATAATGGATATAGTATCAAAGGCACTTCTAATGGAACAACAGACTGGTTCCAAATAGGGAAAGGAGTACATCAGGGCTGTACAGTGTCACCCTGCTTATTTAACTTATATTCAGAGTACATCATGAGAAATGCTGGGCTGGAAGAAACACAAGCTGGAATCAAGATTTCCGGGAGAAATATCAATAACCTCAGATATGCAGATGACACCACGCTTATGGCAGAAAGTGAAGAGGAGCTAAAAAGCCTCTTGATGAAAGTGAAAGAGGAGAGTGAAAAAGTTGGCTTAAAGCTCAACATTCAGAAAATGAAGATCATGGCGTCTGGTCCCATCACTTCATGGGAAATAGATGGGGAAACAGTGGAAACAGTGTCAGACTTTATTTTTTTGGGCTCCAAAATCACTGAAGGTGACTGCAGCCATGAAATTAAAAGACGCTTACTCCTTGGAAGGAAAGTTATGACCAACCTAGATAGCATATTGAAAAGCAGAGACATTACTTTGCCAACAAAGGTCCGTCTAGTCAAGGCTATGTTTTTTCCAGTAGTCATGTATGGATGTGAGAGTTGGACTGTGAAGAAAGCTGAGTGCCGAAGAATTGATGCTTTTGAACTGTGGTGTTGGAGAAGACTCTTGAGAGTCCCTTGGACTGCAAGGAACTGTGCTGTTGGAGAAGACTTCTTGTGAGTCCCTTGGACTACAAGGAGATCCAACCAGTCCATTCTGAAGGAGATCAGCCCTGGGATTTCTTCGGAAGGAAAGATGCTAAAGCTGAATCTCCAGTACTTTGGCCACCTCGTGCGAAGAGCTGACTCGTTGGAAAAGACTCTGATGCTGGGAGGGGTTGGGGGCAGGAGGAGAAGGGGACGACAAAGGATGAGATGGCTGGATGGCATCACTGACTCAATGGACGTGAGTCTGAGTGAACTCTGGGATTTGGTGATGAACAGGGAGGCCTGGCGTGCTGCGATTCATGGGGTCGCAAAGAGTCGGACACAACTGAGCGACTGAACTGAACTGAATGAGGAATGTATTATTTAAACAAGTGTCTCTTCTGTTTACCTTCTTCATTTAACTAAGAAAATCACTGCGGTGGAGAAACACCACCCTAGCTAATTAGTAAGGACTGCTGCTGCCGCTGCTAAGTTGCTTCAGTTGTGTCCGACTCTGTGCGACCCCATAGACGGCAGCCCACCAGGCTCCCCCGTCCCTGGGATTCTCCAGGCAAGAACACTGGAGTGGGTTGCCATTTCCTTCTCCAATGCACGAAAGTGAAAAGTGAAAGTGAAGTCGCTCAGTCGTGTCCGACTCTTAGCGACCCCATGGACTGCAGCCCACCAGGCTCCTCCGTCCATGGGATTTTCCAGGCAAGAGTACTGGAGTGGGGTGCCATTGCCTTCTCCAATCAGTAAGGACAGTTAGTTACAAATCCCATATTGCATCTGTGACGGTTACAGAGGCTTCATTCCTTAAAACCAAGACAAAAATATCACCCAGAAAAAAAAGGAAAGGCACCACTTATCCGAAAAGATGTTAAGCCTTTCCGATTTTAACAGAGCTTTTGTTCAGCACTGGAGAAACTGGTAAGGCCCCAGCGGCCCCAGCAGCTTCCGTACAAGATGGCGTCGCCCACTTGTACACCCCTGCTCGGGTTACGTCACGGAACCGGAAGTGGTTTCCGTCCTAGAGGATTCGGGTGGGTGCGCGCAGGTGGTCACAGAGGTTCCAGATCTTCAGCGTGGGGTGCCGCAGGTGTTCGGGTCGGGTCCAGGGCCGCAGGTAAGTGAGGATCGGCGGCCGGAGAAGCTGCTCTCCGGGTCTGTGGAATGGTGGAGGCGGTTTTCCGTGCGGACTGAGGAGGGGGCTCAAGATGCTGGCGAGGTCACCATGCGCGGGGGCGAATGATTGCGGGGACCTCGTTGTCCCCGAGCGACTTGGCCCTGCCCCTCTCCCCGCCTTCCTCGCCGGTGGCGGGGGCAGTTCAGCACCTAGGCGCGCCGCGGGGGCTGTCACCTCGATCGCTGGCTCCCGGTGGCCTTCCGGGGCCGCCTCCTCGGACCGGCGGCTGCTCTCCTTAAGGAGTACCTACCAAACCTTCCTGGCTTCTTGACCCAGTTAGCTACAAAGGAAGCACCGCTCGCAACATCTGGCAGCTCCTTAGGCGCTGCGTGTTGCACGCGTCCACAGATAAGAGTTTCGTGCCCTCGATTCGTGGGGACCTACGCCCGCCCCCATTGTTACCACCTTTTTCTTCCCAGACCACACCCGCTGCTATGGACCTTGTTGGGAGGCACCTCTTTTTCTTTTCGCAACCCTGGAATATAGATCAGGACTAGAACCGTAATGTTGATTTATTACAGAATTGATACATGCTTGTTAAAATATAAACGAAACCTAAACTTTTACAAGCTTTTGGTATATTAATGGACACAAACTCCCTTAGGCATTCATTTCTTGAAAACATTAACACCGTAGAACTGCACTGAAAGGTTTTGTAATATCAAAGTTGCGAAGTTTGAGAGAAAAAGAGTTATTTGAGAGAAGGGAAGGAATTATGAATTTTGGTCAAGTTGAGTTTGCTTTTAAAAAATGTATTTATTCTTTTATATTTATTTTAGCTGTAGCCCGTGTCATGTAGCCCATGTCATTTACACAAAATAGATCCTCTTTGACCTCTTTTCATCTCCATCTTTTCTTTTTTAATCTTTTCCCCAAGGTAAAAACTGTTATCAGTTTGGCATGTTTTTTCTATTTTTTTTTGTTTACGTTTATTGATATGTGTTTGTACAGATAGGTGTGTAAAATTTGGGGTTGAACTTTTACCAATGTGGTATATTGTACCTCTTCAACAACTAAACTTGTGCTTAAAAATGGGTCTTGGAACTTTTTCTTGGTTAATATGTAGACATCTGCCATATTTGTTCTCGCTCTGTAAATTCCAGAACATGTTACAATCCCATAATATGTGAGATTCCATAGGTTGCTTAGTTTTTCCGTCTTAGGCACAGTGCGGCAGAGAACATCCTCCCACAGCGTCTGTGAGCTTGAGTGAGCATTTCTCAAAGATAGAAACCTGCAGGTGGAATTGCTGGGTGGGAGGGTGTGGATATTTAATGCCAAACTGCCCACCAGCAGTGTATAATAGTCTCTGCTTTACCAGCTCTTTTAAACATTTGATGGTGTCCGCCTTTTTTGCTTCTGCCAATCTGATGTGTGGGAAATGACTCTAATTTTGTGTTTTAATTTGTATTTCCCTGGTTATTGGTGAGATTGAGCATCTTTTCATGATCGTTGGCTATTTGTATTCCTTCTTCTTTTGAGAAATGCCTCATTTCTTTTGGGTTGTCTGGTTATATATGGTAATGTTTTATATATTAATCTTTTGTCATTCATATACGTTTGAATTATTTATTCCCAACATTTTGAAGTTGTTTCTTATCTCTTAACCATGTGGCATCTTTGCAGAATCGAAGTTGTAAATTCTGTGTTTAAATGTATGTCTTTTACTTTGTGTATTTAGTGGGCTTTCATTCCTAATCCCAGTGGTTCTCAAATGGGAGCTGTTTTGCTTTCTGGGAGCCACTTGGCAATGTCACAAGATGTATTTTGGCTGTCATCCAGTGGGTAGAAGCCAGGGATGCTGCTAAACACCCTTCAGTGCCCAGGAAAGCCCTTAAGCAAAGAATTTTTCTGGCCTAAAATGTCAGTAGTGCTGAGGTTGAAAAACCCTGTGCTACCCTGAGGCCACGTTTTCTCTTACCACCATGTTTTCTCCTATAAGTTGTTACATGTTAGAGTTTTTCTCTAATTCCTTTATGTGTGTGTCAGAGAAAGAGAGAGAGAGAATAATGGTGTGTGCCTTTTTCTTGTTTTCCAAGCAATGTCACTCTGAATATCAGTCCATCCTTGACCTGTTAATCTAAAATACCACATTTATCACGTACTAATGTCTCACCCACACAGTGTATTTTCTGTAAGCTCTTCTGTCCTATGTCCGAATTTTCTATTTTGCTGGGCCAATACCATAGCATTCTACATTAAATATATATTATACTTTGGTATCTAGTAGGGTAAGTCTATGGCACCCCACTCCAGTACTCTTGCCTGGAAAATCCCGTGGACGGAGGAGCCTGGTGGGCTACAGTCCATGGGGTCGCTAAGGGTCGGACACGACTGAGCAACTTCACTTTCACTTTTCACTTTCATACATTGGAGAAGGAAATGGCAACCCACTCCAGTGTTCTTGCCTGGAGAATCCCAGGGACGAGGGAGCCTGGTGGGCTAGTGTCTATGGGGTCACACAGAGTCGGACACGACTGAAGTGACTTAGCAGCAGCAGTAGCAGTAGGGTAAGTAGTCCCTCATGATTCTTTTTATTGTTATTTTATTGGAAGTCATACTTTATCAGCTCATGTACTCATTATTTAATCAGTGTTTTGGGGGTAGTCTTACAGTTTCTTTCCCAGATTAATTTTAGAATCAGCTTATCAAGTATTTTTTTTCTTTTTTAAAGTGAGTTTACTGTGGTGACCTAAATGGGAAGTGGTGGTGGGGCGCGGAGGAGGGGGCTTCCCTGGTGGCTCAGTGGTAAAAAATCAGCCTGCCAATGCGGGAGACATGGGTTTGATTCCTAGATTGGGAAGATCCCCCGGAGAAGGAAATGTCTACCCACTCCAGTATTCTTGCGTGGGAAACCCCATGGACAGAGGAGCCTGGCGGGCTACAGTTCATGGGGTCCCAAAAAAGTCAGACATGACTTGGTGATTGCAACAAAATGGAAAGGAAATTTAAGAAAGCGTGGGCATATGTATACATACATACACTTTGCTCTACAACAAGAAATTAACACATTGTAAAGCACCTGTACTCCAATAAAAATTAATACAAAAATAATTGCATTTAAAAAATAAGGTGGTCTTATTGAAATGTAATTCACATAATTTGTTTTTTAAAGTACACAGTTCAGTGATTTTTTAGTATATTTCCAGTTAAGCAGCTGTTGCTATAACCTAATTCTATTTTATTTTTAAAAGTTTATTTATTTGGCTGTGCCAGGCTTAGTTGCAGCATGTGGGATCTAGTTTCCCAACCAGGGATCAAACCCTGGCCCCCTGCATTGAGAGTGCAGAGTGTTAGCTACTAGACCACCAGGGAAGTCCCTACAGCCTAATTTTTGGACATCATTATCATCCCCCCCCACCCAGCTTCCCTGGTGGTGCAGAGGTTAAAGCGTCTGCCTGAAATGTGGGAGACCTGGGTTCGATCCCTGGGTCAGGAAGAGCCCCTGGAGAAGGAAATGGCAACCCACTCCAGTATTCTTGCCTGGAGAATCCCATGGACAGAGGAGCTTGGTGAGCTACAGTCCACGGGTCGCAAAGAGTCGGACACGACTGAGTGACTTCACTTATCATCCCCCAAAGACAGTTGCTTCAGTCATGTCCGATTCTTTGAATGGGCTCTAGCCTGCCAGGCTCCTCTGTCCATGGGATTATCCTGGCAAGAATACTGGAGTGGGTTGCCATTCCCTTCTTGAGGGATCTTTCCCACCCAGGGATCAAACCCATGTCTTCTGCAGCTCCTGCATTGCAGGTGGACTCTTTACTGACCCACCTGGGAAGCCCAAAGAAGCCCCTCCCTGTTATCAATACCCATTCCCCAATATCCTAGCCCTGTGCATGCTAAGTCGCTTCAGTTGTGTCCGACTCTTGCAGCTCCTATGGATCATAGCCTACCAGGCTCCTCTGTCCATGGGATTCTCCAGACAAGAATACTGAAGTGGGTTGACATTTCCTCCTCCAGGGGATCTTCCTGACCCAGGGATCAAACCCAGGTCTTCTGCATTACTGGCAGATTCTTTACCATCTGAGCCATCAGGGAAGCTGCTAGCCCTAGCCCCAGTCACTAATCTTTCTGCCTTCATAGATCTAAGTATTTTGTATAAATGGAATTGTACAATTTTTGTACGATTTTGTGATTGGGTTCCTTCACTTGGTATAATGTTTTCAAGGTTCATCCATGTTGCAACATGTGTCAGTACCCATTCCTTTTTATCTCTGAATAAAATTTCATTCTGTGGTGTATTTGTTTCCTAGGGCTACAGCATTGAAGTAAGGAAAACTGGATGACTTAAAATAACAGATACATTCTCTCACAGCCCTGGAGGCTATAAAGTCCAAAATCAAGTTGTCAGCAGGAGTGCATTCTCTCAGGTCTCTACGGGGGAATCCTTTCCTGCCTCTTTCTAGCTTCTGACATTGCCAGCAGTCCTTGGCATTGTTTGGCATTCCTTAGCTTGCAGCTGCGTAACTCCCAACGCCTGCCTCTGTCTTCACCTGGCCTTCATCCCAGAGTGTCTGTCTTCACGTGTAACTCTCTTTGTGAAAGTCCGTCTTAGTATTTTCTCCTCTTCGTATAAGGACACCAGTTATTGAATTAAAGGCCCACTCCACTCCAGCAGGACCCTGTTTTAACTTAATTAGGTATGCAGAGGCCGTTTCCAAATAAAGTCACCTTCATAGGTAGTGGGAGTTAGGACATTAACATATCTTTTGGGGGAATCACGTAACATTATGGATATACCCCATTTTATTTATCTGTTCATCAGCTGATGGACATTTGAGTTGTCTCCACTTTTGGCTATTATGAATAATGCTGCTATGAACTGTTGTGTGGACATGTGTTTTCATTCCTCTTGGATATATACCTAGAAGTGGAGTTGCTGGGTCATATGGCAACTCTATGTTTAATCATTTGAGCAACTGCCAGATTATTTTCCAAACAGCTGTACGATTTTATGTCAACATCAACAGTATATGAGGATTCTAATTTCTCCACATTATTACCAGCACTTATTAGCTGTCTTTTTAATTAAAGCCATCCTAGTGGGTGTGAAGTGGTATCTCATTGTGGTTTTGATTTGCATTTCCCTAACAGCTAATGATGTTGAGCGTCTTTTCACGTGTTTATTGGCCATTTGTGTATGTTCTTTGAAGAAATGTCTATTCATGTCTTTGCCTGTTTTAAATTGGTTGTTCTTTTTTTATTGAAGTGTAACAGTTTTTTATATCGTCTAGATACACGCCCTCAGGAGATAGATGATGCAAATATATTTTCTCCCATCCTGTGTTTTTTTTTTTCACTTTCTTGATAGTCAATTCATTAAAAAAATTTTTTTTAATTAAGTTTGCATTTAATTTGCATTATTCTGAGTATTTCTTTTTTCAACACTAATTATTTTTTTGTTTTGGCTGCGTTGGGTCTTCATTACAACATGCAGGCTTCTCTAGTTGTGGTGTGTGGGGTCTAGAGCACATTTGGAGTATTTCTGTAAAACACCTTCTCTTCTTTATTAAAGAAAAATGCAGTAATTATAGTACCTTCTGTAGAGGATTGTTGAAAAGGATTAGATGAGTAATGTATTCATAAATATATAGGCATATGTGTGTAAAGAGCCTGGCACTTGATAACATGCTCTGTAAGTGACACCTGTTATATCCCTGCTCTTCCAGCCTTCTGTATCTTCAGTAAAGTTTTCTTTGTTTCTTCGTATTCGGTTCAGATCAGTTCAGTTGATCATGCATATTTCTTGTTGAGTTTATACTTGTGTTTGTGTGCGTATGTTTATTTAAAAACATGTGGCTTGTAGTTTTAAAATAGTGTATATTTCTATTATGAATGAGATTTTCTTCATATTTTTATAATGGGTTTAGGGAGCTATTAGTTTTCTATTCATCACACTTTCAAAATTCTAAGTTGTAAAAGTTGTGACTTGTTTACTAATCCAGGTTATTCCGATGCCAGCGTTCTGTTAGGAACTGGTGTTCTTTTCCATTCTGCCTTCTGCCCTGATTTGAATCTTCTTCCCATCTTGGCTCTGCTATTGTGAGTCTTAATCTAATGGGTCTGCCTGCCTCTAGCCTTGCCCTCATCCAATCTAGCACAAACACAGTGACCACAGTGTTCTTTGAAATATGAGCTTAAACTTGTCACTGCGATTCTGAGTCTGTTATTCACTCTCCATTACCTGTAAGGTTTTATCTTACCAGGTAATATAGGGCTTCTCATGACTTGACCTGTATCTCCTCCTTCTAGCATCATTCCTCTCTGTCTCCTTACTTATACATTATGCTCTAGCACAGTGCTGTCCAGTTGAAATATCATGTGAGCCCTAGACATAATTTAAAGCTTTCTACTAGCCACAGTAAGAGTATAAAAAGAAACAGGTGAACTTAATTTTAACAGGTATTGTTTAACCCAGTAGATCCAAACTATCATTACAACGTGAGATATAAAAAATCAGTATGGAATTACTTGAGACTGGAAGTATAATAGAGGTTACTGAGGGTTGGGGAGGGAGGAATGGAAAGTTACTGTTTAATGGTACAGAGTTTGTTTGGGATGATGAAGTAGTTCTAGAAATGAAAAGGGATGGGACTTTCCTGGTGGCTCAGTGGTTGGGAATCTGCCTGCCAATGCAGGGGACACAGGTTTTATCCCTGGTGGGGGAACTAAGATCCCATAAGCTGCTGGGCCACTAAGCCCATGAGCCACAACTAAGACGTGATGCAGCCAAATAAATAAATATTAAAAAAGAAGAGAAAGAAATGGATAGTGGTGATGATTGCACAGCCTTGTGGATGCAGTTATGCCACTGAATGATACTCTTAAAAATGTTAAAATGTAAGTTTTGTGTTATGTATGTTTTACTACAATGAAATAAAAAGGTCACCTTAAAAGTCAATATGGAAGGGCTTCCCTGGTGGCTCAGTGGTGAAGAATCCACCTGCCAGTGGAGGAGACACGGGTTCGATCCCTGGTCTGAGAAGATCCCACACGCTGCAGAGCAGCTAGGCCCGTGTGCCATAACTTTGGAGCCTGTGCTCTAGAACCCAGGAGCTGCAACTACTGAAGCTCAAGTGCCCTGGAGCCCGTACCCCGCAACAAGAGAAGCCACCGAGATGAGAAACCCTCGCACCGCATTGAAGAGTAGCCCCTGCTCGACACAGCTAGAGAAAAGCTCGTGCAGCAGCTTAGACCCAGCACGGCCAAAAAGAAATATTTTTAAAAAACCAATATGGAAATTATCAATAAAAAAAAATTTTTTTTTCAGAGTCAGTCTTTAAAATTCAGAATTTTGCGCTTATGATGCATGTTAAGTTTGCTTGAACTTCTCCACTTGTGCTGTGACACTTCATGCCTTTCATATCTTTGCATGAGCTGTTGTTCCCTCTGCCTGGAGTGCCCTTCTCTCTGCCTGGTGCACCTAGAGGGTGCTAGCTCATTAAAATTTTTCTTTTTTGTTGGAGAAGCAAATGGCAATCCACACAGCACTCTTGCCTGGAAAATCCCATGGACGGAGGAGCCTGATAGGCTACAGTCCATGGGGTTGCAAAGAGTCGGACATGACTGAGTGACTTCACTTTCACTTTGACATTAGAGTGTATGAATGGTCACAGGTGGATACATAAACAGATAAGCATAAATAAAACTAGTAAAACTTAAAAATTTTTTTTTAATTTTTGAAATATATTTATTTATTATTCTTTTTGGCTGTGCTGGGTGTCCGTTGCAGCGTGCAGACTTCTCTAGTTGGGTGTGAGGGCTTAGTTGCCCTGAGGCATGTGGGGTCTGAGTCCCAGGACCAGCGATTGGAAGGTGTGTTCTTAACCACTGGACCCCCAGGGAAGTCCCCAGTTTGCTGCTTTTTTAACACCAGTACCAGTCTCACCCCTCTCAGCAAGTGTTTCTCGTAATAATTCCCACTCCTCTTCTTGGCCATCCTGTACTCATGTGTGCTTCTGTGGTTTGTGTTACCTCACTATATTGCAAATTGTTCAGTATACCCATTTCTCCTTTTCTGAATCCTGCATTTTTGAAAGCAGATTGGCCTTTTAACTCTTTTTACCCAGAGTCTGGCACAGTGTTTGGTTTATTGAAAGGGTTGTGTACATGTTTACTGAATGAATCCCTTGACTGGGGGGAAAAATACCCTACAAAATTTCTCCATGTAAAAATGAATTAATAACTGTTTTGAATGTTGCCAAGAGTTCCTTCATATGGAGGTACCCTACTTGCTCCTTCAATTTCCCTATTAGGATTTTCTTTTTCACAGGCCGCATGATGGTAAATAATAAGTGGGAGCCTGGCTGCTTGGGAATTCCAGGTCTGAGGGAGCCCTTCTCAATGGAAGCAAATCAATAATGCTCTTTTTTTTTTTTTAAGTATTCTGCTTTAATGTAACCTGATTTCAGCATTATTAACCATGGAGGTAGTGTGAAATACAAAAATAAATTTGAAAAACTAATTAATAAAAACACGTTAGAAGATGTTATTTTCACAGAAAACAAAAATTCACTTTTCTATGCAAAAACTTGTAAGTTGTGGGGGAAGGCACAATCAAGATGCAAGTTGAGGGGCTTCCCTGGTGGATAAGTGGTTAAGAATCCACCTACCAATGCAGGGGACACGGGTTTGATCCCTGCTCCAGGAAGATTCCTCTTGGGCAGCTAAGTCAGTGGGCCACAACTACTGAAGCCCCCATGCGCTAGAGCCTGTGCTCCACAAGAGAGTAGCCCCCACTCTCCCCTTGCTCTCAACAACTAGAGAGAGCCCTCGTGCAAGAAATGAATGAACAAATATATATATTTTTAAATCCAAATTAATCTCAAAGGATAAAATGTTTGGTTGAAACATACAAGCAGAAATTTAGAAGAAAGAAATGTAAAATTTTGGATTTAAGTGTGAAGTATACAAGTATATAAAATGGGGAATTCAGTATGATTTCAGTGAACTTTATTTACCACAAACTCTGTATGAATCATCAGTGTGATTCTGCTGTTCAAACACCTATCATTTCATCCAGCATAAATAAAATATAGGGCCCAGAGCCTGGGAAGTAATAGTACCAATGTAGTCTACACCAATTAGACCATGTCTCAAGTATTGAATACAGACCTGGGTGCCACATTTTAAGATACATTGGCAAGCTTGGAGCCGTTCAGAAGGATCTAGCCATAATGGCCAGTGGTCTGTAAACTAGGTCACAGGAAGACTGATTGGATTAAGTAGAAGGTACCAAGGGAAGTTGTAAGAGCTGTCTTCACATATTTCACAAGCTCTTAGGAAAGAGTAAACACTTTTGTCATTTTCAGAGGCCAGACTGAACATCAAAGAGAAAAATTTCCATGTAGGGAACTTTTACAGAATGCAAGTATGTTTCAACAAAAACTGCCTCTTAAGGTAATGAACTCTGTTTCTGGAAGTATTCAGGTAGAGATCGGGTCATGATCTGTCAAGATTGTGAAGGAAAGAAATCTTCAACTGTGTGAATTTGGCTTTTAGATTTTAACTCTATAGTTCTTTGTTTCCCTTTAATAAGACTACTTTCGTTTATAGAACCCAGTAGTAGTCATATTGAACATTTATTGAACTCTAAAGTGCTAGCCTGGAGAAGGAAATGGCAACCCACTCCAGTACTCTTGCCTGGAAAATCCCATGGACGGAGGATCTTGGTGCAAGCTACTGTCCATGGGGTCGCAAAGAGTCGGGCACGACTGAGCGACTTCACTTCACTTCTTCTAAAGTGCTAGCCAATATGCTAAGTCAAGCTATTTCATCATCTTCCTAAAGCCTTACAATAATCCTACATGGTAGGTACTATCCTTCTCATTTTACTGATGACTTAGAGAAGTTCAGTAAATTGCCAGGGCTTCCACGGTGGCTCAGGGGTAAAGAATCCGCCTGCTAATGCAGGAGGCGAGGGGTCAATCCCTGGGTCAGAAAGATCTCCTGGAGAAGGAAACGGCAACCTGCTCCAGTATTCTTGCTTGAAAAATCCCTTGTACAGAGGAGTCTGGCAGTCCATGGGATCACAAAAGAGTCAGACACAACTGAGTAAAACAACAACAACAATATAGCTGGCAAGTGGCAGAGGCCCAGCGTGTTTGACTTTGGGGCTTCTGTTTTTATCCTCTACCTTGTGCTACTTTCTGAACATTTTAACTTATTGTTTAATTCATTAAAATGAGATTTCTTTCAGGAATATATCATGTCTTAAGTGTTAAGTGGGAAAGTTACTTTGGCTGTCTCTAAAAGTGAAATGACAGAATGTGGTCCACTGGAGAAGGGAATGGCAAGCCACTTCCATATTCTTGCCTTGAGAACCCCGTGAACAGTATGAAAAGGCAAAATGATAGGATACCAAAAGAGGAACTCCACAGGTCACTAGGTGCCCAATATGCTACTGGAGATCAGTGGAGAAATAACTCCAGAAAGAATGAAGGGATGGAGCCAAAGCAAAAACAATACCCAGTTGTGGATGTGACTGGTGATAGAAGCAAGGTCTGATGCTGCAAAGAGCAATATTGCATAGGAACCTGGAACGTTAGGTCCATGAATCAAGGCAAATTGGAAGTGGTCAAACGAGATGGCAAGGGTGAACGTCGACATTCTGGGAATCAGCGAGCTGAAATGGACTGGAATGGGTGAATTTAACTCAGATGACCATTATATCTACTACTGCAGGCAGGAATCCCTCAGAAGAAATGGAGTAGCCATCGTGGTCAACAAAAGAGTATGAAATGCAGTACTTGGATGCAATCTCAAAAACGACAGAATGATCTCTGTTCATCTCCAAGGTAAACCATTCAATATCACAGTTATCCAAGTCTATGCCGCAACCAGTAACGCTGAAGAAGCTGAAGTTGAACAGTTTTTTGAAGACCTACAAGACCTTTTAGAACTAACACCCAAAAAAGATATCCTTTTCATTATAGGGGACTGGAATGCAAAAGTAGGAAGTCAAGAAACACCTGGAGTAACAGGCAAATTTGGCCTTGGAATGAGGAATGAAGCAGGGCAAAGACTAATAGAGTTTTGCCAAGAAAATGCACTGGTCATAACAAACACCCTCTTCCAACAACACAAGAGAAGACTCTACACATGGACATCACCAGATGGTCAACACGGAAATCAGACTGATTATATTCTTTGCAGCCAAAGATGGAGAAGCTCTATACAGTCAACAAAAATAAGCCCAGGAGCTGACTGTGGCTCACATCATGAACTCCTTATTACCAAATTCAGACTCACATTGAAGAAAGTAGGGAAAACCGCTAGATCATTCAGGTATGACCTAAATCAAATCACTTATGATTATACAGTGGAAGTGAGGAATAGATTTAAGGGCCTAGATCTGATAGATAGAGTCCCTGATGAACTATGGAATGAGGTTCATGACATTGTACAGGAGACAGGGATCAAGACCATCCCCATGGAAAAGAAATGCAAAAAAAGCAAAATGGCTGTCTGGGGAGGCCTTACAAATAGCTATGAAAAGAAGAGAGGCGGAAAGCAAAGGAGAAAAGGAAAGATATAAGCATCTGAATGCAGAGTTCCAAAGAATAGCAAGAAGAGATAAGAAAGCCTTCTTCAGCGATCAATGCAAAGAAATAGAGGAAAAGAACAGAATGGGAAAGACTAGAGATCTCTTCAAGAAAATTAGAGATACCAAGGGAACATTTCATGCAAAGATGGCCTCGATAAAGGACAGAAATGGTATGGACCTAACAGAAGCAGAAGATATTAAGAAGAGGTGTCAAGAATACATGGAAGAACTGTACAAAAAAGATCTTCAGGACCCAGATAATCATGATGATGTGATCACTAATCTAGAGCCAGACATCTTGGAATGTGAAGTCAAGTGGGCCTTAGAAAGCATCACTACGAACAAAGCTAGTGGAGGTGATGGAATTCCAGTTGAGCTGTTTCAAATCCTGAAAGATGATGCTGTGAAAGTGCTGCACTCAATATGCCAGCAAATTTGGAAAACTCAGCAGTGGCCACAGGACTGGAAAAGGTCAGTTTTCATTCCAATTCCAAAGAAAGGATTTGCAAAAGAATGCTCAAACTAGCGCACGATTGTGCTCATCTCACGTGCTACTAAAGTAATGCTCAAAATTCTCCAAGCCAGGCTTCAGCAATATGTGAACCGTGAACTCCCTGATGTTCAAGCTGGTTTTAGAAAAGGCAGAGGAACCAGAGATCAAATTGCCAACATCCAGTGGATCATGGAAAAAGCAAGATAGTTCCAGAAAAACATCTATTTCTGCTTTATTGACTATGCCAAAGCCTTTGACTGTGTGGATCACAATGAACTGTGGAAAATTCTGAGAGAGATGGGAATACCAGACCACCTAACCTGCCTCTTGAGAAATCTGTATGCAGGTCAGGAAGCAACAGTTAGAACTGGACTTGGAACAACAGACTGGTTCCAAATAGGAAAAGGAGTACGTCAAGGCTGTATATTGTCACCCTGCTTATTTAACTTCTATGCAGAGTACATCATGAGAAATGCTGGACTGGAAGAAACACAAGCTGGAATCAAGATTGCCAGGAGAAATATCAATAACCTCAGATATGCAGATGACACCACCCTTATGGCAGAAAGTGAAGAGGAACTAAAAAGCCTCTTGATGAAAGTGAAAGAGGAGAGTGAAAAAATTGGCTTAAAGCTCAACATTCAGAAAACGGAGATCATGGCATCTGGTCCCATCACTTCATGGGAAATAGATGGGGAAACAGTGGAAACAGTGTCAGACTTTATTTTGGGGGGCTCCCAAATCACTGCAGATGGTGACTGCAGCCATGAAATTAAAAGACGCTTACTCCTTGGAAGAAAAGTTATGACCCACCTAGATAGCATATTCAAAAGCAGAGACATTACTTTGCCAGCTAAGGTCCGTCTAGTCAAGGCTATGGTTTTTCCTGTGGTCATGTATGGATGTGAGAGTTGGACTGTGAAGAAAGCTGAGTGCCGAAGAATTGATGCTTTTGAACTGTGGTGTTGGAGAAGATTCTTGAGGGTCCCTTGGACTGCAAGGAGATCCAACCAGTCCATTCTGAAGGAGATCAGCCCTGGGATTTCTTTGGAAGGAATGATGCTAAAGCTGAAGCTCCAGTACTTTGGCCACCTCATGAGAAGAGTTGATTCACTGAAAAAGACTCTGATGCTGGGAGGGATTGGGGGCAGGAGGAGAAGGGGACGACAGAGGATGAGATGGCTGGATGGCATCACTGACTCGATGGACGTGAATCTGAGTGAACTCCGGGAGGTGGTGATGGACAGGGAGGCCTGGCGTGCTGCGATTCATGGGGTCGCAAAGAGTCGGACACGACTGAGCAACTGAACTGAACTGAACTGAAAAGTGAAAATGAAGTGTTAGTCACTCAATCATGTCCAGCTCTTTGCGATGCTGTGGACTGTAGCCTGACAGTCTCCTCTGTCCATGGAATTGTCCAGGCAAGAATACTGGCATGGGTTGCCATGCCCTTCTCCAGAGGATCTTCCCAACTCAGAAATTGAACCCAAGTCTGCTTTGCAGGCAGATATTTTTACAGTCTGAGCCATCAGGGAAGCCCATCTCTAAAAAGTACTTTAAAAAACATGTTTCTAATTGGAGTCAGAAAAGAGTAGGACGTGATTTAGGGACTAAAGCAACAACAGCAACAAATTTATGAATATATACATACTTGCACAGAATTTGAAAAATCAAAACTATTTTAACCCTACTGCCTTAGGTAACCACTGTTGTCAGTTTTATAACAGTTATTTTATGCAATTATTTTATATAATATTTAATACAGTTTTTTAAAAAAGAATTGCAGATCCTTTGTCACTGAAGATGGTGAAGCATTGAAAGCTTTGGATCTCAGACGCAGTCCTTAGTGTTGTGTCTTAGTCTGAATTTATAGAATACCACAGATTGGGTGGCTTAGAGACACCAGTTCTAACAGTTTTGGAGTCTGGAAGTCCAAGATCAGATTGCCAGCATGGTTGAGTCTTCTGGGCTGCAGGCTGCTAACAACTTCTTATTGTATCCATAGTGGCAGAGATCAGAGAGAAACAAGGTCTTTTTTTCCAGGCACTAATCCTATTCACTAGGGCTCCACCCTCATGACCTCATCTGATCCTAATTACCTTCCAAAGGCCCTACTTCCTAATACCATCAGTTGGAGTTTGAGATATCTCATGAATTTCAGAGGGACACAGACATTCCATTTATAACCCAAGATTTGATTTTTCTCACTCCTAGCCCAGTGTTGACCCATACTGCTTGTTTATAGTATCACAGCTCAATAAGGGAAGACATTTTTTTTTAGTTTCATGTGGATAAACAGTTTTGTAGTCTGATAATTGAATTAGAAATATCTACCCTAAAATGTTAGCATATAATACCTTGAATTGTTTTATTCATCCAGTAAATATTTATTGTTATCAGCTCTGTGCAAATTGCTGGAGATAGTTATATATAAATGAAGAAGCCAGTTAAGGTGAAGAAGCATGTGAGGTCCTTATTTTCATGGGGTTTACATTCTGGTGGGAAAGATAGACAGTGAATGAACCAGCAGTCATTATTTCATAAGTCAAGCCAACAGGAGAAAAATCAGAAATATCCCTAAGTTTAAAAAATCACCTACACTTGTGTAACCCACACCTCCATCAACATACGGAACTTTACCACAATTTCAGAAATTTCCTTCATATCTGAAATGCTTTTCCCTGGAATTGAGCATAACTGGCTCAATTTTTGTCATTCAGTGCACAGCTTAAATGTCTCTTCCCTGGACCCACCTCTCTCAGAGGCAACTATTGTTCAGATTTTTTTCTACCATAGCTGTTCTAAATATATATAAATAGATGTTCTTTATATATAAATATATAAATATATACAGTATCTCTCTTATATCTGTCTTCTTTCACTCAGCCTAAGGTTATTTGAGATTCATCCCAGTTGCATGTGTTAGTAATAAGTTCCTTTTTATTCTTGATTAACATTGCATTGTATGGATGCGCTACTTGGGCTGTTTCCAGTTTGGGGCTATTATGAATAAAGCTGTTATGAATATGCTTATACAAGTCTTTTTGTGGATATATTCAATTTATCCAACTTGGACTCAGAACTGTACCAAATCTGACCTCCTTCATCTTCCAAATCTTCCTTTTGTGGATATTGAGTTTCTCAATTTATCCTTTGTGTCTGTTCTTATATTTTTTATCTCTTTATCTTTGTGATGCATTCTGAGTGACTTCCTCAGATTTATCTTCAGTTCAGTAACTCTTCCTTTCTGCCTGATCCACTGTTTGTTGAGTATTGAGTTTTTAAAAAAATTTTAACAAATGTTTTTCGTATCTAGAAATTCTACTTTCTGTTGTCTCCTGTTCATGCTTTAGATTTTATTTTCCTGAATTTCCCTGATTATTACTTTGAAGTCTCTTTCAGATCTCAGATATGATTTTCTTTTTATTTTTTTTTTGCTGGTTCTGTGAGCTATTTTTATTGGTTTTAGGACTTGGGGTTTTGTGTTGTTTTCTCTCATTTGTGAACACTCTTGTAGAGACTGATCTTCCGTGGCAATCCTGCATGTTTCTTGTGTGATGGAAACAGTTTTATGATCAGCTGTGTCTTTTTGTAACGAACTCATCTTCAGTTTTAGTTTCTTGGCTAAGAGTTTCCTTTTGTAAGTATAACGTGAACTCAGCCCCTGTTATCAGTCCAGAGTGCAGATCTGAGGCGTTGTCCTGTTAGGGGGAACTCTGTTCATATTCTCTTTTCTTAAATTGAATGAAAAGTGAAAGTGAAAGTGAAGTCGTGTCCGACTCTTTGCAACCCATGGACTGTAGCCCACCAAGCTCCTCCATCCATGGGATTCTCCAGGCAAGAATACTGGAGTGGGTTGCCATTTCCTTCTCCAGGGGATCTTCCCGACCCAGGGATTGAACCCAGGTCTCCCACATTGCAGGCAGACGCTTTAACCTCTGCACCACCAGGGAAAGATTCTTTCTATTCTATAGTACTTTACAGTTTTCAAAAGTTTTATACTTATATTCAGGTATATACAGCTTTTCCCTTATAGATTATGAGAAAATATTTAGTATATTTTATGTACTATGCTATACAGTAGATCCTTATTAGTTATCTATTTTATGTATAGTAATGTGTGTATCGGAGAAAGCAATGGCACCCCACTCCAGTACTCTTGCCTGGAAAATTCCATGGACGGAGGAGCCTGATAGGCTGCAGTCCATGGGGTCGCTAAGAGTCAGGCACGACTGAGCGACTTCACTTTCGCTTTTTACTTTCATGCATTGGAGAAGGAAATGGCAACCCACTCTAGTGTTCTTGCCTGGAGAATCCCAGGGACTGGGGAGCCTGGTGGGCTGCTGTCTATGGAGTCGCACAGAGTCAGACATGATTGAAGCGACTTAGCAGCAGCAGCAGCAATGTGTGTATATTAATCCCAAACTCCTGTTTTATCCCTGCTCCCCCTCCTCTTTGGTAATCATGTTTGTTTTCTTTGTGGGTCTGTTTCTGTTTTGCCAATAAGTTCACTTGTTTCATTTTTTTAGATTTCACATTTAAGTGATATCATATGATGTTTGTCTTTCTCTGTCTGACTTTACTTAGTATGGTAATCTCCAGGTCCATCCATGTTGTTGCAAGTGGCATTATTTTATTCTTTCTTATGGCCAAATAATACTCCATTGTGTATATATACCCCATCTTTATCCATTCATCTGGTGATGGACATTTAGGTTGCTTCCATGTCTTGGCTATTATAAATACGGCTTCACTGACCATTGGGATACATGTATCTTTTCAAATTAGTGTTTTAGTTTTTTGGGAGTATACACTCAGGAGTGGAATTGCTGGGTCATATGGTAGTTCTTTTTTTTCCAGATTTATTTATTTTTACCTATTTATTTTTGGCTCTACTGGGTCTTCGTTGCTGAGGCTTTCTCTGATTGTGGTGAGCAGGGGCTACTCTTCATTGTGGTGCCTGGGCTTCTCATTCCAGTGGCCTCTTATTGCAGACCATGGGCTCTAGGCACGCAGGCTCAGTAGCTGTGGCACGCCAGCTTAGTTGCCCTGTAGCATGTAGAATCTTCCTGGAGCAAGGATTGAACCCGTGTCTCCTGCATTGGTAGGCAGACTCTTAACCAGTGGACCACCAGGGAAGCACCCCACCCCACCCCCACCCTTTTCAGGGAATGAAGGTTTTTAAAAGATATTTTTAAAATTAATTAAAAAAAATTTTTTTTTTGGCTGTGCCAGATCTTAGTTGTGGCACGTGGGCTCTTCAGTCTTCGTTGTGGTGGCATGCTTGACCTTTAGTTGGGGCATGCAAACTCTTGGGCTTCCCAAGTGGTACTAGTAGTGAAGAACGCCTGACAGTGCAGGAGACTTAAGAGATGCAGATTTGATTTCTGGGGTGGGAAGATACCCTGGAGGAGGCTGTGGCAACCCACTCCAGTATTCTTGTGTGGAGAATTCCATGGACAGAGGAGCCTGTTGAGTTACAGTCCATAGAGTCACAGAATCAGACATGACTGAAGCCACTGAGCACATATGCAAATTCTTAGCTGCCTCTGAGTGTCTGGAGGGGGCTGTGGGCTCAGGAAGTCTTTAGGCAGCCTGACAGCTTATGGGTAGGGCTGTGTCACTACCCAGTTAGTTGTTTGGCCTGAGGCATCCCAACATTGGTGCCTACAAGCTATTGGGTAAGGGCCACAGGCCCTAATGAGCTAGAGGGAGGAACAAAGATCTGCAGGGGCTTATATGACTGATTGAGCTCCCAAATGTAACTGTTGCCAGCCGCAGCCGCCCCCAACCTCTCCAAAGCCAGCAGGTAGGTCTGACCCAGTCTCCTATCAAATTACAGCTTTTGGCCTGAGCCTCAGTGCTCGTAAGATCTTGTGTGTGTCATTCAAGAGTGGAGTCTGTGTTTCCCATAATCCTTTGGGGGCTCCCGAAATTAAGCCCTGCTGGCATTCAAAGCCAAATGGTCTGGGGGCTAGTCTTCCTGGTGCAGGATCTCCGGGATGGGGAACCCAGTGTGGGATTCAGAACTCTCACTCCTGTGGGAGAACCTCTGCAGTGTAATTATTCTCCAGTTTGTGTGTCGCCCACCTGCGAGTACAGACTTTATATCATGACTCAGCCCCTCCTGCCCATCTTGTGGTTCCTTCTTTGTGTCTTTTAGCTGTAGACGATCTTTTCAGGAGGTTTTGGTCTTTTTTCGTAGATGGTTGTTCTGTAGATAGGTGTGGTTTTGGTGTGCTTGTGAGAGGAGGTGAACTCAGGGTCTTTCTATTCTACCATCCTGGTCGATCTCCAAGTAGCTGTTCATATTCTCACCCTTGGGTGGGTGACTTACCCGGGCCATGGTGGGTGAACACTTAGAGGCTCTTTTATTGAACAAGGCAACACTTTCCTGCATCTCTGCTGTGCTCTGGGCCTGTGGCCTAGACTTCTGTCCCTGGGCTGGCGATATACCCCTGCACTGGGGCTGCTGTGTGTTCTGGTCTCTGCCCAACTTTACCTCCTGCCCACTGTAGGTTCCCTTCCTCCATTTCTGACACCTGTCTTCTTTTTAAGTTTAACTGTGTATTAAACTTTTGTTATCTCTTTAATATTTTCTCCAAAATTTGTATTGTTTAGAGTGGGAAAGGGAAGGGGTTTTTTTTTTTTTTTTAATCTTCTCAGAGTATTTTAACTAGAAATCTCACTATGCAAGTTTCTTTAATCTCATTAAGTCTCAATTTCTTCTTCAGGAAAAGTACTGGAGAACATACACATGAATACTGAAGCATAGTTTCTGCAAAAAAGTATTTTAAGAGCAGCGTAGCCATTTTAGTGTTTTCATTAGTACTGTAATAACTGTGATTCCATTTTTTCTCCAGTGCTAAATATCTCTGTAGGCATAAGGATCAGTTGTTGTAAATATTAAAGTATTTTTAAAAATTTTGTTGTTGTGTTAGGGGAAGCACACTGAACTGAAACCGCCCACCCTGGCCAGGCACCATAGTAACCATTTGCATGAGTTGTTTTATGACAGGAAATCCCGATAAGGAATACCGAACTAGTAAGCCACTACCAACTGGAAGAGTTCGGGAAAGGTTGAAAGGAGACACCGTGTGTCCGTCTACTTCCCAGAATCCCTCTTGCTAGCATCCATCTTGGCTGAGTGATGTGTGCACCACCAGGAAAGACTCTGAATTAGAATGATTGGCCAAAGACCACCCAGAAACTAATCCCATCACCATAAAACCCGACATTGGGAGCCACGCGGCAGAGCAGTTCTCCTGGGTTCCCTTACCCTATTGCTCTCCACCCGGGTGCCCTTTCCCAATAAAATCTCTTGCTTTGTCAGCACATGGGTCTCCTCGGACAATTCATTTCCAAGTGTTAGACAAGAGCCCAGTTTCTGACCCTGAAAGGGGTCCCCCTTCCTGCAACAGTTGAAACTTTTAAAAATTGATAAAAACAGTACACATTGGGAGTTCCTTGGTGGCGTTTCGGTTAGGGTCCTGGGCTTTCTTTGGTGGCCCGGGTTCAATCTCTGGTCTGGAGCTGAGATCCCAAAGGCCATGTGGTGTGGCTGAAACAAAATAAAGTACACATTGAATGGAAACCAAGAGTCACAGAGCAGTATTGTTGTTCAGTTGCTAAGTCCTCTTCGACTCTGCGACCCCATGGACTGCAGCACACCAGGCTTCCCTGTCCTTCACTATCTCCTAGAATGTGCAATCTTTCCCAGCATCAGGGTCTTTTCCAGTGAGTTGGCTCTTTGCATCAGGTGGCCAAAGAACTGAAGCTTCAGCTTCAACATCAAACCTTCCAGTTCAGGGCTGATTTCCTTTGAGATTGACTGGTTTGATCTCCTTGCTGTCCAAGGGACTCTCAAGAATCTTCTGCAGCACCACAATTTGAAAACATCAGTTCTTTGGTGCTCAGCCTTCTTTGGGCTACTTTGGTGGCTCAGAAGATAAAGAATCGCCTGCAATGCGGGAGACCTGAGTTCGATCCCTGGGTTGGGAAGATCCCCTGGAGGAGGGCAGGGCAACCCACTCCGGTACTCTTGTCTTGGAGAATCCCCATAGACAGAGGAGCCTCATGGGCTATAGTACATGGGTCTGCAAAGAGTCAGACACGACTGAACAACTAAGCACAGCAGCCTTCTTTATGGTCCAACTCTCACATCCATTCATGGCTATTTGAAAAGTATAGGTGGGGTCTAGCAAATTGCTGTGTCTTTGAACAGTATAGATTTTTAGATCAGAGACTACAGACGGGTAGCCCTAGAACCCAAAATAGTTTTAAGTTTTAGATTATTTTTAAAATTTATTGAAACCTCAAACTTTTTTATTTCGCTGGCACAGTGTTTCAGAAACTAGATTTGTTGCTGACACTTGAAAATGGCGACATTTCACAAAAAATTCAGGTATCCAACTTCTCTTAAGTCATCAGGATAATCTGAACATACTGGGGCTACTTCACGAATAGGTGAGGAAGAGCACAGCAGCTGGTGCTCGATGGTTGCTCTCCCTCGTTTTCCCTCCATTAGAGGCCAGAGGCCCCTTGCCATTTGTTGTTACCCTTGTGAAAGCGAAAGTCACTCAGCCATGTCCTACTCTTTCGACCCCATGGACTGTAGCCTGCCAGGCTCCGTTCTTGGAATTCTCCAGACAAGAATACTGGAGTGGATAGCCGTTCCCTATTGTTACACCTTAAATGTTATTTTAAAAATAGTGCAGAAATAGTAGTATATACCTATGTTTTCTATCAAAAATAGGAAAAAAAAGTTAGGTAGTCAAAAACCATATTGTAAATATCGGTAAAAAAGTTAATCAGTTAATCCAAGGAAGAAATGAAAAATTTTCTTTGAGCCAAATTGGAGGATGTTAACCTGGGGAGAACATCTCAGAAAGCTCTGAGAATTGTTCCATCACTGAGAAGTCAAGGCACAGTTATAAAAGATTTTTGGGACCAAGGGCTGTACATCAGGTGTTGTATTATTGCCCGTTTATATTACCGAGATCCAAGTGCCACGTGACCCCTTGTGAGATCAAGAAGGAATGTTATCTCTGAGGAGTTGTCTTATTGATGCTAGGAGAATATTGCTCTTTATGACTGAGCAGGTATTTCTGCCGATGGGAAAGTTTAGGTTAATGCATAATGCAGATACATAATGCACAGTGGGAAGAGAGAGGAGGCCAAAGGACAGAAAAAAATTTTTGTTTTTCTTGTCTTGACCTAAAATAATGAATTTTATTTCACATATGAAAAATGTAGAAGAAACTATTTTGTGATAGAAAGGAAGACAGTGCCTACCTATTTAATAGGACATCTGTGTCAATTTTTTCTTGCACTTGGCTTGCTTCACTTATTTATGTCATCCTGTTTCGACCTTGTGAACATTTCAAATTGCAGCCCCCTCTTCGCTCTCACAGAGAAGGCAATGGCACCTGACTCCAGTACTCTTGCCTGGAAAAATCCCATGGACGGAGGAGCCTGGTGGGCTGCAGTCCATGGGGTCCCTAGGAGTCGGACACGACTGAGCGACTTCACTTTCGCTTTTTACTTTCATGCATTGGAGAAGGAAATGGCAACTCACTCCAGTGTTCTTGCCTGGAGAATCCCAGGGACGGGGGAGCCTGGAGGGCTGCCATCTCTGGGGTCCCACAGAGTCGGACACGACTGAAGCGACTTAGCAGCTTGGCTCTCTAAGTTCTGCTCGTTTTCATTTCTAGTCTGTCTTCTCTTTTGCATTGCCCTCGTTTAACCTCGGTAATTGAGTGTGTTTCTATGGGAGAACTACTGAGAACTTCTGAAACAACAGAAAGTCCACCTTTACTCAGGCCTGTGTGTTCCATCCCCTACAGCTCACACCTTCTAAAAAGTAAAAGTCTCCCCACCAACTCGCTGGTGATTAGATTTTTCAAATTGCAAAGCAGATGTTTCTGTTCAACTGTTAGAAATTGAGGGTTTAAGCACAAACACCCCAAGGAAGACCCATTAACTAAAATTTACTCACATTACATCAACAAGTGGAAGGAAGAGTCTAGATTTTTCTATTTTGATTTTGTAGGATTAAGAGAGCCCTGGGCAACTGATAGAGGGCAGGGTTTTTTCCTTGGATGAGGATGGAGATACAGGTACGAGTATGTGCATATGTGCTCAGTCGCTCAGTCCTTTGTGACGCTGTGGACTGTAGCCCTCCAGGCTCCTCTGTCCATGGGATTCTCCGGGTAAGAATACTAGAGTGGGTTGCCATTTCCTTCTCCAGCTTATCTTCCCTACCCAGGGATTGAACCCTCGTCTCCTGCATTTTCCTGGAATGACAGACGGATTCTTTACCACTGAGCCATCTGGGAAGCCCAGAAGTAGAGTACAAGACATACCAAAGGGGGGAAGAATTAAAATACCACTGTTTCATGTGGAAATTTGTAGCCATTGTTTAAGTTTGTGGTTACATGGATTGTAAATGGAACTTTTTATGTTTTTGCGGGGTGGAGGGGGTACTTGTTGCCGTGTAGCTTCAAATTTTGTTTGTAAATATAGTGTTGCCATTTGTTTTGCAGATTGTGGGGTTAGTGATATGCTTTCCTAAACAGCAGGAAAGTTGAAGATGTCTAAACACTTAGTGGCCTTGACAGTGACCGCCCTTCTTGGTGTGGCTGTCGGAGGGTTTGTCCTATGGAAGGGCTTCCAGCGCCGGAGGAGTAAATCGAGCCTGGTGACCCGGCGGCGGCTGTCGCAGCAGCAGCAAGTGCCAGGCGGGAGAGAGCTGCCCGCTCCAGGAGAGGACCAGCCACAGTCCATTGCCCCCAGAGCCTCATGGGAAGAGAGGATCCTTGGAGCAAAGGTGATGACTGTGTCTCAGGAGGCAGAGTGGGATCAAATTGAGCCCTCACTTAGGAGTGAGATAGAAGATTTTCCAGTGCTTGGAATCGACTGTGAGTGGGTAAGTTAAAAAGCAAAACTGAAACAAGTATTTTCTGCTTTTCCAGAGATCTTGAGTAGTCAAATAGAAGATAAGATTAAAGGAGAATTAGCTTGTTCTTAATTCAGTTCAGTTCAGTCGCTTAGTCATGTCCGACTCTTTGAGACCCCATGGACAAAACGCCAGGCCTCCCTGTCCATCTCCAACTCCTGGAGTTTACTCAAACTCATGTTTATTGAGTCAGTGATGCCATCCAACCATCTCATCCTCTGTCGTCCCCTTCTCCTCCTACCCCCAATCCCTCCAAGCATCAGGGTCTTTTCAAAAATGAATCAGCTCTTCACATCAGGTGGCCAAAGTATTGGAGTTTCAGCTTCAACATCAGTCCTTCCAATGAATTTTTAGGACTGATTTCCTTTAGGATGGACTGGTTGGATCTCCTTGCAGTCCAAGGGACTCTCAAGAGTCTTCTCCAACACCACAGTTCAAAAGCATCAATTCTTCTGCACTCAGCTTTCTTCACAGTCCAGCTCTCACATCCATACATAACTACTGGAAAAACCATGGCCTTGACTAGATGGACCTTTGTTGGCAAAGTGATGTCTCTGCTTTTTAGTATGCTGTCTAGGTTGGTCATAACTTTTCTTCCAAGGAGTAAGCATCTTTTAATTTCATGGTGCAGTCACCATGTTCATTGATTCTGGAGCCCCCCAAAATAAAATGTGTCACTGTTTCCACTGTTTGCCATCTATTTGCCATAAAGTGATGGGACCAGATGCCATGACCTTAGTTTTTTGAATGTTGAGCTTAAAGCCAACTTTTTCACTCTCTACTTTCACTTTCATCAAGAGGCTCTTTAGTTCTTCCCTTTCTACCATAAGGGTGGTGCCATCATCATATCTGAGGTTATTGATATTTTTCCTGGCAATCTTGATTCCAGCGATTCCAGCTTGTGCTTCCTCCAGCCCAGCATTTCTCATGATGTGCTCTGCATAGAAGTTTAATAAGCAGGGTGACAATGTACAGCCTTGATGTACTCCTTTTCCTATTTGGAACCAGTCTGTTGTTCCATGTCCGGTTCTAACTGCTGCTTCCTGACCTGCATACAGATTTCTCAGGAGGCAGGTCAGGTGGTCTGGTATTCCCATCTCTTTAAGAATTTTCCACATCTCTTATTAATTCAGCATAATACCTTGCCAGGATTCTGTTATCTCTGTGTTCTGGATATCTGGAATACAGTTTTAGGAGCCAGGAAATGTAATCAAAGGAGGCCCCAAGCAGAATGTGAAGTTGCTCAGTTGTGTCCAACCCTTTGCGACCCCATGGACTGTAGCCTACCTGGCTCCTCTGTCCATGGGATTTGCAAGGCAATAGTACTGGAGTGGATTGCCATTTCCTTCTCCAGGGGATCTTTCCGACCCAGGGATCGAACCCAGGTCTCCTGCATTGTACACAGAGACTTTACCGTCTGAGCCACCAGGGAAGTAATAGCTGCCACCAAATCAGATCACTGGTTGGTAGGAGGAACTAAAGATGCCAATACAGTGATGACCAAGAAGAGAACACCTGATGCTGTGGGGAAGGCTTAGTATTCACACAAGGCCTTACAGAGCTACTGAGGGTATTTCTTTATATCAGCAATAGTTGAGTAGTAGTTTATGTCAGTGACCTTGGGCCATCAAGAAAGGATTGGCGATTTTTAGTTGATTGTGTATAAGAATTATGTCATTTTAGAAATATTAACATATTTCTATGTTATTTTAGAAATGTTTACACCAACAGCAGTAGAAGAAAGCATTAGTAAACATTGAGCTTTAGTAGATTAGGAAAAATCTCATTTGTCAAACACCTTGATTATTCCAACCAAATGAAGTATAACTGCAGAAACAATAGGGTAGGATGAAGTGAATAGTTAGTAGCAGCTATTGATTTAATAGTGATATGTTTACTATAGCAGAGTAAGTTAAAGTGGCAAATAATCCAAAACCCCCTTCATTTTAGCTTTCAGTGTATTGAACTTCCGCTGATGCCACACCTCCCTTCGGGTGTGATTGCATTTCCCTGATTGCTGCCACAGAAAAACCTTCATCCATCCTCCTTTCCATTCTTCCATCTCTGATTCCCTTTCTCTTTTGTTTGCTTTTGTATATTTGCTTAGTTATTATTTTTGTCCTTGTTTTATACAGTCAGTATTTGTTTAGATTTACCAGTGTTTACCTTTTTCTTTGCTCATCGTTCCTTGTATCTCAGAACTTTCTGGCATCATCCTCTTTAAGTCTGTCATTTAGAAGTTCACTTTTTGAGGGCTCATTGATAGTAAATTAATTATTATTCTGTGAAAGTATTAGTTGCCCAGTCGTATCTGACTCTTTGAGACCCCATAGACTGTAGCCCGCCTAGGCTCCTCTGAACTTGGGATTCTCCAGGCAAGAATATTGGAGTGGGTTGCCATTCCCTTCTCCGAGGGATCTTCAGACCCAGGGATTGAACCTGGGTCTCTTGCATTGCAGGTGGATTCTTTACTGTCTGTGCCATCAAGGAACCCCATTGTTCTGAAAATGTCCTTATTTTGCTTTTGATCTTTGAAGATATTTTCACTGGATACAAAATTCTAGTTTAGCAGCTTATCAGTTTCAAGGTCACTTTCCACTGTCTCCTGGCTTCCATTGTTGCTGTTGCAAGTAACTGTTTGTCTAAATGTTGATTCTTTATACGTACTCAGATTTTTTGTAGACACTTTTAAGATCTTCTTTTTGAATTGCTGATTCTGAAGATTCACTAATAATCTAAGAGAGACTAAGTGTTGTCGTCTTTCTGTATTTCCTGCTTGGGATTCAGAGAGATATCTGGATATAGTGACTGGTGTTGTACATCGGTTCTGAATTCTCTTTGAAGGTTACCTTCCCTGTTTTTTCTTCTCTTCTTTCTCTTCTCACCCCTCCTCTTTCACCTCTTCTTTCTTGTTGAAATTTGATCAGCTATATTCTGAACTTTTTTGCTCTCTGACATGTCTTGTAATCTCTTTTATATTAAACATGTCTTAATCTCTGGATTTATTCTGCACAATTTCTTCAGGTCTATTTTTCAGTTCTCTTTTTATTTCTTTCATTTTGTCTAATCTGCTATTTAACTTACTCCTTGAATCTTTTTTTAAACCTTTTTTTTTAATTGTGAAATAAAACACATCAAGAAAAGTGCCTGAAACAAAAATATTAATATAATAGCTAGATAGTTTATCTAAAGAGAACAGTGTGTAACTGGAAACTAGGTCAAGAAACAGTATTTACTAGCACCCCAGAAGCTCCCCTTGTGGCCCCTTGTAATCATTGTCCCCCCCACCAGGGTTACTATTATCTTGATTTTATGGTATTTACTTTCTTGTCTTTCTTTATACTTTTACTACTTAAACATGCATCCCTAGACACTATAGTTAAGTTTTGTCTGCTTTTAAAATTTAATGCAAATGAAAATATCTAGTATGTATTTTGTGTCTGGCTTCCTTTGTTCCAACATTATGCTTGTAATGTTTACCCATGTTGTGTGTGACTGTGATTTCATTACCATATGTCCATTGTGTGAATGTATCATGATTTTTTCATCCATTTTAATGTTGATGAACTTTTGGGTTGTTCACGGTTCGGGGCTGTTACGAAGAATGCTGAAGTGAACAAACGCACTTATTATTGGGTGTACAGTATTTATGAGTGGAGTCCTGGGTCTTGGAGTTTTATGTATATCTTTAACTCTTATAAATAATGCTAAATTGTATTCCAAGATGGTTTTAACTAGTTTACCGTCATCCATAGTAATGAATGTACCCGTTATTTTCAGCCATTTTCAGAAGTGGTTCTAAAAATTTAACTTCTCACTAAGACTGTATGAAAATTGCCTTTGTCCAATATCCTTGTCCACATCTGGTACTGTCAGATTTTAAAATTTTAGCTCTTCTAATGGATGTGTAGTCATATTTCATTGTGGTTTTGATTTGCATATCCCTGATTAGCTCTGAGAGTGAGCGTCTTTTTAAAAACTTTCTATTGATCATTTGGACATCTTTTTTTAATGGAGTACCTGTTTAAGTCATTTCCCTCCTTTTTTTATTTAATCAAGTTTTCTTTTTCTTACTGATTTATAGGCGTTCTTTTATATTATAGTTATGAACCCTTTGTGAGTTAAATGTGATGTAAATGTCTTCCCCCATTCTATGGATTGCCTTTACATTCTTTTAAAGCTTGATGATCAGAAAATCTATATAGTGCTGTGTAACAAGCCTTACCTTATCTCTCTAGTCATGAGTATACTCTCCTATATTATTTTCTTGGAGTTTTATAGTTTTAACCTTGCATATTTAGATTTTATACTCTATCTGGAATTGAGTGTGTGTGTGTGTGTGTATGATGTGAGGTATAGTTGAGTTTCATTTTTTACCCTCATGGATATTCAGTTGTCCTAGCACCATTGGTTGAAAAGATAAAAATTTTTCTCACTGCTGTGCAATGCTACTTTACTATAAAACAAGCATCTGTATATGAGTTGATCTATTTCTGGACACTCTAGTAATCTAATTTTCTATTCTTCCACCGGTGGTCACAAACTGTCTTGGTTATGGTTGCTTCATAATGACTCTTGATAGATGTGACAGCAAAACTTCCTCTTTTTTTTTTGGCCTGACCTTAAGTTCTCTGACCAGAGATTGAACCTGTGCCCCCCTGCAGTGGAAGCGCAGAGTCTTAACCACTGGACCCCCAAGGAAGTCCCAGCAAAACTTTCCATCTTGTTATTTTCCCAGAAGGTCTTGGATATTCTCGGTCCTTTGCATTTCCTTAAATATTTTAGAATCGACTTTTTAAGTTCTACCAAAGAAAAATTCTTGATATTTTGATTGCATTGGATCTAATAGATCAGTTTATGAGGAAATGACCTTATTCTAATATTGAGTTTTCTAATATAAAAATATTTATTTAGATCATTAACTTCTCTTAGTAATGTATTTGTAGTTTTATGAGATTTAATAAATTCTATTACAAGTGAAATCTTAAAAGATGTTGTTTCTGATAGATAGAAATGTCATTTTATTAAAGAACTTAACTAAACCCACTTATTAATTCTAATTACTTGTAGATTCTTTTGGATTTCTGTGTAAACTGTTATGTCATCTGTGAAGAGAGAATTTTCTTTCCAGTCCTACACTTTGTATTTTTTTCCCTGCCTTACTGTTCTGGCCAGGATCATAATAGAGTACTCAGTATGAGTGGTGATAGTAGGCATCCTTGATTCATTCCCTGTCATAGAATGACAGCTTTCAACATTTTCACATTGAGTATGTTGGTTGCATAGCATCATCGACTCAATGGATATTAGTCTGGGCAAACTCTGGGAGATAGTGAAGGACAGGGAAGCCTGGCGTTTTGCAGTCCATGGGGTCTCAAATAGTCGGATATGACTTAGCAACTGAAGACAACAAATGTTATCTGCAGTAAGGTTTGTTTACAGATTGAGTGAGTGAGTGAAGTTGCTCAGTTGTGTCCGACTCTTTGCGACCCCGTGGACTACCAGGCTCCTCCGTCCATGGGATTCTCCAGGCAAGAATACTGGAGTAGGTTACCATTTCCTTCTCCAGGGGATCTTCCCGACCCAGGGATTGAACCCGGGTCTCCCGCATTGGAGGCAGACGCTTTAACCTCTGAGCCACCAGGGAAGCCCTGTTTACAGATTAAATATATTCAATTCTATTCTTGGTTTCTTTTTCTTTTTAACTTATTTGGCTGTGCTGGGTCTTAGTTGTAGCACTCAGGATCTTCCTTGCAGCATGTGAGATCTAGTTCCCTGACCAGGGATCAAACCTGGTCCCCTGCATTGGGAGCACAGAGGCTTAACCATGGGACCACCAGGGAAGTCCCTACTCTTGATTCTTAAGAGCTTTTATGTTGTTTTGTTTTTCTGGTCTCTTGTGTGATCTTAGTTCCCTAACCAGGAAGTGAACCCAGACCCTTGGGAGTGAAAGCATGGAGTCCTAATCGCCAGACTGCCAGGGAATTCACTAGAGGTTTTTTTTTTTTTTTTTTTTGGAAGAATGAAATGTTGTTGGAGCAATATAGATGGATCCAGAGGATACTAAGTCAGACAAAGACAGATATTCTAGGATATCATCTAATATGATACAAATGAATCTATATACAAAACAGAAAGAGATTCACAGACATAGAAAACAAATCCGTTTTCTGTTTAACAAAGGGAAAAGGGGGTGGAGGAGGGATAAATTAAAAGTGTGGGATTAACAGATATAAACTGTTATACATAAAATAGATAAACAACAAAGGTTTATTATATATCTTGTAATAACCTATAATGGAAATTAATCTGAAATATATATATAACTGAATCACTTTGCCCTACACCTGAAACTAACAATTTTATAAATCAATTATATTTCAGCTTTTTAAGTTTTTTTAAATTTTTTTTAAGTTTTTTAAAAATCATGAATAGTTGTTGAATTTTATCAAGTGCCTTTTCTGCATTTCTTGAGATGAGTATGTGGTTTTTCTCTGTTAGTCTGTTGTTGTGATGAAATGCATTAATTTTTAAATTCCTGGAATAAACCCAACTTGGTCATGATGTCTTATTCTCCTTATACATTGTTGCTGATTTCATTTTGCTAGTGTTTTTAAGAAAATCTATATTCATGAGTGATACTGGCTTATAATTCTACTTTCTAGAAATGACCTTGTCAGATTTTTTTTTTTTTCCTTGTCGGATTTTGACTAAAGTATGAGGCTGGCTTCATACAATAGGTTAGGGCTGTTCATTATTTTTGTGTTCTCTGGAAAAGTTTGTGTAAGATTGTCAATTCTTTTTTCCTTAAATGTTTGATTAAAATCTACTGGTGCAACCATCTGGAATTTTCTTTTAAAGGAGGTTTCTGAATTATGAATACAATATTAAGATAGTTTGGAGGCTATTCATATTTCCTATTTCTTCATGTCTATTTTGATAAATTATATTTTTCATCTAAATCTGTCTTTTTTTTTTCAAAATTTTAAATTACAGACGTATACTTGTTTATAATATCCTCTAACAATTTTTTTTCCCTGTCAGAGGGATATGTAAGGATGGCTCCTTTTTCATTTTTGACATTGCTTATTTGCTTCTCTCTTTTTTCTTGATTACTCCTTCCATGTGTTTATCAATGTTATTAGTCTTTTCAAAAAATCAGCTCTGGCGTTGTTGGTCTTTATTGTTTGTTTGTGTTCTATTACACCAATTTGCGCTGTTCATTATTTCTTTTCTTCGACTTGCCTGAGTATAATTTGCTATTCTCCATCTATTCGTCAACCTACTCTAATCTGACATCCTATCATACTGCTGCACTGAAAGTGATGAAGTTGATGGCTTTCTTGTTTTCCAATTCAGTGGACACTTATTTGGACTCATGTTATGCTAGCTCTCCAGAGCATCTGTGTAATTCCTGCACGAGACATTCTCTCTGGCTTTCATGCCATCAGTTCAGTTCAGTTCAGTTGCTCAGTCATGTCCGACTCTTTGTGACCCCATGAATCTCAGCACGCCAGGCCTCCCTGTCCATCACCAACTCCCGGAGTTCACTCAGACTCATGTCTATCGAGTCAGTGATGCCATCCAGCCATCTCATCCTCTGTCGTCCCCTTCTCCTCCTGCCCCCAATCTGTCCCAGCATCAAAGTCTTTTCCAGTGAGTCAACTCTTCTCATGAGGTGGCCATAGTATTGGAGCTTCAGCTTTAGCATCATTCCTTCCAAAGAAATCCCAGGGCTGATCTCCTTCAGAATGGACTGGTTGGATCTCCTTGCAGTCCAAGGGACTCTCAAGAGTCTTCTCCAACACCACAGTTCAAAAGCATCAATTCTTCGGCACTCAGCTTTCTTCACAGTCCAACTCTCACATCCATACATGACCACAGGAAAAACCATAGCCTTGACTAGACGGACCTTTGTTGGCAAAGTAATGTCTCTGCTTTTGAATATGCTATCTAGGTGGGTCATAACTTTTCTTCCAAGGAGTAAGCGTCTTTTAATTTCATGGCTGCAGTCACCATCTGCAGTGATTTGGGAGCCCCCCAAAATAAAGTCTGACACTGTTTCCACTGTTTCCCCATCTATTTCCCATGAAGTGATGGGACCAGATGCCATGATCTTTGTTTTCTGAATCTTGAGCTTTAGGCCAACTTTTTCACTCTCCTCTTTCACTTTCATCAAGAGGCTTTTTAGTTCCTCTTCACTTTCTGCCATAAGGGTGGTGTCATCTGCATATCTGAGGTTATTGATATTTCTCCCAGCAATCTTGATTCCAGCTTGTGTTTCTTCCAGTCCAGCGTTGCTCATGATGTACTCTGCATAGAAGTTAAATAAGCAGAGTGACAGTATACAGCCTTGACATACTCCTTTTCCTATTTGGAACCAGTCTGTTGTTCCACGTCCAGTTCTAACTATTGCTTCCTGACCTGCATACAGATTTCTCAAGAGGCAGGTCAGGTGGTCTGGTATTCCCATCTCTCTCAGAATTTTCCACGGTTTATTGTGATCCATACAGTCAAAGGCTTTGGCATAGTCAATAAAGCAGAAATAGATGTTTTTCTGGAACTCTCTTGCTTTTCCCATGATCCACTGGATGTTGGCAATTTGATCTCCGGTTCCTCTGCCTTTTCTAAAACCAGCTTCAACATCAGGGAGTTCATGGTTCATGTATTGCTGAAGCCTGGCTTGGAGAATTTTGAGCATTACTTTACTAGCATGTGAGATGAGTGCAATTGTGCAGTAGTTTGAGCATTCTTTGGCATTGCCTTTCTTTGGAATTGGAATGAAAACTGACCTTTTCCATTCATGCCATCACACTCTCCTATTTCCTATCTTACTGGTCTTTCCTCTGTTTAAAAAAAATTTTTGTTTAATTTATTTTTATTTTTGGCTGTGCTGAGTCTTTGCTGCTGCGCAGGCTTTTCTCTAGTTGTGGTGCAGGGCTTCTCATTGCGGTGGCTTCTCCTGCTGTGGAGCACGGGCTCCAGAGTGCATAGGCTTCAGTAATTGAGGCACATGGGCTCAGTAGTTGCAGCTTCCAGGCTTCAGAGCACAGGCTCAATAGTTCATGGGCTTAGCTGCTGCAAGACATGTGGAATCTTCCTGGACTAGGGATTGAACCCATGTCTCCTGCATTGGCAGGTAGATTCTTTACCACTGAGCCACCAGGAAAGCCCCTAGTCTTCCTCTTTTTCCTTTTCTGATCCCCCTTCTACCTCATATCTAAAAATTGAGATGGCTTATGCTTGGTCTCTTCTGTACCCACCCCAGTTCAAACTCAGATGCCTACAAGGTCCAGATAGGAAATGTCAGTGAATGATGTAGAGAGATTGTTTTGCACTTTTGAAGGCATAAGAATAGTTTTCAATTTCATAAAGAAATATGTTCCCTTCCTTTTTTCTTTAAACACAAGGTCTATGATCTATTTTCCATTTTTCTAGTTTTGATAGGGACATGGACTGAGAAACATTTCTCTGTATTGGAGAAACAGTGGTTTACAGCTACAATGATAAATGGGAAATGACAGTTGGCTTCAGTGTTGAGAAGACATTATGGTGAATTAGAGAATTTGTGCTTTATGTAAATGAAGAAGCTGCTGTGCAGTTCAAGCCAAGTGTTGCCAGATTGTCCAGTTCTTTAAAAAGAAACTTAACATAATAGATTTTTTAAAATGTGAGCTCCACTAATTTAAAAGTTCTGACACTGTTTTTAAAATGTGGAGACCAAAAAAATCATATTAAACATATCTGTGGGTCAGCATCTCTAACTTGTGTCCTCTATATTCTTTTTCTAAGGGATCTCATGTACTTTTGTGGCTTTAAGTGTCATGATAAGCTGAAGACTTTAAAAATTAGAACTCCAGCTCTTTATATCCATCTATCTACTTGAATCCTCCCTTGAATGTCTAATAGTCATCTCAGACTTAATATGTTCCTAACAGAGCTCTTGATTTTTCTTCTCACACTTGTATTATCCCTAGTCTTCTCCACCTTTAAGATTAAAATCAGAGAGACATCCTCCCCCTTACAGGTTGTCTAACAGAAGTGATATGATTGAAAGTCAGACACAAATAGGCAGTTATAGAATGTTAAGTTTCTTTATTGGCAAAATATATGGAAATTCAAAGAAGCAGTTATAGAAAGCAGGAAATAACACAGCATTCTCCCAGACAGAGGTATGTGTTTCCAGATTCCGCCGAGTTACCCATGGTGATGTGCAACTGTGGATAAATCCTGTACAAAATGAGGATTCTTCCATGCTTTAGAAGCTATTATTGCCTTTCTCCTGGAGGCAGGGGATGGAGATGTTAACTATCTTTCCAACCCCTGACTCCTGCCTGATTTTTTTCTGGAGTCTCTGGCTATAGACAGCCTTGCTTAACAGATGCAAATAATTAGTGTAATAAAGATTGAATGAAGTGAAGGTCATTTTCCCAAGAGCATCCCTCTGCAGGCCTAGGCTTCAGGCTTGCCTGAAGTCACCTCCCTTTTCCTTACTATTAACCCTTCCCTTCCATTTAGGAAGTATTACCAGTGCTAGCTCTGAAATAGATTTTGCATCGTCTACACCTTTACATCTCCTCTAATTCCTTTCTAGTCCAAGCCTCAAGTATTTCTTATCTGCACCTTTGCAATGCCTCCTGACTGGCCTCCCTACTTGGACTCTTATATACCTACGATCCCTTCTCCATTGAGTTAGCAAAGTGATCTTTTAAAAATGCACGCTTGATCACCTCAGTTCCCTGCTTAAAAGCCTCCACTGCATTGTATAAAACCAAGGTGTCTTAATTATGTGTTCTTAATGACTCACCTTCTTTCGCCTCTCTCAGCATCTCTCATTTTGTCTCCTATTCTCTTTCCATCCTCTTTCTTACTACTTTCCAGCCTCATTGGGCCTTCATTCTGTTGCCCGAATGGACAAGTTCATTCCTTCAAAGCCATGGTCTAATTTAACTGATTCATTAACTCCACAGAGGGGGTGCTCAATGTGCATGCATGCTAAGTCGCTCAGTCGTGTCCTCTTTGCGACCCTATGGACTGTAGCCCACCAGGCTCTTCTGTCCCTGGATTCTTCAGGCAAGAATGCCGGAGTGGGTTGCCATGCCCTCCTCCAGAGGATCTTCCCAACCCAGTTATTGAACCTGTGGCTCCTGTATTGCAGGCAGATTCTTTACTGCTAGTTAACTTTGTTCCAGCCTACAAATATGGTTTCGGATTTTTCTTTGCTCCCTGCTGCCATCGTGGGGTCATTTAAAGAATCACAGACTTTTCCATAATCTCTAAACCAATTCTCTCTAAGTGAATCACTGAAATATAGAAAAAGTGTTAGAAATTTTGTTTACAATGATTTATGGCACCATCCATTTAAAATTTTTGCTCTTGTATGTATTTAATAACATCTATATTCTGAAGGAGATCAACCCTGAGATTTCTTTGGAAGGAATGATGCTAAAGCTGAAGCTCCAGTACTTTGGCCACCTCATGCGAAGAGTTGACTCATTGGAAAAGACTCTGATGCTGGGAGGGATTGAGGGCAGGAGGAGAAGGGGAGACCCAGGATGAGATGGCTGGATGGCATCACTGACTCGATGGACGTGAGTCTGAGTGAACTCCGGGAGATGGTGATGGACAGGGAGGCCTGGCGTGCTGCAATTCATGGGGTCGCAAAGAGTCGGACACAACTGAGCGACTGAACTGAACTGAATTGAACTGATATCATTAGTATAGTACCACATTTATATGATTTAAAATGCATGTGTATATTTATTGTGTATGTCCCAAATATTTTTTATGAGTTGACTAATCCAGAAAGAAGAAAAAAGACAGTGACCACTGGATTGCATAAGACTAACAAAATTAAAATATAGCTTATTTTTTTCCTATTAAATATAGCATTGGTAAACCAAGAATTTCATTGTTTTCCATGGGTAGTAACTGATGTCAGGGCAAAAAGATGTTGGCAGAGAATGAAATATAAGAAATTAAAACTAAATAGCTTATTCTTTATGTCAAATTGACTCTGCTAGAAGCATTATTCTTCCAATTATACATTGAGTATAAATTGGGTACCTATTGGAATCATAAACGTTTGGATTCCTAGTGGAAAAACCTTAATTATCATTCAGTAGATCTTAAGCACAATCCAGAAACAGTACTAAAAAGATAACTTATCTGTTTACTGTATTTTAGACAGTGGAACTTGATTGAAAAGATTTTCAAAGATCCCTGGCCTTAGGAATTAGCAGTGAGTATTATATCAAATTAGCAGTGCTAACGGAGAAGGCAATGGCAACCAACTCCAATACTCTTGCCTGGCAAATCCCGTGGACAGAGGAGCCTGGTAGGCTGCAGTCCATAGGGTCGCTAGGAGTTGGACATGACTTCACTTTCACTTTCACTTTTCACTTTCATGCATTGGAGAAGGAAATGGCAACCCACTCCAGTGTTCTTGCCTGGAGAATCCCAGGGACGGGGGTGCCTGGTGGGCTGCCATCTCTGGGGTCACACAGAGTCAGACACGACTGAAGTGACTTAGCAGCAGCAGCAGCAGTGCTAAATATTAGAAGTGGAGATTTTCTACTTTTTCTTGGAGAAACCTGATGTTATACACTGAGGGAATTATGTACTAATTGAAAAAAGGTGATTTGGCCACATCCAGGTGAATATTACAGAACAGGAAGCAGTAGTTGAATTTCTTCTAGATCTTTTAGACTTTGGCTGAGCCCCAAGAAACAGACACATTGGGCATCAAACTGACCTGCTTTCATTTGAGGATATGGAATAGCCCTCATTGATAAAGCAGTGCCTGAGAAGGGAACTCCTAAAGCTTTTGTGAGTCAAACCATGGTTTTACTTAACATAGAAGTAGAAGCTGAAGATGCAGTCCCTCCTAAGTTTATGATTCCTGGTCTAGACTGTTTCTTCTACATTCTACAGATTGGGAAATTCAGGTTCCAGTTCTGACTTTGCCCCAGTTTCTCCATGTTTAGGCAGTTTACCTCATTTGTAGCCCTTACATTTCTTCTCCTGAAAAATGAGAAGGATTGAAATTTATTGAATGCTTAACTTGGCTTCCTTGGATAGCTTTAGGGGACCTTGAATTAATGTGAATTTTGCATGTAAATTTTTCTAGGAATAATTTCCTTAGCTGTAAGCATTTTCTCCAATTTATCTATTACTTCAAAAAAATTAAAACTAAATCAGTTAATATGTAAAGTTATTTTCATCTCTTAAGATATAAGAATCCTAGCTTATGCTCAGTATACATTTTTATGAACAGCTTATGAACATAAAATGCTGAGAAAGCACTTTGTGCTACAAGGATTTATTATATTGGCAGGTACCCATTTCTTGTTAGTATTGTATTTCCTGCCTCTTTGTGAAAATCAGATCTACAGCCAGTGATGCCCTATAAACGAGTCAGTTTACAAGCATGCACGTTAAAGAGTCTAGAAAATGAAGAATGTATTCTCATTTGGCGCTCATTTCCTTAGCTTTTTAAAACCAATGTGTTTCACATGACTCTGCCAGTGTGTGTGTCCCAGTGCTCCTCCAGGTCAGCTGGTCACTATTTATGGCCTGCTCATATTTCAGGCTCATATTTGGGCCCTCAGTAACCTGTTTAGGCTGCTGTTTCGGAGTCCATTGCATTTGTTAGCAAAGGCTCATCCTTAGGTTTGAGCCAAACTGGTCAGCTCTTCTCTTTGGGAAGTCAAGGGAGTACCTCTCAGACATTTTTGTCAGTGTCACGTTGTTCTTGGTGCTGTGCTGGAGTGTGAGCTGTGGCCCTGTTTTCCTCTGTTGCAGGTGAATTCGGAAGGCAAAGCCAGTCCTCTGTCACTCCTTCAGATGGCCTCTCCAAGTGGCTTCTGTGTTTTGGTTCGCTTGCCCAAGCTGATCTGTGGAGGAAAAACACTACCAAAAACATTATTGGACATTTTGGCAGACGGCACAATTTTAAAAGTCGGAGTAGGGTGTTCAGAAGATGCCAGCAAGCTTCTGCAGGATTATGGCCTCATCGTTAAGGGGTGCCTGGACCTCCGATACCTAGCCATGAGGCAGAGGTATGGTTTGTATGAACACTTGGATTCCTGTAGCTGTGGGGCGAATATTTTAGCAAAAGTTGTAGGTTGCTGCTACTGCTGCTAAGTCACTTCAGTCGTGTCCCACTCTGTGCGACCCCAGAGACGGCAGCTCACCAGGCTCCCCTGTCCCTGGGATTCTCCAGGCAAGAACACTGGAGTGGGTTGCCATTTGCTTCTCCCATGCACGAAAGTGAAAAGTGAAAGTGAAGTCACTCAGTCATGTCCAACTCTTAGTGACCCCATGGACTGCAGCCTACCAGGCTCCTCCGTCCATGGGATTTTCCAGGCAAGAGTACTGGAGTGGGGTACCATTGCCTTTTACTGAGATTCAATAATGAAGCCTCTAAAATACTTTAGAAGCTTAGAGGCATCTAAGATGCCTATTGAATTTGTGAGGAAATTTTCCACCTTCTGAGAAAACTTTAGCTACCTAGAACTGGTCTTTTAGTGAAACATTAATAAGGTGTCTCTCTCTATAAGCTACAGGTTGTAAACTGATGAACTCCTTAGGCAAATTAGAGTTGCAGATTTTTCTGTTTTTGGCCTGGTGGTGTCATTGACCTCAGATATGCTGATGACACCACTCTTATGGCAGAAAGTGAAAAGGAACTAAAAAACCTCTTGATGAAAGTCAAACAGGAGAGTGAAAAAGTTGGCTTAAAGCTCAACATTCAGAAAATGAAGATCATGGCATCTGGTCCCATCACTTCATGGGAAATAGATGGGGAAACAGTGGAAACAGTGTCAGACTTTATTTTTTTTGGCTCCAATATCACTGCAGATGGTGACTGCAGCCATGAAATTAAAAGACGCTTATTCCTTGGAAGGAAAGTTATGACCAACCTAGATAGCATATTGAAAAGCAGAGACATTGCTTTGCCAACAAAAGTCCATCTAGTCAAGGCTATGGTTTTTCCTGTGGTCATGTGTGGATGTGAGAGTTGGACTGTGAAGAAAGCTGAGTGCCGAAGAATTGATGCTTTTGAACTGTGGTGTTGGAGAAGACTCTTGAGAGTCCCTTGGACTGCAAGGAGATCCAACCGGTCCATTCTGAAGGAGATCAGTCCTGGGTGTTCATTGGAAGGACTGATGCTAAAGATGAAACTCCAGTACTTTGGCCACCTCATGCGAAGAGTTGACTCATTGGAAAAGACTCTGATGCTGGGAGGGATTAGGGGCAGGAGGAGAAGGGGACGACAGAGAATGAGATGGCTGGATGGCATCACCGACTCGATGGACATGAGTTTGAGTGAACTCCAGGAGTTGGTGATGGACAGGGAAGCCTGGTATGCTGCGATTCGTGGGGTCACAAAGAGTCGGACATGACTGAGCGACTGAACTGAACTGAACTGAACTGATGATATTTGGGGGAATTTTAGGTGATTTGACTACATGAAGTCAGTTCTGGGTGGTAACAGTTGGCGGGTAGTGCTGTCCTCTTTAGATGAGCATGTTTTGTTCAGTTTGCCAGAGTCCCCGCCTCTCCTGCTGTAACCCCTGACTCATCCTGATAAACATTTGAATGTACAAACCATGCTTTAGGCCAAAAATGATGAAACCTAATGCTTCACTGAGAGGAAGAGATTGTCCTTTTCCTTGGCATTCTATTATTAGGGAAATTCTACCTTTTTTTAAAGGTATATTTTCATGTATATTTGTGGTCCACGTTTTAATAGTGTGAACTGAAACAGCCCTTATCCCTGACTTTCTCCATGATACTGATACTAAATGTTTGGATGATTTGATAAATCAAGAGAAAGCCTGATTAAAATCTATGTTTATCATAATTTTTTAGTATTAAGTGAAATTCTATTTTGGCTTAGTAAAACTCATAAAGTGTCCATTTTTTTCTAGTAATATATTAAAATATTTACTATATAATTTTTTTAGCTCAGTAAAAGTATTTGGAGTCTACCAGCAAAAGCCACTTTCCATCAGGCCTTCCTCCCCCTAGCACTGGCTCCCCAGAGGTGCCTGTCATGGTCCGGGCGCGGGTTGGAAAAGAATTTCCAAACATGAGACAGAATGAGAGGAAATAAAGTTTATTAGAGTGGGAGACGCTGTTTGTGGACCAGCTCAAGGGAACCGATGTTGAATGGGGATCCTTAGTCCACCTTTATACCCAGGGCAGAGTACAAGGAGTGGGATGGGGTCTTGCGGGTCATTTGCTGGTTGGATGAGGCATGTATACTGGGTGGGGTGAAGAGTAAGGCAAATCCCTCCTCCCTATGGGGTAGGAGGGAAGACAGGTTATACTGCTCCATTAATAATTACCTCATGGGGGAGGGAAAGGCAATAAGGGCCTGATTTTTCCATTCCTCCTTTCCAAGACCCTCCTTGGTTTTATCTGCTCTTTTGTTCTTGGGTCACCATAGTGCCCAGCTACTGCTATTAGAGGACGTGTGTATAGCCGCCAGGAATTGACTCTGGAGCGGACTGTGTGGGCGGGAGTCCCCATCTTCCTCTTAACAGCTGTGTTACCTTTGGCAAGTTCCTGAGCCTCACTGTTCCTCAGTTCCCCTTGTCTGTAAAAAGTAGAAATAACAATATTCCCATCTCATAGGATTGGTGTGAGGATTGAATGGGTTAAACTATGTAAAGAACTTAGAAATAGTGTTTGACATATAGTCAGAGTGCTGGGTAAATTTCAGTCATCATCCTCATCATTACTACCACCTTCAGCACCATGATCATTCGATTGATTTGTCCTTCCAGATCACTTTCTATCCAGTTACAGCCCTCTTTGTGAGTATATGGGCTTCCCTGATGGTTCAGCGGTAAAGAATCTGTCTGCAATGCAGAAGACGTGGGTTCAATCCCTGGGTCAGGAAGATCCCCTGGAGAAGGAAATGGCAACCCACTCCAGTATTCTTGCCTGAAAAATCCCATGGACAGAGGAGCCTGGAGGACTGCAGTCCATGGGGTCGCAAAAGAGTCAGACATGACTTAGCAACTGAGCACACACCCATGCATTGTGAGTGTATAGAAGTTATAAGTACCCTTGCTTACACGGCTAAATGCAGAATGGCCAAGTGTCAAAATAAAAATTTGGCCAAAGTGGAATATTACTGTAAACTTCTCTAGATATAAGATTGAAGCATTAAGCTTTTTAATTTTTAATGAAATCTTATAAAATTTTAAACATTATTTTATTATTGAATACTTTAGTAGTAAAATTTTAAATTTTTGACATTATAGTAGAAGAAATTAGACATTATACTTAACACTTTTAGCTATAGGTTGTCCCTGATGTTGGCTGTAAGAGATTGATACTTTCATTTGACTTTGGAAAGGAACACAAATTTTCTTGGTAACGCTGTTCTCTTTTCTTCATGCTCTCTCTATTTTTATTATATGTTGCTGCTGCTAAGTCACTTCAGTTGTGTCCGACTCTGTGCGACCCCAGAGACGGCAGCCCACCAGGCTCCCCTGTCCCTGGGATTCTCCAGGCAGGAACACTGGAGTGGGTTGCCATTGCCTTCTCCAGTGCATGAAAGTGAAACGCAAAAGTGAAGTCCCTCAGTCGTGTCCAACTCTTCACGACCCTGTGGACTGCAGCCTACCGGGCTCCTCCATCCATGGGATTTTCCAGGCAATTATTGAAACTTGTGTATGATTCTGGAATGTTTCCTAGTGAAACTTTGAAGTGGCAAAGATGGCCTCTTGTTTTTAATTCATCCTCAAAAAATGTGAAGCTTGCCCAAATATGACATTTAAAAAAAAGATTAATGACCTAAATGGAATTGAATTAATAAAAACCAAGTGCTGCTTTTCAGTGAGGGAAATGATTTCAAAAATTACAAAATACCAAGGCTTGATAAATTGGATAGATGTTAAAAAGATTGAAATAAGGATTTTCCTGGTGGTCCAGTGGCAAGAATCTGCCTGCCAATGCAGGGAACCCAGGTTCAATCCCTGGTCCTGGAAGATCCCGCATGCCACAGAGCAACTAAGCCTGTAGCCCACAACTGCTGAAGCCCATGTGCATAGAGCCCGTGCTCCCCAACAAGAGGAGCCGCTGCAGTGTGAAGCCTGCACACTGCTGCTAGAGAGCAGCCCCTGAGAAAGCCCGTGCACAGCAACCAAGATCCATGCAGTCGGAAATAAAATTTAAAAAGTAAACAAAAAAGGATAAAGTAAGTATTTACTGTCATGGAAGGAGGTCCCCGATGCATTAAGTGATAGAGCAAGTTTCAGAACAAAACCAGAACAAATACTAAAACACTATATCTGCTCCCCCATCTAGCCACCTCTTTGCTTATCTGTAGAAAGTGTCTGGAAGGGCCACAGCATAACTCATAAGGGTCATTATTCTTGAGGAGTGGAAGTGAGGGGGTGGAGGACTTCTACTTTTCACCGATTACTCTTCTCTGTTGTCTGCATTTTTAACAATAAGCATTCATTTCTTTTATGATTACTATTATAAAGGAAAACATGAAAAGATTTTAAAGAGAAAGTACTTTGTTTACCGCAAAGTCTTCATTCCCATCAATTGGACCCTGACCTGATATATTTCACATAAGTATATCTGGACTTTTTTTTTTAACTTTTTATTCAGTGCTGCCATTTGGGGGCGATGAAATCCATCAAGTTACTGCTTGTTTTTGTAAGGAAAGACTTCCTTTTCTTTATCATTACAATGATTTCATTTTTCAGAGTAACTGAGGGAGTCCTGTATATCTAACACTGACGGGAACCTCATCTCCTAGCTTCCTCTAAAACTTCTAAGCTCTCACCTGGTAACCAGGAAGTCAGCCCCACTTGTGTAGACTGATTTGTTCTTTTTATTTTTGGACTGATATATTCTTAATTTTACATTAAACTTTATTTGAACTTTCCAATCTTTGGCTAAGTTAATTTTTTTCACCTCCCTGCAGCTATTTTAATCAGAAAGTGTTAAAAAAGTAGAGGATTATTTGATTTTATGGTATCTTCACTCCCTCAGTGAAGATAGCCTTATCATATTTTTCAAATTTGAAAAGTAATGCACAAACACTAGCCAATTCTAATATAAAAAATGTAAGGATTTCTGATTACCCCAAACCCTACACCTAGAGATAGCATCACTAACATTTGATTAATATTTTTCTACTTAACTCTTTGTGCTGCTTCTCTCTCACATACCTAGAGTCACATACACACATTTATTGTGTACTGTATATATATTAATACAAAGAGTTCATAACATATGTTTTCTTTAATAATCTCTTTTTACTTCGCTAATATGTCATGGACATCTTTTCACATCAATATAGATCCACATCCTTATTTTTAACAGCTATATGGAATTTAATTGCATGGATATTTAACTAGTCTTCTATTGAGGGTGTTAGATTATTTCCAGTTCTTTGCTACTATAAATAGTGCTGTAATGAAGATTGTTTTATGTACATTTGCCTGAGGATAATTTACTAGAAGTAGAATTATCAAATCACAGAATATTCCTGTTCAAAATTTTGATAGCTAAAAAAGCCTTGACTGTGTGGATCACAACAAACTGTGGAAAATCCTTAAAGAGATGGGAATACCAGACCACCTTACCTGCCTCCTGAGAAATCTGTATGCAGGTCAAGAAGTAACAGTTAGAACTGGACATGGAGCAATGGGCTGGTTCAAAATTGGGAAAGGAGTCAAGACTGTATATTGTCACCCTGCTTATTTAATTTATATGCAGACTACATCATGTGAAATGCTGGGCTGGATGAATCACAAGCTGGAGTCAAGGTTCCTGGGAGAAATATCAACAACCTCAGATATGCAGATGATACCACCCTAATGGCAGAAAGTGAAGAGGAACTTAAGAGCCTCTTGATGAAGGTGAAAGAGGAGAGTGAAAAAGCTGGCTTAAAACTCAGCAAAAAACAAGATCATGGCATCTGGTTTTATCACTTCATGGCAAATAGATGAGGGGAAAATAGAAAGAGTGACATGCTTTATTTTCTTGAGCTCCAAAATCACTGTGGATGGTGGGTACAGCCATGAAATTAAAAGATTGCTTGCTTCTTGGAAGAATGGGAAACCTAGACATTCCTAGGTTTATGACAAACCTAGACAGCATATTGAAAAGCAGAGACATCACTTTGCTGACAAAGATCCGTACTGTCAAACCTATGGTTTTACCAGTAGTCATGTATAGATGTGAGAGCTGGACCATAAAGAAGGCTGAGTGCTGAAGAATTGATGCTTTCAAACTGTGGTGCTGGAGAAGACTCTTGAGAGTCCCTTGGACAGCAAGGAGATCAAACCAGTCAATCCTAAAGAAAATCAACCCTGAATATTATTGGCAAGACTGATGCTGAAGGTGAAGCTCCAATACTTAGGCCACCGGATGGGAAGAGCTGACTCACTGGAAAAGACCCTGATGCTGGGAAAGATTGAAGGCAGGAGGATAAAGGAATGACAGAGGATGAGATGGTTGGATACGATCACTGACTCAATGCACAGGAGTTTGAGCAAACTCTGGGAGATGGTGAAGGATAGGGAAGCCTGGCATGCTGCAATTCATGGAGTCACAAAGAGTTGGACATGACTTAGCAACTGAACAACAAACAACATTTATTGACAAACTTTTTCATGAAGATTGAACAGATGTTCAGCTCACAAATTTTAGATTAGACTGTAATTTAATTCTTCATGTTCCACAATACTAGATGTAGTTATTTTTAAAGATCTTCATAATCTGATGGAGGTTAAAATTGTATATACTTTTTGTTTTATTTGATGTAGTGAGATTGAGTATCTGTCATTTGTTTATTGGCCATTTATGTGCCTTTTTCGATTGTCCTTTTCTTGTCCTTTGCCCATTTTTGACACATGATTTTATTTATTTCTTGTAGAAACAATTTGCTCTCTAATGGGCTTAGCCTGAAATCACTCTCTGAGACTGTTTTGAACTTTCCTCTTGACAAGTCCCTTCTGCTTCGCTGCAGCAACTGGGATGCTGAGAATCTTTCTGAGGACCAGGTACTTCTCTTATCAGAGTAGTTGAAGAGTGAAAGAGTCATTGCTTATAAAGTATAATTAAAAACTCTAAGCCTCAAAATGATATATGTTGGGTGGAAATGCCTTAAAATAGCCTCCTTGATGATACTCAAGATAAATGCTCTATAATGATGTACATGCCACTTGAATAAAAGGGTAAGACTCGCTGTTCTATTTTTTTTTTTGAGCATTTACTATATGCCAGGGATTTCAGAAAAATGTAAAATTTTTATCACGAATAAAAATGCATACTTTAAAAAAACAGTGTTATAAGACTTATTATAAGGAACAGCAAGTAGTTCTCCTGCCTTCCTCCCTCATTCTTAATTGCTCTTCCTTCTTTTCAGAGGCAACCAATTTCATTTTTTTCTGATAATTATCATTATATTGTAAAATTGCATATATTACTCTTTCCTTTTCTACATATTATCTTTTGACTTCTTGCTGTGGAAAACAGCAAGATTTAGTGTTCTTGCAATTCCTGTATCCCCATACAGATACTTATTCCCTCCCCCATGCTCCCAACAGAGGTAAATCGTCATTTTTATCAGGTTAATATCTACTTATATTGATATTATTTATAGCTGCTCCACATAGTCAATTGCAGTTAAGTATTTTTCTTATACAACTCTGATTTCCCAGGAGTAGTCATTTATATTTTCGTTTGCTTAGTTTTCTGTATACCTGTTAACTATGTCTACTGCAGACTCTCCTCTCTGCTGGTTCAGACACAGTCAGGTAACTTAGTCATTTAAGTTTCCCTTGGAGCTAGCCCTCGTGGAGTCCTTGGTCTTCCTGTTACTTTCAGGACTGGTTGCTCTGTAGCCCTGCCTGCCAGACTCTCATCCTGTTTGTGTTTACCGTCAGAGTCGGAATTCTCTACACCTCTCTGCTATAGCATGTCCTCTGTTTTACAAATCTTGTGTCTTTTTACTTTCTTGTCCCGGTGGAATACATTGAAAATAGCTTCCTGAGAAAAGGAGAATGAGAAGTTAATTTATGACACGCTGCACATCTGAAAAGATACTTGTTTCCTCTCTACTAACTGATACTTTGGCTGAGGATAGCATTTTAGGGTGGAAATCATTTTCCTTCAGAACTCTGAAGACAGTGCTGCTTGTAGCTTCCAGTGTTGATGCTGAGTATGTGACTCGTTTTTTCTTCTTTATTCTTAGTTTTAAAATTCATGATGATATACATTAGTGTGAGACATTTTCCCCTATAGTCTTAGAATTCAGTGGACCCTTTCGATCTGAAACTCATGTCTTTCAGTTCAGGGTATCATTCTCATAACATTTCTTAGGAAATTTCCCTTTCTTTTGTTTCTAGAATTCGTATTGTATGTATATTGGATACCTTGAATTAATCTTCTCGTTGTTTTAGTAAAATGTTTTCTCTTTGATTTTCCATCTCTATATTTTTTGTTTTATCTTCTGGGAAATTTCAAGTTTATCTTTCAATATGTCACTCACATTTTTAATTATTCCTGTTGTTATAAGAGCTCCTGGTCTTCTCTGAATATTCACCTTTAAAATAACTTTTCATTTTTGTTTAATAATATCTTCTATTATCTTAGAGTATTGAAGGTTCTGAAGGTTTTTTTTTTCCTTTCTGCATTGCCTCCTTTTCCTCTGAATTTCTAATTTTAAATGTTTGATTTGGTCTTTGTCTTTCATATTAAAGATTTTTTTTTTCAAATGTTTAGATCCTTACCTATCCATTTTTATTTACGAAGGAGACATTAAAGCACCAATTGAATCTACTGGCCAATTGAATCAAGTGCCAACTGATGAATGAATAATAAAATACAGTATAGCCACAGAATAGAATATCATTCAACAGTTAAAAGGGTACATGCTACAACATGGATGAGTCTTGAAAACATTATGCTAAAAAGTGAAAGAAGCCAGTTACACAAGATCACATATTGTATGAGTCCATTTATATGAAGAGTTCAGAGCAGGCAGATCTGTAGAGACAAAACAAATTGGTGGTTGCTTAGGACTGGAAGAAGTAGGGGATGACTGCTAAAGGATATAAGATTTTTTATTGGGTGGATGAAAATGTTCTAAAATTGATATGATAAAGGTTGCACAATTCTGTAAATATACGAAAAATCCTGAGTCATGCAGCATCTCTAAAAGACATATTTGGGACAGTTGGAGACATTAGAAGGCAACCGTGTATTATTGTATTTTGTCAGTGTTAAAGTGGGTGTGACAGTGGTGTGACTATGTAGGAGAATGTCCTTGTTCTTAGAAGATATGCACTAAAGTATTTAAGGATGAAGTATCATAGTAGCTGCAACTCAATATTGAAAAGTGCTCAGCCAAAAGAGAAGTATTTGGTGAATGTATTATAAAGAGATAAAGCACATGTTGACAATTGTGAATGTTAGTTGTCATTCTTTTCTGTAGGTTTGAAACTTTCAAAAGAAAACATTGGGGAGAAAAGGTTAATTGCCACCAAATTTGAAACCAGATTTGTGATCCATATTGTTATGAAAATTCAGAATTTCCAAAGACTCTTATTCATTCAAAATGTTTATTGTTTTTTTAATTTTAAGCATAATGCTTAATGAGATTTTGTAAAATATAGAAAATAATATTTAAACTTGACATTTAAAGAAATGGCATGAGAGCACAGCACATATGGCCAAATTTTTTTGACTAGTGAGTTTTATTATCAGTAACTGTAAACTATAATCAAATGTTGGTAACTGTAAGTCTTTTCTCTCAGGCCACTAGAATCTTCTAGTCTTCTACCCAAGAAGTATAAGCCTACAGCCTATATTCTGGTAGCTGAGTGGAAGAGGTGGTGCTGGTTATCTGATTATTTAATATGTAGATTTTCCCATAATCCCTCTTTTGCCCACTTTGCCCCCAACCTCTGCCACCCCTGATATTACTAGGTTCAGATCCTCTGTGATTTAACCACTATATAACTTACACTTGTCAAAACCCAAACTCTGTACACTGAGTAAAACAAAGCAGTAATATGAGTTTACTGCAGTAAGTCATGTGACCTGGTACTTCATTTTTTTTCATTGCTAACTATACTTCATTGTATAGATAGACCACATTTGTTCATCATTTGGTAGAATTTTAAGTTGCTTTCCTTTTTTTAGGCTGTTATGAATAATGCCACTCTGAATATCTGTGTATAAGTTTTTATGTGGACATACATCTTCAGTTCTCTTGGGTAAACAGCCTACAATGGAATTGCTGAGTCATATGGTAACTTTATGTTAACTGTTTCAGCAATTGCCAAACTATTTTCCAAAGTAACCCACCAGCAATGTATGAGGGTTCCAATTTTCCATATTGTGTCTGATTTGGTTTTAATTTATATTTCCCTAGTGACCAATGATGCTGAGCATCTTTCATGTGCTTATTGGCTAATGTTGTATCCTCTTTGGGGAAATGTCTATTCAGATCCTTTGTTCACATTTTAATTATGTTGTTTGTTTGTTTTTTTTATTTTATTTTTTAATGTTGTTTGTTTTTAAATTGTTGAGTTTTAACAGATGTGTGTGTGTGTGTGTGTATGCATACATATTCTTTATATATTCTGGATGCTAATCTCTTATCAGATATATAATTTATAAATACTTTCTCCCATTTTCTGCAAATTTTCCTTTCACTTACTTGATGGGATCATCTGAAGCATGAAAGTTTTAATTTTGATGAGGTCCAGTTATCTGTTTTTTTCTTTTATTCTTGATGCCTTTGCTGTCATATCTAAGAAATTGTTGCCTGACCTAAAGTCATGAACACTTACTCTTATGTTTTCTTCAAAGAATCTTATGTTTTAGCTCTTACACCTAGGTTCGTAATTCATTTTGAGTTAATTTTTGTGTGCAGTCTGAAGTAGGAGTCCAAATTTATCCTTTTGCATGTAGATAGCCAGCTATTCCAGCACCATTTGTTGAAAGTGCCTTGGATTCCTTATCATTTGAAAACAATTTGTTAAAAAAGTATTCTCCACTCTTCACATTCAAACACCTTCTTTTCCTGTGGAAGACTGCTTGCTGACAGATATGTAGATGGTTGTAAATTTTCTACGTGGAAAATTTTATCCAAATTTCTTTTTCTAATATTCTGTTCTTTTTTTGTTGTTCTAAAAGAACACACAGAAAAAAGATCCATACTAATAGTGTTATTTACCAGGCTTGATTATTAAAGGTGAATTAAAGGAATTTTAATTAAAGTCCTTACATGCTTTGTTAGGAAGAGCTATTAATAAAATTAACAGTTTTGACTACTTTTATTTATGACCGGCTTGCCTGTGCCTAGTTGCTTGAGAGAATGACTTACTATTCAAAAATTCCAGAAATAGACCCTTGTGACTTTTGATCTGAGGTCCACGTTTGAAGCTGTTTTTCTTGTTTTACACATCTTATTAGTATGTACAGCAGTTTGCTTCTGATCAGTAGTCACACAGGCCTCTTAATGAATCTTGGTGTCAGTTGTCCTAGGTGATGACGATTTCCAAAGTGAAATTCATGTACTAGCTGTCAGACCTGTGATAAGCACCCTACCCCAAGCTGGAAGAAAATCTGTCCAGCAGGTGTGGACAGATAGAAGATAGAATACATAGAAGATAGAAGACAGATAGCAGATAGAAGGAAACTTCACTGATTTATATAGATTAGGAATTTCAAGCATGACTTATTCTAAGAAGTCATTATTTCTATGTTACATGAGGATTCATTATACCATTTGATTTATTTTTGTCTAGTTTGATTTTTTTTGTAATGAAAAGGTTTTAAGGAGTAGATGGTGCCTGAGTTACTGTGCATCTTGAGTTAGAACCTGGAAGCGGTCTCTTACCTTTCTCTGACTTTTCTCTTTAGGTAATTTATGCTGCCAGGGATGCCCAGATTTCAGTGGCTCTCTTTCTCCATCTTCTTGGATACCCTTTCTCTAGGAATTCGACTGTAGAAGAAAACGATGACCATACTGTCTGGAGAAAAATCTTAGAGAAATGTCAGGATGTGGTAGATATCCCATTCCGAAGCAAAGGGCTTAGCAGATCAGGAGAAGAGGTTAATGGGGAAGCAACAGAATCTCAGCAGAAGACAAGAAATAAGAAGTCCAAAGCTGATGGAACGATGCCAGGCAACCACCAAGGGAGAGACCCCAGAAAACATAAAAGAAAGCCCCTGGGAGTGGGCTATTCTGCCAGGTAACTGAGTCGTTCTGTGTCTAGTAGGTTCCGTGGCCCCGCCTGCAGCAAAAGGCATGATGCTTTACCCTGGGTCTGGGAAGAAGGCTTGTGTGGTAAGATGGCAGAGGCTCTCCAAGGATTTTTATTTTTCCTTTCCTTTAAGGACATTTGGAGCTAGCCTTTATTTGTGTACTTTTCCCTTTTACCCTTCTACTGTTTTATTTTTGAGCAGTGGAAGTGGAAATGAGGAGTGCTTAACCTAGCTTTGCCACTGACCTTGATACAACCTTAGAGCTGTATTTCTACTATAGATGAGAAAAGTGAAAGTGTAGTCCCTCAGTTGTGAACCCCGTGGACTGTAGCCCTCCAGGCCTCTCTGTCCATGGGATTCTCCAGGCGAGAATACTGAAGTGGGTTGCCATTTCCCTTCTCCAGGGGATCTTCCTGACCTGGGGATTGAACCTGGATCCTCCGCATTGCAGGCAGATTCTTTACCATCTGAGCCACCAGGGGGTATAATTATTATTCCTTGCGTGCCTCAGGAGAGCAAAGTAACATGAAGTGCCTCAGACTTTTCAGGAGAAATGAATCATCTGATTTCTTACTCATTTGGCATTTGATTGTTTAGAATGGTATCCAGGCCCTAAACTTATGTTATTCTCTAGTCAATGAGAATTTTCCTGTACAGCTTATGTCTCTATTGAAGAATGATGACTAATAAATACTTTGAAGTGGAAGTTTGGTTCCTCTAAGCAAAATGCCTTTAGGAATTGGATGATTAAATTGAAGCAAGTATTGCATATGAGCCAGAAATAAATCCACAAGGCACTCATTACTTTAGCTTGAATTTTAATTGACTTGGTTTAATCCAGTGATTACAGGGAAGTTTCTTCATGTTCTGTTCCTGCTTGCTTTCATGGTAGAACCATATAAACACTACCCAACTTACTCCCCAATTTCCCAATCTATAAATATAAAAACTAATGGTATAAACTAATTCACTTTAATTTCTCTTTCCTAGCCCATTGTAGATGGAGGAATAAACATGGTTTCTCACCATGTTTTTTTGTCCCCCATAAATGTAACACATGACCCTAGTGTTGAATGGCTTGGGTCACTCAGAATATAGGAAGGTAGCTGATACCTTGATCAATAGTTTGCTCCAAATTTTAGATTTCTCTCTCCCTTCCCCCCAGAAAATCACCTCTCTACGATAACTGCTTTCTCCACGCTCCTGATGGACAGCCTCTCTGCACTTGTGATCGAAGAAAGGCTCAGTGGTACCTGGACAAAGGCATCGGAGGTTTGAGATTCAGCCGTCTTACTTGATTTATAATTAGGTGCATGTGGGTACTGACTGGAGTGGGCCTAAGATAAGGGAGAGGGTTGCGATGTGTAGAAGGCAGAGAGCCCTAGACACACGCGGGATGGAGCTGTTCAAAGCCCAGAAATAGTGATCCCTGCCCAGGATACAACAGAGAACCACTAAGGTGGTGCTTCTTCCCTCAGGGAGAGGTGGGCGGATGGTCATGCGCTAACGCTGCCTCTCTCCTCTAAGAGCTGGTGAGTGAAGAGCCTTTTGTGGTCAAGCTGCAGTTTGAACCTGCGGGCAGACCCGAATCCCCAGGAGACTACTACTTGATGGTTAAAGAGAACCTGTGTGTGGTGTGTGGCAAGAAAGACTCGTACATTCGGTGAGTGTCCAGCAGGCTGGGGCTGCCCTCTTGTCTGCCTCTGATGGAAGTTGCCCTTCAGGCCACATGCAGGGCCCTCGGTGGGCTTGGTTGAGTCTGCCCCCTTTCGCTTAGAGACTTGTCCCCAGGGGGCATCCCAGTATCCCTGAGAGCTTCGACACTGCCTGGCCTTGCTGTGGTGGTGCCTGCCACGACCCCCTGCCCCCCAACTGGAGCCAGTTTTTGGTTTCTGGAATGAAACACTCTTGTCAAAACAGTTTGCCATGAGAGAGTCGTTCCTTTTTGCTCATGAAGGAACGGAAACCAGTTCCTTCAGAAGCTGCCTTTTTGTGTCCTTCTGATCCTCCCCTGAGTGGCTCACAGGCTTTGTGACCCTGGGTACATCAGTATCCAGGTGACCTGAAGGCACCCTCTGGAATAGTCTGAGATTATATGCGTCAACGTCCCCAGGCAATAAAGGTGACGTTACCACTGGGCCCAGGTACCCAGACACCTGGGCTTTCTCCCTGGCTACTGAAGTGTGGTAACTCACTTGGCTCCTATCTCTTCTTGCAAAGTGAGACAAATAGTTGTGGCGGGCAGCAGTTTTCCTGAGAGCTTAGTTCTCCTTAGAAGACAATGATGGACTTTGATGAATAAACAGGGAAATAATTTGAGAGTAAGGGAGTCTTCAGATGAAGGAAATGGGCTCTTACAGGTCACCAGGCTTCCAAAATTTCGGGAGTAGGCCATTAGAATTTCTTTTCATTTCTAAGATACTTTTCCGTTGGGGAGCACAGCCTTCCCAGAGCTGGTTATTAGCCTCTTCCTACCCCTGGCTCGCCAGAGGAGTCGGGGAGCCGGTGGTCTGCGCTAACTTCAAGGAGAGGGGGACCCAAGGGCCACAGGCAGGTGGGCAGAGACTGGAATAGGTAGTCGGGCCTTTATGTCATGGCGGTTGGGTTTCGGGGCCCCAGCTCCTCAGTCGTGTTTAGGCCCAGATCAGAATCCCAGCAGGGCGCCTGCCGACTCGGTGTTCAGTCTGTGTCGTCGGCTAATGCGCGCTGCCTTGTGCTGGCTCCCTTAGGAAGAACGTGATCCCGCACGAGTACCGGAAGCACTTTCCCATCGAGATGAAGGACCACAACTCCCACGATGTACTGCTGCTCTGCACCTCCTGCCACGCCATCTCCAACTACTACGACAACCACCTGAAGCAGCAGCTGGCCAGGGAGTTCCAGGCCCCCATTGGCTCCGAGGAGGGCTTGCGCCTGCTGGAGGATCCTGAGCGCCGGCAGGTGCGTTCGGGGGCCAGGGCCCTGCTCAACGCCGAGAGCCTGCCTGTGCACCGGAAGGAGGAGCTGCTGCAGGCGCTGCGAGAGTTTTATCGCACAGACACGGTCACGGAGGAGATGCTTCAGGAGGCAGCCAGCCTGGAGACCAGGTATGATCTGCGGTCCTGCTCAGAGGGGAGTGAGGACTGGGCCAGTGTCTTTACGCCCGCTGCTCGGTTTGAGTGCCTATAGGGCAGAGCAGGTGCCCTGCGGCAGCCTCGGGCTCACCCCAACTTAGTCTGTGTGGCTCAAAATAACCAGGCAGGTGGGACAGAGCAATCTATTTGCTGATTAACTTTCTAGAGGAGACTTGCTTTCTGTCCTTGACCTTTTAAGATCATATCTGCACGTCCAGCCATTTTCCTAATGAGCAGGAGAGTTCAAAGGCGCTGGAGTTGAACCTTATGCATTCTCTGCAGAAGGAAATCTTCCGGTCAGCACCGAACAGTGTGTGGTTTTGCATCTTTTCCCGTATCCAGGTCGGTGGGAATTGAGACACAGGGGTTCTTGTTTCCTGTCTCTAACCTGCCTGGCCTGCTGAATGGCATGCTGGCCAGGATTGCTGTTAGTATTTAAATTACTTTTTAGTTTTTGCTTCCTTGCTTGCTTTCTCTCTCTTTCCCCCTGAGTACCTAGTTGAATTCACCGAATTCATATCATTTAACTCAGTGTCCCTAGATGAGAGGCATTTTATAGTCCTGAGAAATGACTGGCAACTTGGCCCAGATGATAAAAACTCTGGGCTGCCTATTATAGTTTGCTTCCCAACTTGTCAGTTCTTTCCAGGGATTGAAGTAATTGATAAGTTCACAAATCCTGATAGTGCTGCTGGTTGCCTATAAGTTTTGTTATTAAAAAAAAAAAACAACCATAAACAATTATAGCAACTAATATTTATTGAACAAATTTTTATAGATATGCTAATCTGTTTAGCCCAGTTAATAAACTTTATATTAATTGCCTTAATTATTTCTTATAACAACCCTGTGAGGTAGGATTTAGATTTCTTATTGATTTCTGCTAACATCGTATCCTGTATTTTTTTAATCTCTCAAGATTTAAAAATTATTCTTAAGATTATTTTCCAAACTTTATTTTAGATACCTCAAAATTAAGGTTAAGATTACATTACAAATTAAGGAGACTGGCTCCTTTAACCAGTTCCCAAAAGTATTTCCTAAAACAGCTACATTTCCCCTTTCTAGTAAATTCATCTTGCTGCCTTGGATGGGAGGGTGCTGGGCTTGGATGTCTAGGACCAAGAAGAACAGCCATTTGGGGGAAGTTAGGCAAGTTAATGGTATGTCTGTGAGCTAAATAAGAAAATGCCCCACAAATACCCAGAGGACACGAACAGGCTAGACAGGGAGGATTGAGAGTCGGGTGTGGACCCAGGGAGAGGAACTGAATCCCAGACAGGGAAATCCTTTCATTCACAGGAGGTGACGGCACTGTTCACAAGGCATCTTAGTGAGAAAGGAGGCAGGGCTTCATCTTCTCATTAAACAGCACGAGCTGTGCAACTGAGCAACCACGGTAGCATTTCGTTGTGACCCAAACACGTCTTGTGGATGTGGCTTGGCATTTCTTTGTATGAGAATGAAGGCACCAAAGAAATATGCCGCCTTTATTTTACATTCAGGTATTATACTGTGATCAAAACCCGGAACACGTGGGCTGATTGAAGAGCTCATATAAAGACTAAGTATCGATCAGAATGCGTAGCCTAAAAGAAGGGCGAGGGCCTTCCGTGGTGGTCCAGTGGCGAAGACCCTGCGCTCCCAATGCTGGGGCCTAGGTTCTTCCCCTGGATCTGATAGAACTAGATCTGAACTGCAGGTGGGTCCTTCACCATCTAAGCCACCGGGAAGCCCTAGATCCCACAGGCCACAGCTAAAGATTCCACATACTGCAACAAAGATTGACGATCCCCCGTGCTGCAACCAAGACTCAGCGCAGTCAAATAAATAAATATTAAAAAAGAAGAAGGGTGAGCCGATAGGAAGGAAACCCTTGAGTAAATGAAAGACCTCTGTTCTCCACCCATCATCTGCTAGGCAGTGGGGCCCCCGATAGTAGGGTTGAGTGTTATGCAGTGGCTTTCCCACAAGTATAGCTCAGAATCCCCAGATGCCTTCTCTTGGATCGATGGTGCTTAGTATGTTCGAACTATTTTTAAAAAGTCAGTTATGGGAAAGATGTTTTTAAAAGCATCAGAGTAGCCACCCCTCAGGACTCCGTAGCCTCTCTATGTACCCCATGGCGGCCCCTTGGCCCACAGCACCTGGAGCCGTTGAGATGCTGTCCTGTGCTTGCTTTCCTCAGACCCTTGTCCTTTGTATCTTGGCAGGATTTCCAATGAAAACTACGCTCCTCACGGGCTGAAGGTGGTGCAGCGCCACACCCAGGGCGGGCTGCGCTCCCTCATGCAGCTGGAGAGCCGCTGGCGGCAGCACTTCCTGGACTCCATGCAGCCCAGGCACCTGCCCCAGCAGTGGTCGGTGGACCACAACCATCAGAAGCTGCTCCGGAAATACGGGGAGGACCTTCCCATCAAGCTGTCGTGATCGCTGCCTCCCTTCTGGGTTAGGACGCCTGGGAAGCTGGAGCGGGGGGAGCTGCCAAGTCACCTCTTCCTGTTTTAATGTCATTGTCAGATTCTGGTGACACAACTCACAATACTAACCCGTCGTGATCATCCCAGGATGCTTTTGGTGGAGCAAGGCTATGCTTTCAGGGGTGCTCCTGGTTTTGAATTTCAGCTGGGCAGAGTGAGAATTCTCTATTCCACCTTTTTCTGGACAAATGGGAACCTTGGCCTACATATTTTTCCCCTCTCCCTATAATGCTTTCCCTATACAGGCAACACATGAAGGATTCTTCCTGAAGTGTCTTGTTAAAACTCTCAAGTTTTTAATATTTTTTCTTCCCTGTCCAGCGTGTTGGTTTATCTCAAACAGGACCTGTCAAGTATTTCAATCCCACCCGGTTAGGAGGGAGAAAAAAATAAAACGTTCTTCTAGAGGTTGGAGAGGTGGAAAGGGGTTGGATTCATATTCCCAGTTCAGCCTCATGATTAGAAGTTCTTTGGCTTGATGCTATGCTGGAGCTCACCTGGATGGGGACCTGGCCCAGCTGGGCTGCTTCGGTTTATTACACATCCTTGAAAATGCTCCCCTTTACTCTTTCAGGACCAAGGCAGCACCTTCCTGCCATGTGTTTTCACCCTAGCACTGGAGGGGATTCTTTTCTGGAAAGAGGCCTGGGTGGGCCACAGAGAAGCTCAAGCACCGTCTCCCTAGAGAACTGGGATGATTTGCTCAGCTTTTGGCTGTTTGTTGCAATCCTCCTGCCCAGAACGTCAAGATTTTTGGCTAATCCCTTTCTGAGAGGAAGATTATCTTTTCTCAGAATCAGTATCTGGTCCCTTCAGTGTTCTGTGTTCTATCAGATTTGCAATACTGACCTCTTTTAAGCTCTTTAATTCTCTCCAAGAGCCATTTGGTCAGGTTGCAGTGAGAGGATTTCTCCATCTCCCATCTTGCCTGGGACACTGGGATTAATTAATCCATTTTGATGTTCAAAACGGTGGTGTTTCTCATCTTTCTAAATGTGAGGCCACCACTTTTAGCATGAAATCAACTTATTAGTGATTAGTATCTTTTTTAAAGTATAACGAAAACTTTCTTACCTTACAAGATTTTAACAAGCTTTAAAAAAAAAAATTTATGGCCAGAATTCAACAGGAACTCTGTTTTGGAACTGTGCCTGAGTTGGTGATAGCTGCTCTAACATTGATAAGTAAACAACTTCTAAGCACAAAGTTCACGAATTGTAAATGTAAAACTTTTTGCTTTATAACTTTGTAAAATCAGTGAATACTCTTGGGGAGGGAGATCTTTATCCTATAGGTCCCTGCCGTGTGGCAGCCCATGGTGTGTGCTAAGTCGCTTCAGTCGTGTCCGACTCTGTGCGACCCTATGGACTGTAGCCTGCCAGGCACCTCTGACTGTGGGATTCTCCAAGCAAGAATGCTTGAGTGAGTTGGCATTCCTTTCCAGGGGATCTTCCGCAGCCAGGAATTGAACCCACATCTCTTATGTCTAACCTGCATTGGCATGCAGGTTCTTTACCACTAACGCCACGTGGGAGGCCCATGGTATGTATGCACCGAATCCCCTACCCCATCCCACCCCTCCCCACCCTGCCTCCCCCACACCCCTAGCTTTGACCCCTGGACAGCAGCCCACCACCCATGCATATCTTGCATTTTTTTCCTCTTCCCTTCCCACCCATCCTCAAATAGGTGTTTCTGGGGTCTAAATCAAAAAGTCTTGAAAACAAATAGTACCAGCTGCTTTGGGTGCCCTATGTTCAGCACACTAGGTTGTTATGGGGCTGTAACTGCACTGGAGCCCGCGGCAGGGGACCGGGAAACGGATGGGCCCTCGTCATAGTAGTCAGGCTTGCCACAAGGGGGCGCCTGTAGCTCTTGCTTTATATGCATTTTTGAGAAATAAGTGGCTTTTCTACCTGGTCCTTGAACAAAACTCACGACTTATATTTCAGATTGTGTATATCTGGTTTTGAGTCACTTTGATAAGTTTTATAAGAAAAACCTCTTTCTCTTAAGAGACTAGGGCTCTTCCTTTCTCTTTCCCTGTATCCTCACACTGAGAGGTGAGAATCGTGTCCTAAGAGGTTGTTTAAGGTGCTGTGGTTGCTGCAGGTAGAAGGAATGGGTTCTCCAGTAGAGCTCCCTGCAGAGCTTAATATCACAGAGCCAGCAGCCAGGACAGAGGAAAAATCTGGACTATGGCACACGCAATCTCTGTCCTTTTTAGAACACACGCTGTTTGGATTTGAATCTTTTCATTTTTTTAAATCGACCTTGGACTTTAGCAGCCTGTCCCTAAGACTGACAGTTACTATCTCAAATGAGTTATTTTAGGGTAGGCATATTTTAAAATAATTTTTTTTCTGATATAAAAGTCATGTGTATGCTTGTTAGAGAAGAGAGAATGAAAATCCATCATCCCTCCATGTAGAACAAACCTAATCTCTGCAGGTATGTTTATGAATTTCCTTTCAGTATTTAAAAATGCATATATCATGTGTAGTATTTAAACAGGCTTGAGAGTCATATATATATAGCTTGGTATCCTATTTTTCCTTGATTTAACATGGTATCATAAGTAATTTCTTATCTCTTTAAATCTTTGAAAGTAGATTTCCTGTAACTCGACTTTACTTTATTATCCATGCCCACACTGTTGAAATTTTTGGTTGCTTTGGATCCTTTGTTAATATCAATGATGTATGTGATGAACTTTTGTGTGTGTAAATCTTTGACTATAACTTTGCTAACTTATTTAGGTTAGAACCTTAGAAATTGGATTGCAAGAAGGGGGAGGCACGTTGCTGGAGTGAGTACAAATTGATATCCATTTTTAGGGGTTTCTGTGATGGGAATGTTTGCCTTTGACCCTTTCCCTCACGTCCTAGGGCATTCGCTGTGTTTCCTTCTCTGTGAGCAGCAGTGAGCGGACAGTGTCACAGCAAAGGCCTCTCTGATGTGCCTGAGCATTACGATTGCAGCCTCAGAGTCTTTTTTTGTTCTTCCCTTCTGCTCCCATCCTTTCTTGCCTCATTCCTCCTTGCAGCAGTGATTTTTGGAAATACTGTTTGTTTTAAAAGAAAATTGTAAAAAAAAATAAAAAATAAAAAATTTTATTTTAAAATAAAGGTTATGGCCTTTCCTCCCCCCCCCCCCAATAAACAAGCAATTAATGATTTGCCATCCTAAAGCGAACAAAGCATGATATTCAGGGATTTGTTTCCCTCTTAAGAGTGCAGCCATAAGTTACTTATTCTTATCCATGTCACAGACAGAGATCAGATGACAAAACGTGTTCTGTTGAAATAAAGCCATTTTAATCCCTCATTTTAGACTCTCAGGAGCCCAGCAGACAGAAAGAGCTTTTGTTCAGCTTCCTATTCTAATGTTAGGGGCCCTAACATTTGACTATTATTTAAATTCTTTGTTACCTTGCCTCTCTGAGTTTTTCATTCATTCATCCATCTTTTTTTTTTTTAAATTCATTATGTCTCATCCTCTAAGAGGTACCATAGTTTCTCAGGTTACTAGTTTGCTAATTATTATGTATTTTAAAAGGATTCTTCTTTGGTCTTGTCTTTTCTGTTCTTTACGTGGTCATTTTTAGAGTACCTCATCCCTCAGGAATGCAGTTGAGAATCAATTTTTCTTGGATGAGATAAACTATAAGAGGGTGTAAGAATGATTCTTGTATTGTTTTTGTTTAGTCACTAAATCATGTCTGATGTTTTTACCACACCCCATGGATTATAGCCGGGGCTCCCTAGGTGTCCCTCGTGGTAAAGAGCCTGCCTCCCAGTACAGGAGACTTAAGAGATGTAGGTTCGATCCCTTGGTTGGGAAGATCCCCTGGAGGAGGGCATAGCAACCCACTCCAATATTCTTACCAGAAGAATCCCATCAACAGAGGAGTCTAGTAGGCCACGGTCCATAGATTTCCAAGGAGTTGGGCATGACCAAAGCAACTTAGCAAGCACGCATGGACTGTAGCCCTCCAGGCTCCTCTGTCCATGGGATTTCCCAGGCAAGAATACTGGAGTGTTTTGCCATCCCCTCCTCCAGGAGATGTTCTCCACTAAGGGATCGAACCTACATCTCCTGCACCGGCTGAGCCACTGGGGAAGCCCCAATCCTTGTATAGTTGACTCTTGATTGAATAATGTAAAAATTATACATAATCCTCAAAATACTTTTTTTGGAACTGACTTACTCTTTTTAGGTATTCCCCAAGTTGCCCCCTCATGCTGGAGCCAAATACCTTCCGTCTGTCCCCAGTCCTGGGGCAGTTTTGCATCAGGCGTTGGAGCTGGGCTGACATGCAGCCAAACAGTTGTTCCACTTGTTCAAAAGTGCCTGTTCCCACTCTACCAGGGAGATGCCTTTGCCTGTGGCACCACGGTCCTTACTTAACTAGCAGCGTGTTATTTGGGAAAATGGGAAGTACATTAGACCATTATTTCCTCACTGGCCTTGTCTGTGGCCAACTCTGGTTGTTGGCACCCCCCAGTCACTGTGGGTACTGGACCAAATGGGCAATCCCGTGGGAGATAAGCAGGAGCTGACTTCCTGTGCATGGGAAAAGGGAATGTTGGAAGCCCTAGTCCACCCTTAGAAGAGGATGTTCCCTCCTCTAAGGCAGTGGTACTTGCTGCCTTAGAAGGTCACACTGTCTGACTGAGTGGAGATAATTAATCTCATATCCTCCAGACCGAACTCAAGGCATTTGCCCTCCTTGCAACTTCCTTATTTGCTTTTAATTCTTGAATTTTTCTCTCTTGCCTGATGGGTAGCCTGTTGCCTTTCTGCCAGCATAAGCTTCAAGAGCCGCTGAGTTTACAGTCAGCATTATTATCAACGTGATGTGTGGTCCAGATATTCCCGAGTTGCAGAGGCTACTTACATGCTACACCTGCTTCCCAAAGATCTCCCTTCTCAGGCTGCAACATGCTGGGGCAGAGTTGGGATCCTGACTGCTCAGACCACCAGGGTATCTGTTAAGTCCTGGATGAGAATCCAAAATTTGAGCTTAGTGAGTTGGTGGGGGTAGAAAGAAATAGGAGATTGAGACATGGGCAGTTTTAAAGAAGGTGCATTTATTTGGTTAGTGGGGGAGGATGGGAGCATAGTCCATGGACTTACCTTTTTAAAAATATAAATTTATTTTAATTAGAGGCTAATTACTTTACAATATTGTATTGGTCATACATCAACATAAATCTGCCACGGGTGTACACGTGTTCCCCATCCTGAACCCCCCTCCCACCTCCCTCCCCATACCACCCCCTGGGTCATCCCAGTGCACCAACGCCAAGCACCCTGTATCATGCATCGAACCTGGACTGGCAATTTGTTTCACATATGATATTATACATGTTTCAATGCCATTCTCCCAAATCATCCCACCCTCTCCCTCTCTCAGAGTCCGAAAGACCGTTCTATGTATATGTCTCTTTTGCTGTCTCGCATACAGGGTTATCATTACCATCTTTCTAAATTCCATATATATGCATTAGTATACTGTATTGGTGTTTTTCTTTCTGGCTTACTTCACTCTGTATAATAGGCTCCAGTTTCATCCACCTCATTAGAACTGATTAAAATGTATTCTTTTTTGGACTTACCTTTATATTTTGCTTCTTGTGGCTCAGCTGGTAAAGAATCCGCCTGCAATGTGGGAGACCTCGGTTTGATCCCTGGGTTGGGAAGATCCCCTGGGGAAGGGAAAGGCTACCCACTCCAGTATTCTGGCCTGGAGGATTCCATGGACTGTAGTCCATGGGTTTGCAAAGAGTCAGACACGACTGAGTGACTTTCACTTCACTTCAAACTCAATTGTGTAGTGTATTGGAGGATCAAGAGGCCTTGGTGATAGTGTCTGGTTCTGGCCATCAGCTATGTGTCTTTGGACCAATCGCTTAACTTTTTTGGATTCCTTTCTGTCCCGATAAAACTAGGAGTTTGAATTAGATGTGCCGAAAGGGGCCTGCTAGGGAGGCATTCTGTAATGCATCCCACTGTTGTTTGGTGTGGCACTTTCCCGCGGGTGCTGTGTGCCTTCTGCTTGGTTTCACATTCTCATCCCACCCCAGCCCTGGGAACGAGGCTGTGCGTGAAGGGAAGCGGGGTGAGGAAGGCAGGATGCCACGCCGTGTCCTCCCAGCCTGCTGACTAGGGCCGAGCCTGCTCCCTCCATCCGGAGCTCCACCTGGGGTCAAAATACTCTTCTCGCCAGAGATGTACTGTGTGTGGCCTTAGGGAACTCACATTTCTATTCCGTTCACTATTTGACAGTAAAGAAGAGAAATCTTTATCTTCACCCACATTGCCAGTGCCGTAAGGCTTAATAAGAAATCAGCATGGACGAGAAATGAGGCATCTTTGCCAAGTGTTGTACATGGGAGGATGTTGGGGAGGAAAAAAACAAGGTTTCTCATTTAAAGATCAGAGATGTTGAGGCTGTGCCATAGAGAGAGAATTGAATAGAACTGGGCACTTGGAAAGGAAAACGTTAAATCAGTAAGTTAATATTCTCTTTTTTTATGCTGTCAGGACTACCTAAGAAAATCTGAGGGGTCCGCTGTGTTACATTGTTCTCCATCCGTGCGTCCTAAGATAATTAACTGCCAGGGAGACTTGAGAAGTCTCTGGGACCTGCCTTTCTATAACCCTGACCCGCCTGGGCCTTTGTCCTGCTTACCTTTCTGGCCACCAGGGAGACAGACACGTGCAAAATGCAAAGATTGTATTTTATAAGCTACCGAGAGACATTTTCCCCTCTGTGTATCCATTCTCTGTGACCTGGCAAAAAATACACATTCTAGTCCGTCATTGTGCTTCGTTTCAGTCCCAAAGAGGTTATGGTGTATTGGCTTTGTGTTGCATAAATTTCTTTGTACCAAGTATGCTAAACTTGAAGCTCTTTTCACAATAATCACATCAATGTAGAGATGAGTCCCCCTTTTTCTACCATATTGGGGTCATTTTGTTGTTGTTCTGGATTAACAACCAGATTGCCAAAAAGGAGGCTAAAGTATATCTCTCTCCCCTCTCCTAAAATGTAGACATCTTTTGTTATATCTTGGGCTTCCCTGATAGCTCAGTTAGTAAAGAATCTGCCTGCAGTGCAGGAGACCCCGGTTTGATTCCTGGGTCGGAAGATCCACTGGAGAAGGGATAGGCTACCGACTCCAGTATTCTTGGGCTTCCCTTGTGGCTCAGCTGGTAAAGGATCCGCCTGCAATGGGGGAAACCTGGGTTCGATCCCTGGGTTGGGAAGATGCCCTGGAGAAGGGATAGGCTACCCACTCCAGTGCTCTGGCCTTGAGAATTCCATGGACAGTCCATGGGGTCGCAAAGAGTCGGACATGACTGAGCGACTTTCACTTCACTTTGTTATATGTCACAGCGCCAATTGGAGCCGCAGTCAGTTGGCTCAGTTCCTTTCTAATCAAGATCTGTATGTTTGGCCCTGGAGGTTTGGTCAGCCTGAGCTGTAGTCCATATGGCTTCCTCTGAGTTCTTGGATACAATGAGCAAGACTAAAGTTGGCTCCGAAAAGGAACAGAGGATGACTTGGGGTTAGTTTTTCTTTTTTAAATGTTATACAAGTGCAGAGAGTTGGCTGCCATCCCCCTCTCAAACCATCAGCAGAGCTTGACCTTGGCCAAGATTTTGCCTCATCCTCTCGGCATTTTAGCATCGAGTTGCGTTTCAGCTATGGAATGCTTAACCAAAAGCACATGCTCTCGTGGTAGCTTCCAAGGAGCAAGTTTTTGCAGAAAGTCCACATCATGTTGTTTTCTCAAAACAACTGTTTTCTCTGAACCACCAACCCAATAAACCCCCAAATGGTGATTCTTTGGTTTATTTCTACACAAGGGCTGAAATTTTTGCTGCTGTTAATAATACTTTATTGGAGTGCAATATAGTAAAAACACAATAAATACAATAAAGCGTACAAATCTTATAAGTACAGCTCGGTGAATTTTGATGAATATATATATATACCTATGTCATTAGGAGACTTCCCTGGTGGCTTAGTGGTAAAAAATCCACTTGTCAGTGCAGGAGACATGGATTTGATCCCTAAGCCGAGGAGATCCCTTGGAGAAGGAAATGTCAACCCACTCCAGTATTCCTGCCTAGGAAATCCCATGAACAGAGAGGAGCCTGGTGGGCTCTAGTCCCTGGGGTCAAACATAGCGACTAATTCATGTAATCATGAAGGGCTGGAGTTTTTTTGTATTACATGAAACATACATCTTGATGATGTACAGCTTGGGGTTGGGAGGTTGTACATTCAGGTGGCTGAGCAGATTACTGTAACAGCAAATCCAGGTCAAAATGTGATGACATTTGGTGGTCTGAGTCCAGGCAGTTTGTTTTTTGTCACTCCCGGGGGAACTGGGTACAGCGAAGCTTCATGATGTTTGTTTTTAACAAGTTACTTTTACGAAGAAATAATACGTGCACATAGGACAAAATTTGTTTTTAAATGTATAATGAAAAAGGAACCTCCTCCCCAGTCCTTTCCCTTCGTGACAGTAACCACTGTTACTATTACTTGTGCATTGGGCATCCTTCAGAGAGGGGCAGAAATGGAATGTGAATGTGTGTGGGTTTGTTTTTAAGTCAAGTAAGAATTTCTCTGTCCTTCCCCTCCTACTCTAAGCTCTAGTCTTCTAGGCTCTAGTCTAGGGCATGTGTATAGAAATCTGGATCCTGCAGCCTCAGTAGAACTAACCTATTTGTCTTACACTATGCAAAGTTCCTACTCTGGATCTGTCATCTGGCTCCAACGACCGTGTTTCTCATAGGGTTGGCCATGAATTGTTAAGTGTCTAGGCTGGGTTTTTTTACATTAGGCTTTCTACTTCTTTTAATATATATTGAAAATTTTCTGTAATAAATTTTTTTTAATGTCTTATTTCTTCAGCAGCAGCTCCTGCAACACACTTATCTACTTAGGTTTGGGGTTGGTTTTAAAGTCATGTTTCCCTGCAACTTAAAAGGAGACTGTAGATGGATCTCTAGGCAGTCCCCCTCACCCCATCCCCTCCCCCGCAACCACCATGACCACCCAAATCGACATTTAAAATTCCAGAGTTACAAACATGAACCAGGATGATTATTCACCTTCAAAAGCCATCCTTCTTTTTAAACATAGGGCTGACCTCAAATTTATTTTGAAAAGCCAACTCCTGTGGCAAGCAAAATTTGGTGTGATTTGTACACCAAGTTTCTCAAGAATGTAAATCTCATGCAGAGCAGAGGACTTATATTCAGCCTTGAAAAGTATTTTACACAATATAATGGGCTCAAGAGCCAGGGAAGGAAGAACCTCTCAGATCCACCCTCTTGGCAGGGGAGAAAACAAAGTCTGCATGGATGGCTTTCCTTGGCCACCACTCCTAGCCACTTCTAATTTTGTACCCCTCTGTGCCAGGTGGATGAGGAGTCAGGTCATCTCCAGGTCAGAGCTTTCCAAAAGATGCACAGATTTTTCCCATTCAAGTCCCATATGGTTTCCCTAGGGCCATTTTATCCTTGATGTCCTTTCACATTCTCTACTTTGTCTTGCTGTAATCCAATCCACCCCAGGCCCCTCCAGTCATCATTAAGTATATTCCCACGGGTCAGGGAGCTCTCTTGGAGCATCCCTTTAGAGCAGCTGTCACACTTGAGCAGCATCTGCTTTCCAACAAGCTTGAAGATAGAATGAAGGACATGGTCGAGTCTTTGCCCGTGGGAAGCGGATGACACCGGTAACCTTCGGGACTGCCATCAGGATGCTGTGCGTTGAGTGGCCCCGCAACTCGCATGTGCAAGGGAAGGCGGGTGATTCCCAGAAAGGGCAAGTGGATCTTCAGCCCTGTGGCCAGTGCAGGGTCCTAAGGCTGGAACGGTTCCCTGAGCCTCTGGCTCCAGCCCTTTCTGGGCAGGGAAACAGACCGAGGCAAAATGCCTGGTGTGTTTTTAAATAGATTCGGCTCGCTGCAGCCAACAAGCCCGACAGCTCTGGGAGGTGAGTGACCCTTCCTGAGAGATTTCTGTTGCGCCATTCCTCGGCCTCCATCCCCACCCCTCCTGCTTCTCCCTCTGACTTCACTCCCCTTCTCTCTGGACGGCTTCTCTTCAGGCCCTTCTGGTTTTCGTATTTATTACACTTTTGTTGGTTTTCGCTCTCTGCCTTTTCTTTCCCCGAGGCTGCTCTTCCTCACGCCCTGTATCTTCTCACCTCTCCCAGGAGTGCGTCTCCATCTGCGGCTCCTTGTCTGTCTCTGCGTTTCAATCTTCCTCCCGCCCTCACCCGGGCTTTACTGACCCTGGAAAGAATGGAGGCTTGGAGGAACCTACCTTGAGCAATCCCACGTGGTGGGGCAGGTAGCAGCCTTCGTCTTAGGAAACGGGCCTTAGCCATGGCAGCTGTTGCTGGGCAGAGCGGCAGTGCAGGAGGCAAGCCGGAGGAGGAGGAGGAGGAGGAGGAGATGGACAGGAGGGATGAAGGGCCCAGCACCCACTGAAGGGGACAGTCAGGAGAGGAGGTGAAGAGGAAGGCCGGGTGGATGCCATGAGAAGGAGCTGGGGTGCAGGGCTGGGAAAACAGGCACGTGGGACCACAGCCCGGCTCTGCCCAGCAGAGGCAGGCAGCGTGGGGAGAAGACGGCGCCTTGGAGACCCTTTCTCGCCTCTCAGCTCTGCCCCTTTTATGTTTCTGTCTTCATGTTATATTAGCAGCAGAAAACACCACACCACAAAAGGCCGTCCGTCTTTGAAGGGAATGGCCAGATCTGGTGGATTGAAGGCTGGATGCGCTTCCCTCTCTGCTGAATTCGTAGGTCCCTCTGCCTCTGTCTGGCTGCTGGAGTCATCAGGGCTGGCCCTTGAATGGGGGTCCTGTACCAGCTCTGACAGCCCAGCCAGAGAGCCACCAGCAAGGGCAGCTGGAAGCACTGTGCGTCCACAGACCCCCTCCAGGCGCCGGGGGAGCTGGGCTGTTGGCCAGCAAGGGCTTGGGCTGAGGGGCGGCTTCCAGAGCCTGACGCCAGCCCCACCAGGGGCTCCTCCTCCCCGGCTAGGAGCTGAGCTGCAGAGGGGCCTGCGGTAGAAGAAAGAGAAAGGAAAACACTCTTGCTTTAAAAAAGTTTTACACTGAAGAGGTGATGAGTGCATGTGGCAACCCAAAGGTATAAAACAATGAATATACAGTGAAATCTCCCGCTCCTGTTCACCTCAAGGTCCACTCCTCAGAGGTATCCCTGGATGTTACAATCTCTTGCACATTCTTCCAATATTTCCTTTTTAGGTCTCTGTATCCTAGAAATTTTCAGATTCTTCAGGCAATGGACCATCTGCAATTGTTTGGATACATATGTATATATGTAATATGTGCCATGGGACCCAGTGATAATGAAGAAAATTGCATCTCAGTTCATTGCCAATAATTCTTGCTGGAGCACAGAATGGTTTTAAAAAACTAAAATAAGTAAACAGAATAATAAGATGCTAGCACTAGAAAGGACCTGCTGAGTCTTATTGTACCAAACCCCTCATTTTAAACATGAGAAAGAAGTTCGGATAAGTTCGGACTTTTTCAGGATCACCAAGCTGGCTTATGGTACAACTAGGACTGAAACCCCAGCTCCTCACCTCCTAATCATTCCAAGTGTCCAAGAACATACTAGATGCTCTGTCTGTAGGTAAGGGCCTTCGGAAAGATAAGTGATGAAATGGAAAGAAAGGCAAATGATTGGACGTGGGTTTAGAAATTTCCTTTGGACACAAATATAGTGAAAGAAATCAGTAATTCCAGGAAAGATCTGAAGTTGAAGACCTGAAAAATAGCATGTGTGTGCACACACACACGCAGAGGCACTGGCAGCAGACAGAAGATGAACACTTATAAAATGTCTATTGTCTGTCTCTCCTGCCAAGCCCAGCAGAGACTGTGAGAAGCGGCATGACCCTCCGCTCTGCTGAAGAATCTACACCCCTTGGATCCACTGGGCTGGAGGCAGAGGCAGGCATTTTTGGTTGGGCAGGAGGCAAAAATCACTTCAGACTGGAGTAAGAGGACAATCTGTGCAAGAACCTGGGGTCAGGGATGCCAAGTGAGAGAGGAAGCTGGGCCTGGCCAGGCCATCATGAAGCCTTGCCTCCACTGGCTCCATGAGTACTGGCAGCCCCAACGGTTTATACCACCTACCAGGCCGAAACACCCTAAGATTTATGTACTGACAAAATAGCATCATAAGTTAAAAAAATTCTCTCTGCTTTGACATCAGCTCCAGACACTGTGAACAATTTCAGTGTCCAAGCCAGATGGATGGGCCCTTTGATGGCTTCAGAGGGTGGCTTCAGTGAGCGGGGACATGTATGACTGTAAACATTGGCTGTCAAAACCCTCAATTGCTTTGAAATGGTAAATCTGCAGGCAACGTGGATCTGATGTCATATGCCTCCTGCATTAACAGCTTTTTCTTCCTGTTCAATTATTTTGGCTGGTGAGGGAGTGGAAATTACACTTCAAAATATATCGACGGGTATTTTCAGCCTGCTGAAAGCTTCAAAATATATACCAATCCTGGGAACATTCCCTTAATTTCCACTTCCTAGTTCTCAAGGAAAATGGAGGTTTCAATTATAGGCACCATTAGATGGAAGGAAATGCAGGACTAAGGCCTCTTTTCAATTCAGATGCTCTCTGGTCTTATCACTGACCTGTTTTTGAGCCAAATTTTGTTCCAGACCTAGGTGGAAAGGTCTGTCCTAACATGTACCAAATGATGAGGTCCTTGACAAAAAGATGAGTATTTCTAAGAACCTGGGTCCAGAGCCTTGAAACAGGGCATCTGACAGGGGAAAAAGCTAATTCTGCCTCTCCGTCTTCCAACGAGGGATCCAGAGGTCCTGATTTCTGGTGCATGCGCCATCGCCCCCGTTCCCAGGTGCTGGGTACAGGTGGCCTCCCAGCTGTTTCTGCCCCAGTTGTGTTATGGTTTTCTCTGCCTAACTGACCTCTTCCACCCTTCTCTTGAGCACCAGACCTGGATTTAAAACTCCCTTCCCTGGGTGGATCACAGAGAACTCAAGTTCAGTAGAACACGTCTCCGAAATCTGCTCCTCCTCCTGTGCTCTCTATTTCAATTAGTGGTTACCTTAAACCAAAGCACTTGTCTCCTACCAAGAAATGGACATGTTATCCTCAAATAGTTTCTCTCACCTCCGCCTCTAACTGGTCACCAAATCCTTTGAGTCTACCTTGCTTCTCTTCTGCTGCAGTGTTTCTGCCCTAATCCAGGCCCAGAGCGTTGCTTGCTTGGACTATCACAGTGTCATTGTGATCCCCTGCCACTGGTCTTCAGCCTCGTCACTAAAACTAATAACTGATCATGTCATTCCCTATGAAAAAATCTTGGGTGGTTCTTCATGGCTCTCCAGAATAAGTCCAAACTACTTACAAAAGCACACAAGACGCCTGTTAACTGGCCCATCTCTAACTTGGTTACCATCACCACCCTCTCCCCCATACACACTAAACAACCGACCACTATCTTCACCACCTGCTTACCCTTTAAAAGACTCAGCTTACAGATGACTTCTTCCATATGACAAAGGCCCCTTTGTGCTTGTATAGAGTCTATTATGCCATGTGGTGACCATTTGTGCCTATTGCCATATTATCGGTGACTGGGCTCCTCAGGAGCTGGAATCAGCTTTTGTTCATGCTTGTATTCCTGGAACCTAGAAGTGCTTGGCATGGTAGGTGTTCAAGAAGGAAAGGGAAGGGGCATCCCTGGTGATGCAGTGGCTAAAAAGACTCCATACTCCCAGTGCAGGAGGCCTGGGTTCGATTCCCGGTCGGGAAACTAGATCCCACATGTTGCAACTAAGAATACATATGCCACAACTAAAGACCTGGCACAGCCAAACAAATAAATACCATTTTTAAATTGAAAAAAAAAAAAAGAAAGACTGGAAATACCACCCTAGTGGGCAAACAGGCATTGGCTTACTATTATCTTCAACACCACAGTTCAAAAGCATCAATTCTTCAGTGCTCAGCTTTCTTCACAGTCCAACTCTCACATCCATACATGACTGCTGGAAAAACCATAGCCTTGACTAGATGGACCTTTAGAGTGGTCTAGGTGACATTTTAATAGGACAGAATGAGGAGTAGCAGCAGATTGCCACCCTAGATATTTATTCATTCACTTACTCATTGCACAGATACTTAGTGAGAGCTGCCACAATGCCCAACGCTGTGCTAGACACTGGAAATACACAAAAGAAGACTGCCAGGCCCTGCTCAGAGGAACGCTCATTCAAAGGCAAGAGACAGGCATGTAACAGGCAGTGGCCTGACATTTGGGGCCATCTGGTCCTCTCTGAGGACCTGTGCCACTCAGATCCTCAGAGACTGAGGCGGAGGGGACAGGGCAAAGGAGACAGACAGTGAGATGGGGAGGTCACGGAGGGCTTGCAAAGGGCTTTGCCTCCGGGACCAATCCTGCTGACTAGCTGGCTTTATTTATGCACTTCTCCTTTGAAGGAATTCCTTGCTGTTAAGAAAAAGCATTTGACACATTTCTAATTAGCCCTCAGACTCTGCAGTTCTGTTATTCCCAAATGCAGCAGCTGGGTCACCTCATGATCAGTAATAATGTTTGTAGTTCCTGCAGTTCTTCACCAAATCAAGGTCATTCCTCCCCTGACTTCTGGTGGGACCATAGTGGATTTTCTCACCCCATCGTCTGGGGCAGTGGGGCTTAGTGCCTGGCCCTGTGGTTGGGGGGCAGACAGCTGCTGCTGCGGAAGCCCTGAGGGGAAGCCTGGGTTACTCACTACACCAGCCCACTGACCCAGGTGGCTCATGCCTTTTCTCTGGGCTCTAGTCCTGCACGGTCTCTCAGGCCCTCGATTTAACAGAGAAGCGCCGAGTACCTCCCTCCCCATCTTCTTCCCCCCTTTCTTCCACCAACAAATGCTCAACAAGCAGGCACTGCACACCAGCGACCGGGGAGACAGGTGAACAAGACATACAAGAACTCCTGCCCTCAGGGAGCTTACACTCCAGTGGCAGAAACTGATGTAAAAAGCCATGTTCTCAGTCAAATAGAATGTGCCGTGTGCTCAGTCATGTCCAACTCTTTGCGACCCCATGGACTGAAGCCCACCAGGCTCCCCTGTCCATGGAATTCTCCAGGCAAGAATACTGGAGTGGGTTGCCATTTCCTTCTCCAGTCAAATAGAATGATCACCGATACAGAACTCTTCGAGAACCTCCTTGGTGGTCCAGTGGTTGAGGGTCCATCTGTCAAAGCAGGGGACACGGGTTTGATCCCTGGTCCGGGAAGATTCTACATTCTGCAGAGCATCTAGGCCCAGGAGCTGCAACTACTGAAGCCGGCGCACCTAGAGCCCATGCTCCGCAACGAGAGGGGCCACCGCAACGAGAAGTGCACGCACGGAAACTAGAGCATGGCCTCCGCTCCCTGCAACTAGAGAAAGCCCTGTGAAGCAGGGAAGACCCCGTGCAGCCCAAACTAAAAAAATAAAAAGAATTGAGAAAAGCACTTCTAGTTCCTTCAAAGAGCCAGGTCCCCTCCTTGATCTATAATGGCTTGTAGAAACCTAACTTATAAATAACCTTTCCTCAGACAAGCTGGTATGTTAAGTGGGGACAGCAGGCAGTGGGTAGCATCTGTGCCGCCTGATGGCTGAGTGACCTCTACCGGCCTCAGTTTCTCCATCTGTGAGATGGAGAGTGTCGCGCCTTCCTCACAGGGTCATTGAGAGCATTCTGAGATCGTGTTATCAGCACAGTGCCTGTTTCACGGTAACATGCCTTGTGTTCACCATCCCTGCCTCCTCTTTACTGCTTAGAGCAGACATGGGAGTCTAGTCAGCTCCCCGATTCACCCACCTCCTGGGCCCCTGCTGCAGCTGCAGGCAGGGCAAGAGGCTTCTGAAGTGACCCAGTGTCTCTAGGGTAATGGCTGTGCTGGCAAGAATGGATGCCAGTGGCTGTGCTGGCAAGAATGGACGCCTGCAGAGGCTGGGGCCCCACGCTGCCTCTCTCCTCCCCTCCGCCCAGCCCGCTGAGCAGAGGGCCTGGAAGAGGCAGCCACGTACCTATGGGGCAGGACAGTCATCCTTGTTGGGCCTTGAAGAGGCCTGCCTGGGACCTGTTCTTTGCAGCCCTAGTGAGCAGTCCCCTGCATGTGCCTGGCAGGCCCTTCCGGAGTCTCCTCACCCCGGCAGTCAGCAGCAGGGCCTGTGAGGATGGGCCTTCGGAGGACCAGTGGTTCCCAAGCACTGGGTGTTACTTGCTTCATCTCATCCGACCTTTTCCAACAATGCTACAAGTTAAGGGCTGTGACTGCCGCATTTACCAGTTGAGGAAACCATGGCTAAGAGAAGGAGTAAGAATTTGCCCAAACCACTGTCACATGTGACGGGACCAGTGCTTGAATTCACGTTGTCGAACTCGAGCTAGGGCCTCACACTGACCTATATCCTTTCTGCCCTCTGTTACCGTCCCCACCTCTTCGCCACCCCCACCGCCTCAAATCCATGCATCAAATTCTCAGGGGCGGACAGTTCCCTGGGACCTCTTGGAATGCCAGGAGCATGCGGCACTTTGCCCAGCTTACATGAGTACTGGTTTCAGCACTTTTAAAGAGGAGGGGACTGTGTCCAAGAGGGATGTCACAAGAGAAACAATGCCCAAGGAACTGCAAGTCCAAAATGGCACAGCTGGAGTCCAAAATGGATGACCTGGAGGTCATCTCTCTACATCCCTTCTTTTCCAGAAAAGAAAATGGAGGCCCAGAGCGGGAAGTGAGGTCGCTGCACATAGAACTTCTGACCACTCTGCAGACTCCCCAGTGGCCTCAGAAGCCGGGCACTGGTGCCCAGACACTGGTATGAAAAATGGGACTGAACCCAGCCCCTCCGCCCACCTGTTGTGTGACTCTCTGCAATTGAGAGCTTCCCTGAGCCACCTGCAAGTTTCAGGGCCTTTAGAGATAATGCGTGTGAGATCCCAGCCCGACAGCTGGCACCTGCTAGGAACTCAGCGAACCATAGCTATTATTATAACCGTTGTTGGTTTCAAAGTTCACTGCTGCCGCTGCTGCTGCTACTGCTAGGCACCACGGTCTCTTAGGTGTTGCTTTGCTTCTACAGTTCTGCCGGAGTCATTCTTAGCTAGGCCCAGAGAGGGAACAATGCTCCCGGTCTGAACACTGAAATCCATCTCAGGGAGGGCTGAGCCTCAGTTCTGTGTCTATTTGGGATTAGAATCTGGAAGAATGACCATGCGCTGTAGCCACGGTGGCAGCTGAGCATTCCCAACTCTTCCAGTGTGCCTGAGACTAACAACTCATCACTCAACCTCTGTCTATATCAAATTTCTGGGGGTCAAATGAGCGTGAAATCACTTGCCCCCTTAGCCCCACCCCCCACCCCAAGGGAAGTTTCCTGTGCTTATTTTTAAAGAGGGGCTGCCTGTGAAGTCTAACACCCCCCAGAGAGGCTACACTCCGGTGGTTTTTTCTTTTTTGGTGAGGAGGAGTGAGTGGGGACCAACCTAGACAGCATATTAAAAGCAGAGACATTACTTTGCCAACAAAGGTCTGTCTAGTCAAGGCTATGGTTTTCCTAGTAGTCATGTATGGATGTGAGAGTTGGACTACAAAGAAAGCTGAGTGCCGAAGAATTGATGTTTTTGAACTGTGGTGTTGGAGAAGACTCTTGAGAATCCCTTGGACTGTAAGGAGATCCAACCAGTCCATCCTAAAGGAAATCAGTCCTGAATATTCATTGGAAGGACTAATGTTGAAGCTGAAACTCCAATACTTTGGCTACCTGATGCGAAGAGCTGCTCATTTGAAAAGACCCTGATGCTAGGAAAGATTGAAGGCGGGAGAAGGGGACAACAGAGGATGAGATGGTTGGATGGCATCACTGACTCAATGGGCATGGGTTTGAGTAAGCTCCGGGAGTTGGTGATGGACAGGGAGGCCTGGCGTGCTGCAGTCCATGGGGTCACAAAGAATCAAACATGACTGAGCAACTGAACTGAACTGAACTGAGTGGGGAAGTTTGTCTTCGGGACAGAGTTACCAGGCAGTGACAATTTGGGGCAGATGTATGGCATCCTCCCCACTGAGCCCTGGGGAATAAGGGGTGAGACTCACAGAAATCCTGACAAATTCCAGATCCTCCTTCCCCTCCCTCCCCTCATGGAGCCCTCCTTCTGGAGCCATCAGAAACCCATCAGCCTGATTTCGGTTTGGCCTGATCCAGCTTCATCCCCCATGCTGAAGGGATGTCTTTGGATTCCACATCCTCTTACCCGGTTCTTCATGACCAAAGGCAACTAGACATGCAAAGACCAGGCTGATGGAGGGAGCAGCCTACAGCAAGAGAGGGCCATTCTCCGAGTCTTCCCATCTGACTGACCTGAGAGCCTGTATGGAGGTGGGGACACCAGGATGGCAGTTCGCTTACATTTTCTCCTTGTCTGGACATGCCTGTGGGGCCTGATTCCTAAGGAGCAAGGTCTCCCTGGCTTCCCAGACAGAACATGACCCCTGGATCTGCCCCATGATTCCTGTAGAAACCAGAGAGTGGCTGGACAGTGGTTTTCTTGGTCTGTGGAAATGAATCCTGGTCCCTGCTGCAGTCTAATTAAGCCCTCCAGGCAAGGCAGGCGCGGGACAGCAAGGCTGGCAGGAATGCCCGCACCTTCTCCTATTGCTCCTGTTACCATCTCCTCCTGCCTCAGATTCCCTGCTACTCTTACAGAGCTCTCGGTGAGATCCTTTTTTGTCCATGACCCTTCTTAGGGTCACATTCTTGCAAGGGTCATTTTTGGATTTGTCCTCGTGGTGAGACTTCAGAGTGACGAAAGGATATTGCAGTTATAACGATGACTTTTCTGCAGCCAGAAAACCCACTCAGGTTTTCTTCCTTCAATTTACTTCACTCCAGTGGAAATGTATGGAGCGTCTACTACATGCACATTTCAGTCCTGCTGCTGGAGAAACGGGGAAGGAGGGGTGCTGATGGAGGTGGTAGGATAAAGCATGAGCTGTGACCTCACCATCTGCCAGCTTCATTTAGAGGCCAGGACCCGAGGTGCTCTTTCAGACCAGCCAGTGTCCAGGAGCACCAGGAGGACACAAACTCCTTGACAACCCTGCCTCTCACATGCAAGGGCCTCCTGGGTCCAGACTGCCTCAGCCTGGCCAACCTCAACTCCCACCAAGAACTTTCCAGATCCCGGTACCCAGCACCACCAGGTACCTCTCTTCTTTGAAAGCATCAAGTACTTTCATCCTCTGGACCTTTGCTCAGGCTGTTCATGGAGCTCACACCCTGCCCTGTCCTCCCCTTTCCTGCCTCTTAAGACTTTATTCGAAGAACTTATCCACTTTCTTTGAGAAGCCTTTCCTTAAGACTGCCTTGCAGTACAGTATTTCTTCCTTTGTGACCTCTGCTTGGTTAGTTAATTTAATATCTATTTAATATCTAATATATATTCCCTGAGTGTCTGTTTCATGCCTGATCCTGCGCTGGTCTCCTAGAACTAACAGCCCACCTTGCTGTCTGCTCGGAAGTGAGAGTAGTTCACATAGAGCCAGAGCAGAATCTCACTGGTTTCTGTGTCCGTGTTTTGAACTTTGCTTTAAGTGTCAGACGGAGAGGTAGTTTCTAGACTGGGCTCTGCCACTAATTAGTCGTGTGGCCTCGGGCGAATCTTCCAGCCTCTCTGGCCTCCTCCCTTCTTCCTGATGAAACGGTGACGACGATACCCCCGAGTTGTCCAGCGGACAACGAAGCGGGGTGGAGGGAAGCATCGTGAACGTTGGGAGCCCCAGGCCAACGGAAGAGGTGAGGTGGTTGTACCCACAATCTCCTTTCACTGGCTGCGAAGCCGCGTCTCTTCCCTTTCGCTCTCTTCGAATGTCAAGTGCACCGGCTTCCAATCCCTCCTCGGGGCGGGCCCTCTGGCGGCTAGGCATCCTAGGCTGCGGAGGATCCCGATGCAAACTCCAGACTCTCCTCGCACCCAGCTGCCCCTTCCCAAGGACTCGCCGAACACACCTTAAACCCTGTTCAGAGCGCAGCCCCAGAACGGCAGCTCCGCTGCGCGGGCCCCGGCCGGGGTCGCGCATCTCCAGCCGGTGACTCAGGGCCGCTCGGTCCGGGAGTGGGTGGAGGTAGGCGGGACAGACCCGGGCCGCGCGGGGGCAGGCGCCGGGAGCTCGGTCGCGGAGCAGTTGGAGTCGAGACTGGCTCTGGCCCGTCGCCATTCCGCCGCGGGCGTCTGTCTCGCCGGGCCTTCCTCTAGCGCCGCTTCGCATCCGCTGCGCTCCTTTCCCGGGGCGCAGCGGCCCGGCAACCCGCCGGGGCTGGAGCGCTGGGCGGGCTCTGCGAGCGAATGAATGGGCGCCCGGGGGAGGCGCGCGCCTGGGGCTGAAGGGCATTAGGACCGTGAGGATCGCTCCGCGCTCCTGTCTCTCCCTATCACCCCCCCCACCCCCCACCTCTCTCCTTTTTCTGCTCTGCAGGACCGAGCAGCCCCGCGCGAGCGAAAACAAACAGCTGGGGCTGAGAGTGGCCCCCGCCCCGGACCCGAGAGCACGCCGGCCCGGGCCCCTACTCCGGGTGTCCGCCCGCCCACCATGAGGAAGATCCGCGCCAATGCCATCGCCATTCTGACCGTAGCCTGGATCCTGGGCACTTTCTACTACTTATGGCAGGACAACCGAGCCCACGCAGCATCCTCCGGCGGCCGGGGCGCAAAGAGGGCGGGCGGGAGGCCAGAGCAGCTCCGAGAGGACCGCACCATCCCGCTCATTGTGAGTACGCGCTGCGCGCGGGGTGGGCGGCCGGGGAGCCGCGGCGCGCGTCCTAGCCCCGCGCGGCTGCAGAGGGCGCGGGGCCGGGCCGGGGGCTGCGTGCCCGCCGCGCTCCGCCGGCTTTGTATACGTTGGAGCATTCCTGTCCGTTGTTATGGCAACCTCTGTCGGGCTAGCGGGGCCAGGGCGCAGGGATGGAGGGAGGGTGACAGCGGGTGGGGGCTGGGAGAAAGTACTGCAAGTTTGGTGGGCCCGGCGTGCGCACAAGACTGGGAACGTGGCGGCGCTCTCGGCACTGCGCCGCGGGGCCCGGGGCGCAGGGGCCGGGAGTTGGGGGTTAGGGGTTACCCCCGCCTCATGCGTCCGCGAAGGCAGCTGGACCTTGGGCACCGCGAGCGGGCAGTGAGAACTGCACGCTGCTAAGCGCGTGGGTGGCCGTGCTCTCCCCCTCTCCAGCCTCTTGGGGGCAAAAGACGTGGGGTGAGGACGCTGGGTAAGGCACGGTCACTAGGGGCTGTGCTGGACTTCGACCCCCCCTTCTCAGACCCGGTCAACTTGAACCTGCTTGTGATGAGGACTCCCTACGACTACCCCCAGGGTTCTCTGGATCGGGGAAAGGTCTCGTCCTGAAGGCGTCCCTCGCCCCAACACCAGTCCACCACCACGGGTGAACTAGCAGTGTCTGGCCCCGCGACGTCAGTGCGAACGGCGGGGCATGGCTGGGGCTCGATGGAGGTGCAAGGGTGCCCTCCCGACGCTCTGGGGGCCTGGACTGGGGCGTGCCTGTCACCGCCTCCTCCTGGGCCCCGGGTGACAGCTGTGTGTGGCAGGGGCACCTGTTGAGACGGGAGGTTCCGGGACCCGCGACAGGCGCGCTCGGGCGGGCCGCGTCCTTCGGATGGGGGCGGATGGTGGGCGAGACCCTTGGAAGACCCTCGGGTCTGGGCTAAGGGGCGGGGCCGCCTGGGGGAGCGGAGTGTGGGGCTGAGCGTGGCCATTCCGAAAGGCCTGGCCTTGAGGAGCCCCCCAGGGAGGCTCAGGGTCAGGAGGGCGAAGGCTTGGGTGGAGGAGAATCTGAGGTCTTCGTGCCAAGGCAGCCGAATCCCAGGAAAACGGAGTGTTGTCTGTAGGGAGGTTGTCATTGTGTGGAAGGGCTCTCGTGTTCCCATCCTGTCCCAGATTCCGTGTCTTGTTACCTACCAGGAAAGAAGTAGCAATCCCCTGCAAAAGAGCATTTCCAGGCTGTGCCTGAGGAGACCTTGGGGCCCCCGGGTTTTCCCCCAGCCCCACTCCCCCATGCCCATCTCCCCCTCTGGTGGAGCTCTCTGGGACTGCGCCCTGATTAGGTGAAACGCTCTGCTCTGAGCTGACGGTGCCTACCACTAGCACAACGTTTCCAAAGCACTTGTGGACGTTTGGACAGACAGGCTGATGAGGCAAAAAGCCTCCGGGGTCAAGATCCCGGAGAGTTGGGATCTGGGTGGACAGATAGATCAGAGTCAGAACTGGGCAAACCAGGAGCGGCCCCTGACCGACCCCGGGAAGCTTCCACAGCAAGGACTCATCCAAGCTGCTGCGTTCCTGCTCTCCAAGAGGGCCAGCTCTGGCCCAGAGTAGGCGGGCCTGGAGTGGCAGGGGAGACGCAGACTGCCCAAATGCTCTGTCCTTCTCTGTGATGACGTGATGGGAGGAGGGTCTGAGCTCGAGGAAGAGAGGGAGGGGATGAGGGGGAATGGAAGGGAAGAGCACAGAGAAGCTAACTGCTGCTCAGAGCTCCAGGCTGGTCTCATCACAGGTGCCTGCGCTTCAAAATCCGGGCCAGGCCACTCAGACTGAGAGCCCCGGAGGGTGCCGGGGGCTTGGGGGGCGCTGCTGAATGTGGGTGGCACTCATTTTGAGGGGGTAGAAACTGGAGGTCATGGGGGCTGCAGTGAACGTCCTCTTCTTGTTCCCTTGTGGTCGGACTTGCGGCAGATGAGAAGAGGGCTGTGAACTGGAAGCCGGGTTTCAAGTATGAAGAAGAATCGGGGAGCCAGGAACGGAGGTGCAGGAAGAGAGGGAGAGTGGAAATTCCTGGCAGTGAGCAGCAGAGCCTTCTCTGGCCACTCCAGGCATAGCCCGCTCCCTCGCTGTTCTTAGGCTTTAAGCCCAGGATGTCTGTTCCCTGGGCGTTGATCCCCAGTCACACCCTGCCTTTGACACAGCCTTGCATTCCCAACTTCTGGGGTATTTCACTTCATTGGGATTCTCAGCTATCGGCCTGTCTCTTCATTGAGTGGCAGCTATCACTCAGGGACTGTGCAGGAAGCTTCATGCAACCCCACCTTGATGAGCACAGCAAGACTTAAGAAGTACTGTTAAATGAGTGAAGAACGATTTCTGCTCATCTCTGGGAGCCATCAATGATCCAAGTGTCATATCCCACTAATACTTTATTCCAGCTCCAGCCTGACTCTTAACTAGAGAGCTAGAGGAATGTATGTTCAGCTTCTCCAGGAGATAAACCCTTTGTTCAGCTTAAAAGGGGCAGGTGCAGCTGAAGATTTGCTTTCTGTCTGAAATCCATGGTTAACCTCTCACTGGTCTTCTTACCATTTCAAAACATGTCCCTGTCTAGTTGGGCCAGAATGTGCCGCACGTGGATTTTCAGATTCTTAGGGAATGATGCAGCCAGCTCTGCTGACAGAGGCTAAGGAAATTCAGACAGGCGTCATCATCCCTCCCCTGGGGGATCAGAGAGCTGAGCTGAGAAAGGGAGGGTCTGCATAACAGCCTGGGCCAGGAGGCAGCTCTGGCTTCACAGTGTCTGGGTGATCCGAAGCCAGCCAAGTTGTTTCTGGACCTTGGAGACACTTGTTTGGCATTGTGGGGTGTCGGCATGGCAACCGGATGGCCCAGATTTCTCGGGGAGGTCCTGATTTTTAATATTCTGTCCTGCTGTCAGCCCATGTGGCATAAATTTTGATGTGCAAAACTGGTTATGGAATCTGTCAAACTAAAGAAGGAGAGATACTGACTTCATCAGTAAGTGGCTGTTTGCGAGGTGGCAGGGTCTGTGATTTTCTCCATGCTGTGCTTTATGGGCAAGGCAGTGGATTTGAGGATATCTACTTGAACCTACACTGAAGCTCGCTAGCTCTGGACAGCAGCCAAAGCAGGAGGTGGAGCAGACACAGCTGGCCTTCAGTCTTCGGGCCTCACAGCTGGGAAGAACATTTGTGATTGGTTTGGTTTTCCATATGTGAAGTCTCTATTAGGCATGGAGAGGGGGGCAGGATACTAAGGTGTTACACGGAATTTCACTTTACAGACATATTTTTAAAAGACTGTCCATTGTGGGTATTTTTAGGATAGGTGTACTCCTTTACAAGGTCTCCTATTTGAAACCATGGAAGTTTTAGGCAAGAGTGTTCCCAAGCTGGAGTTTTTTATCCTACCGGTGGGGTACTGCTCAGTGAACCTGGACAAAAACTTGTATCTCTGGACCTTAGTTATTTTGTGTGTTAAATTTGAGTGAGGGAATTCCCAGTGGTTTAAGATTTTGTGCTTTCCATACCAAGGGCATGGGTTTGATCCCTGGTCCAGGAACTAAGATCTCACAAGCCCTGCTATGTTTGGGATTTATTTAAATAAATAAATTTGGGTTAAATGATTTATAAGGTGTGTGGACCCTTGGGTACGTTGATGATAGTTTCATTTCTAGAAGCAGATAAATGGCTTTAAGGGAGTTCTTTTGAACAAAGTTGTAAGATTTATGGCTAATTGAGGGGCTACCCCTGTCTGGAGTAGTTCCCTGCTAACCTTAGAGCCTGCACAGGGATCCCTGCTTACCTAGCAGAAGGGAATATAGATGATGACTTTTCCAGCACTGTTCTCTGAGAGCAGAGGCTTCAGTTCAGTCTGGATAGGTTTATATTTTATTTATAATGTGTGCATTTCAGAACTGTGGGAATTATGATTTGCCTAAATGACCAAAAATGATGTTATATTTAATTTGTGTAGGTACCACACAAGATAGAGGGTGGGGAGGGAGAATCCCCAATTCCTTTTGCCAAAATGTTTGAATTGAAAGGACCCAATTTCTTCTTATTGGACTCCCGGCCTGGATCCTGTTGAGACCTGTCTGTAGGACCTGGGGACCACACTGAGGCCACAGGACTGGTAAGGGCCCTCACAACCCAAGAGTCCCTTTCCTGGGAGACCCGCGTGCCGAAGACACAGGGTCCGTTTTAGGGCTCTGGTCGTCCTCCCGCTGCTGTCGTAGCAGCAGTTCCTGCACCGGCTGCTCTGAGGGTGTTGGGCCTGGCTTTCCTCTTTGGTGACTGTGTTTGTCATCTCTGTGGGCACAGGAAGCCCTGGGGTCTGGAAGTGCCATTGAAGTGGGCGTACAAGGGCACTGATGGGCCTGGCTGGGCCCCAGGACTGTCTTGCTGTAATGGAAGAAACCCCCCTGGGCTCAGAGGGGAGCCTGGAGCCGAGCAGTTCATTACAGTTACAAGATTGCAGATTTATCCCTGTGCCTTCTTGAAGAGACCTGAAGCACCTCCCCCCAACCATGTGAACAGGAGGGGCAAAGACACAGTGAAGCTAAACAGACAGGAGACCCAAGGGTTTCTGGAAGGAGCAGGGGGCAGAGTTGTGAGACTCAGGTCAGTGATGAGTCCACGAGGGCGGAAGTTCGGTTCACTGAGCCAGACAGCGTGCTTGGTGCCGCCCCAGGCGGTGTGCAGCTTGCTTTGGAACCGGCCTCAGCTTCTCTTCCCTGAACTCTGTAATCTTTGACCTATGCCCGTTAGCCTCCGTAATCACTGCTGCCTCTGTGTTATGTTTCTGGTGGCGGCATTTGTGGGACACATCAGTGCTGTGTTAGGTGTTTTGCAGGCCTGAACCTCCTAGAATCCCTTCAGTAACCTAATGAGGTCAGCGCCATTATCATGCCCATTTAACATGAGTAAACTGAAGCTCAGACGGAGCTGGTGACTTGCCCGTGATCTAGCACCGAGTTAAGTGCTGGATCTGAAGGTGTGTCTGTCTCTGAAGCCCATGCTCTTGTCTTTTCTCTGAAGCATCCTCAGGGTAAGATCCAAGTCTGATATATTAGCATGTCTTTCCTGGAGAGCACCTAGGTCAGCACCTTGTTTTGCATTCACTCCATAAACATTTGTTGGGGGAAAAAATGCAAAAGCCAGATATAACAAAATGTTAGCAGGAGGAAAAGTAGGATTATGGATAATCTTCCTGTCCAACTTTTGGCTTTCTCCAGCATTTTCTGTAATAAACATCTATTAACATTATAATGATAAAGCCAATCAAGATAATTATTTTTAAAATATTCAACGACTGAATAAAATCACTCTTGACTCCTTGATTAAAGTGTAAACTTCTTAACCACGTCTCATGCTTCTGAGTCCCACATCAATGCTTAGCACTGAGCCAACAGAAAAGGCTAGAGACTTATTTGAATTATTCTGTAGGCCTCCAAGGAATAGAACTGGGGTTAGTGGGTTCCCTGGTGGCTCAGACAGTAAAGAATCTGCCTGCAGTGCAGGCCTGGGTTCAGTCCCTGGGTCAGGAAAATCCTCTGGAGAAGGAAATGGCAACCCACTCCAGTATTTTTACCTGGAGAATTCCATGGACAGAGGAGCCTGGTGGGCTACAGTCCATGGGGTTGCAAAGAGCTGGACATGACTGAGCAGCTAACACGCTAGTGGGTGAAAGTTGCAGAAAGAGAGAGATTTCTTTTTACCAGAAGGAACACTTTCTTGTTGAGCTGACCATCCCTGGAACAGTCTGAAAGCTGGCCAGGGTTTCTCTTCACACTCCCTGTTGTCAGGTCAGTGCTTGCTTCCAGCAGCAGTTGGAGGAGGAGAAAAAGGCTCGTGGTCCTGACTGTCTCCAAAGGTGTCAGGCAGCTCTGTAACTGAGTTGGAAATAGGGCCCAATTATTATACCACCAGAGACCTGGCACCCAGGGAATCAGGGCTGGCCAAACCCCCCAAGGCCAGGGAAGAGAGTGATGAAAAGAAAGCCATAACTGCCACTGTGCTGTCCCCTCCCTGTCCCTTTGGAGCTGCCAAGAAGGGAAGGAAAGGAGGCCGAGGCTGGTCAGAGGCAAGGCCACAGAGTCGGAAGTGCTGGTCTTCAGGATCTTTCCTGCTCCCCAGAACAAGGTCCACAGAGGTTTTCCACCCACCTGAGGCCTCTTGAATCTGATCTTCGCATATACCACTTCTATTTCCCTCATCCCGCCTGGGGAGAGTTTCCAGATGGCCTGGGCTGTCCCCTGGGGGCCCCGACCATTGCTTTCCAGGGTGATGCCGGCTGGCAGTGCCCTGAGCTGTGTTTATGCAGGAGGCCTGGCCCCCCTCACCATGAATTTCAGCCACACCCTTTGTCAGTATCTGGTTAGAGACAGGAAGGCCATCGGAGGACTTCTGTGAACATTTCAGAACAGGCAGGAGTGGCAGACCGGGGACATTTGGGGACAGTTAGGGGATCATTATACTCTGTAGGCAAGATAAGGCTCAGGCCTCGTCTGGGGAGACACGGAGGCAAGTCTGCCTCAGGTATAGCCTTTCCGCTTTTCTGGACCCATTAGGAAGAGCTCCAGGTTAGCTTAAAGGCACCAGTGCCACTTTGCTGCCAGTCCAGAAAGTGAGGTATAGCTCCATGCAGATCAGGGACAGCATCGTCTCAGAGCTCGGAGAGGAGGTGACATCTCTTAACATGCTCAGAATTGTGAGCCCTGCTGTTGTGGGATTTCCCCCGGGCCGTAGCTGGGTCAGGTCCAGGCACAACAGGATGGCCCAGGATGGAAGCAGATGTTGGCTGCCAGGGATGAGAGGGTGAGGGGATGGAGAGAAGATGCAGAATAAAGGACAGATGACCTTCTCTCCTAGGCTCAGCTCTGCTCCCAGGGGGCTGTGTGTCCTTAGGTGAGTCACTTCCAATCTCTGGGCCCTTAGTTTCCTCATCTGTCAGATGAGACTTGAACTACGGGATCTCTGAGGTCGCTCTCAGCTCAAACCATCTTTGACCCTGTTGATCGTTCCTGCTAGAGTGAGATGGCCCCAAGCCAGGACTCATGATCTGATGGTGCTGGCATTAAAAAGAATAAGGCCAGAGGGTGAGGCATACAAAAACCAGGCCACTTGTGTTCAGAAGAGTGTGAAACCAGTTCTCACAAGGAATAAACTGGACCAAACCCATTGTGTTCTCTTCTCTCAAAACACTGATGGGACGGCACAGCTCGCCTTCTGCGAAGGAGAAGCCTATGTTATTCATGTGTGTGTCTGGGAGGCACACAGACACGTCTGCAGGAGTGTCTCTGGCTGGACTTCAGACTCTCAACAATGCGTAATGAGGCTGCAGAGACCCCCGAGCAAAGAATTCATAGCTTCAAGCTCTTGGACTTTATTCAGAAGACAGGCTTGGAATTTGGCCACAGCCTTAGAAACCCAGATTGTTTGTAAAAATCAGTTTAAGGAGTTCAGAAGGTTGTCTGTCTCTTGGTAACCTTCAGCTTTTCATAGGTTATGTATACAGCAGATTAGAGCAAGCAAGCTGGAGCCTTGTTAGGAGCTGCTGATACACTGAGAAGTGACAGCTGACAGCAAAGGACCAACCAGCTGTGTGAAGATGAAGCCATCCCCTTCCCCCTTCTGACCAGGTGCACACTGCTCAGAAACGCTGCAGGCATCATTTACTCCTTCACTGGACAATTATTTACTGGGCATGTACTGTGTCAGGACGGTTACAGGCTCTGGGAAAAGCAAAACAGGCAAGCTCCCTGCTCTCAAGGAGCTTACACCCTAGTGGAGGAGACAGACCATAAACAGATAAATATACTATGTGTTAAAGAAGGAAAAGAAAGTGAAGTCACTCAGTCATGTCCGACTCTTTGCGACCCCATGAACAGTAGCCTGCACCGGCCTCCTCCGTCCATGGGGGATTTTCTAGGCAAGAGTACTGGAGTGGGTTGGGTTGCTATTTCCTTCTCCAGGGAATCTTCCCGACCCAGGTCTCCCGCATTGTAGACAGACGCTTTACTATCTGAGCCACCAGCGAAGTCCTTACTATGTGTTAGGTGATGGGAAATACTGTAACAAAATAAAGCAAAGGGGACAGAAAGAGGAGAGAAGGATAGCCAGGAAAGGCCTGCTGGATAAGATGGTGTTTGAGCTATAGCTACAGCATGAATGGAAAGAGTAAGCCAGGCAGACATCTCAGGAGTGAGTGTTCCAGACAGCCAAAGCCCAGGGCAGTATGTCTGCAGGTAAGCGAGGGAGAAAGTGGCCCGAGGTGAAAGTCCAGCTCATTAGGCCCTCTAGACCATGGCAAATATGGGCTCGGAAACATGTCCCTGAGTCATCAGGAAGTGATCAATTACATTCAGTGTACCAGCTTGGGATGTCAGGGAGCTTATGTCATTCAGTTCAGAAAAATCTCCAGCAGTGTGGTCAAATATATTAGTAAGTGTTAGTTCTTAAAGAGGTAAACCTAGGTTTTTTGAAAGATGTGCTGTGGCTGGAACACTTCGTTTCTCTACAATGTGAGATCAGTGAGGTACTTGTGTGTCCTGAGTGTGTGTGTGTGGGCGTGTGGGTGTATGTGTGCGTGGTGAGGCTGGTTGAGGGGAACAGAGGGTGCTAGTGCCTGAAGAGATTTAAAAAACAAAAGATAATGGGGCCCTTGTTGAAATATTGGAGTGGGGGAGGACGGGGTAGGGCTCTGGGGGAGAGTTTTGTGTGGGAAGGAGAATTCTGCTGTGAGGTGCTACCTGATCAGACACCACTTTGTTTCTTCGTCTGGTTCATCGTGTTCTCTTCAGGTGCATTGGGACTCTAGAGAGGATGTTTTCTGGCAATGCGGGAACTTGGAATTCTTGCATTTTCCTGCCCACTTCTGTACAAACAGATCCTGGAGGCTGAAGCATCCAGAGCCTTCCCTCAGACATGGAGGGTAGAGACCTGAGCCCTGGCAGAATCAACAAGCCTGCACGGCTGTTTTTTTTTCCAGGCAGGAGGTGGATGAAGGTGTTGCTTTCTGGAAGTGGGCTCTGCCTGGGCCTGGGGCTGCATGCCCTGATTTCAGTGCCTCCCCAATGCCCAGGTATGATGTAGCTTTGTGTGCCCGGCAACCTGCAGGTGCTCTGTTTCTGTGGTCCAGGTCACCCACAGTCCGAGACCCCTGTCAGTCATGTCCATTTAGACACTGCTTTTCCGACTTCAGATTTCCATCCCTTTATCTTCTCACAGTGGCTCTGGCTTTTAGCTTCTTTAAATGAACTGTTGGGGAGAGCTTCTGACATTTCAAGGTCTTTCATTTCAAGGGAGTCTGGCCTTGATGCCACTGCCAGAGGGAATGCGTGTTGCCTTCCAAAGTTGCCTAGTCACTTCCAGGCCCTTAGCTTCTGGCACCTCACAAGTCTGTGACCAGATTCTTGGCTTGGAAGCCATCTTTTCCCCTTCCTGTGAAATCCTTTACTGGGTGCTTGGGGGAAGCTGGGAGGAGAATGGGAGGCTAGAGGCATTATGCCAGGGTTTGGGGTAGAGCCCAGCCTGAGACTCAGGGAGAAAGAACCTGTGATCGATTAGTGATGTCTGCTCTGGTGTTGGTGCCTTGAAGGGATAAAGTGATAGGACTGAACGACAGCCAAACAACCTATGAGTCCAGAGGAAGAAAAGGAACCAAGGGACAGAGCACACATTCTGCAGGGCCCAGGGAAGGCGATGGGCCTTTTGGATCATAACCCAAGAGTGGTTCCAGGTAGAGAGCAGAGCTGCCTACAGTAAACCTTTAGTACAGGCTTGGTGCCACTTTATAGGAGCAGGCAAATGACAAGGGCCTTCTTCTAAAACACTGAGCAGAAATGAACTTGCCCCTGGATGTACCCCCAAATTGCCCACTCCTGGTTTTTTGCAAAGCAGAGAACACTTCATCACCTAGACAGCCCTTCCAGTCAAGCAGGGTCCCTGATCCACACCTGGGCCAGGGTTCAGAGCCAGGTTGGGGCCTGGGAGATCTGAAAGCCTGTATGGGGACAAAGCTGCTTGGCAAGCCAAGCAGAGAGAGTAATAAAGGGCCTGATCAGAAAATGAAACCTGTTGTGAGGCCCAGCCTGAGCAAGAGTATTCAGAAGAGCCAGGCCAAGTTCCCTGAGCATCGTCACAGGGGTGCTGATGGGAGATGACAGCGACCCACAGGTAGGGAGAGCCCTGCAGGGTGCAGACCTGGGCTAACCATTAGAGTAGCCATGTGGCTACTGCATGCTCGAAATGTGGAAAAATTAGATTTTAAATGTTCTTTAATTTTAATTGATCTAAATATAAAAGCAGACACTCATGTCAGCTATTGGAAAATGTCTAAGAATGTTTAGAAGCATTTCAGTATAGGGAATCCACATTTTCGGCTGTAAATTTTATGAAATCTCAATATAGATAAAGTATTTCTGGTGAAAGTTTAGTATCTAAATTGAAATGTGCTGTAAGTGTAACATACACACTGGATTTCAGAGACTTAGTACAAAAAAAAAAAAAAAAAGAAAATACCTCACTCATATTTTTTGTATTATGTGTTGAAATGCTAATATTTGGATATAATGGGCTAAATAAAATATATTATTGAGATTAATTGTACCTGTTTCTTTTTACTTTATGGGCTGTGTTCTGTGTCTTTGGACCACGCTTCTCGTTACATGTGTTCATGACTTCTTACTGAAGTGCTAGGAGATTGTCAGCAGAAGGTTATGTGTAAAGGACATGGTTACATTCCTAGTTTACCTTGACTTCAGGATGTGTCCCTTCTGGTCCAGCTGCTGCTGAGTCTTTAGTTCCTAATTCACCATCATCTGTGGGCATGGACACCTCCCAGCCTGGACCCTCGTCTTTATACCATCATTAAAACCAAGGTCAATGTTTCTTGCCATGTCTTCTCTTTTTAAAAATCCCTTCTGAGCTCTCGCTGTGATTAAAATGGGTTTCGGAGGCGGGGTAAGAGCAGTGGAGGCAGGGAGCCTTTCACTCCTTCGGAAACCAGAGGGATTAGTTCCAGTCTGTTGCTTTTGGTGTTTCGTCTTTGTCCTGTTAGAGCCAGAATGACAAATAGGTCTCAGCTCTACTTGGCAACTCAGAACCTGTGGAAGTGGCATCCTGGAGCACTGTGGGGAGAAGGATTCCGAAGCTGCATCCAGACTGAGTAGGAAAGAGGCAGTTGATTAGCCATGTCTGTAAAGGGCAAGGAAGGGGACTGTAGAAATGTGCATTGTGTTAACTAATCCTACATCCGCAAAGCTGCCTTCTTTGAACAGTTTTGCTCCACTTGAAAGATATGCGTTAAAAATATTGGCCACTTTGAAGAAGCAAGAATGAGGCTTGCATACTTGTGCAGAGGAGAAACTGGTCATCGCCAGGGATTCGAACCCTAACTAAGAAGATGTGACAAGAACTTTAAAACACTGCACAACGTTTTAGTAACATTTTTCACTTATTCAGTGGAGGTGAGACGGACCATAGTAGTGGCAGCATTGGAGATGTTTAAAACCATCTTGGAGAAGGGTAAAACCTGGGGAGTCTGGGCGAAGAGAAGAGGGTTGCCTCTTTTCCTTTTCTCTTCTTCCTCTTCCCTCCTTTAAAGCAGGCTCTGTGAATCTTAGAACACTCCCAGCAGCTTGGTACCACAGTTCTGGTTACGGCTTTGTTTGGGATGCAGCATGAGGCACAGCCGCAGGAGCCACTGTCAAGCTGCATGTTCCAAGCCCTGCTGTTCCCTAGCAAGTTATTTAAGCTAAGTTCTGTGCCTTCATTATATTATCTGTAAAATGGGGATACTCGTCATCTCCATTTCAGATGGTTGCTCTGAAATGTGCTATAAGTATAAAATATGCACTCAATTGCAGAGACGTAAAGTGTTTGGATTAGTGTCAAGCACATAGTAAGTACTGAGGTTAACAATACAAGTTATTATAAGTTCATTTCTGTATTATTTACTTAAGGCTGCATGCATCACAAATCACCATAAAATGTAATGACTTAAGACAGCAACAGTCATTTATTGTCTCTCACTGTCTCTGTGGGTCAGGTATTTGGAAGTGGCTTGGCCTGGGTGGTTCTAGCTTGGGGTTTTCCAGTGAGGTTACTACTGGCTGTTAGCAGGAGGCCTCAGTTTTTCCCCATGTGGGCCTCTCTATAGGGCTTCTTGAGAGTCTGCAGGGGGTGGTGTCTGGCTTTCCCCAGAGCAAGCAAACCCGGAGCCCAAGGTGCATACTGCAAAGCCTTCTTGGCCTAACCCAGGGATTCACATAAGCAGCAGAGTGATGAGGTCTGACTTACGTTTTGAGAGACCTCTGTGACTGCTGGTCTGAGAAGAGACACAAAAAGGGCAGAGATAGAAATCTTTTTTCTTCTGCCTGCAATGTGCCAGGAGCCTGCCAATTGTGCTTCATATATTTCCCCTCTTAGCAGGCTGATGAGCTGAATATTACTGTCCGCATTCTACAGACAAGGAACCTGACTTGGAGAGGGTGGGTTACCGGCCGACAGAGCCAGGATGTGGCCAGGTTAGCCTGGCAACACAAACCTGAGGAAACACTGATTTCTCAGGATGCCCACTGGCTGACGGCATGGCATTCAAGGGGAAAGCAGAATTTGTGAAGGATCTTAATTCCCTCATTTCTTGAAATCAGGATGGGGAACCTAAGAAGGCCAAGAGATACTCACAGATCAGACAGAGGAGTGCGGTGGGGCCTGGTGATCTTGGCATCTGTTGGAGCTGGAGAAAAGATAGGGGCTGGGCGAGTTTGAAAGGTTTTATGGACTAGAAAGAGGAGGGCTGGGGAGACTCCCTGTGACTGCCTTAGTCTCTCCAAATTAGCAGAACCTTTGAAGTCAGGGAAAGCCTTGGTATTACCTGTGCCCCAGAGAGTACCATGCCAAGGCATCAGACCCACCCAGCTGGGATGGACTGCTTGTGGTAGTGAAATAAATGAACTTGATCACTACATATCAGCATGAAAGAGGCTTAAAAACATGATGTTAGAAGGGAAAAGAGAACCAGATTGCAGATGGCGTAGTATGATACATTTATGCAAATTTGAGTAATATAAAACAATTCCGTCTATTGTTCCTGAAAGTGTGTGTGTATGTATGCCTGTATATCTCAAAGTATAACAATGGACCAAAGAAGATACACAGCACATTCCCGGAGGAGACGGGGGAGGGGACCAACAGAGAGTTCTGACTATCTTTGTAGTGTTATTTCAGGTTTTTAAAATATTAATAGAAGAGAGAAGCTTAGATGATCTTATTTGCAAAGCAGAAATGGAGACAGAGATAGAGAACAAACAAATGGGCACCAAGGGGGAAAGAGTGGGTGGTGGGATGAGCTGGGAGATTGTTCTTGACATATATACACTATTGATACCATGTATGAGACAGAGAACTAGTGAGAACCTACTGTAGAGCATAGGAACTCTATTGAGTGCTCTGTGGTGACTGAAATGGGAAGGAAATCCAAAAAAGCTGGGATACATGTAAACATATAGCTGATTCATTTTGCTGTACAGCAGAAACCAACACAACATTGTAAAGCAACTATACTCCAATAAAAATTAACTTGAGAGAGAGGGAAGCTTCAAGCCAATCTGATAATATGTTGAGTTGTTAATTTGGGGGGCAATGTAGGTGATTCTTAATCTTTGTATGTTTTGGAATTAAAAAACCTCTCTTAATTCTAAAAACATTTTAAAAGGAAAAGGAAAACCTGGCACCTTAGGATTGCTGGGTCTCAACTGCATAAAGATGGAGAAGGAGGGTGGTGGACGGCAAGACTTCCTCCTTGCCCCACACCACCAAAGCCTGTCACCCGCACAGCACTGTTTTCACTTGCCTTAGGGGGCAGCAAAGTGATTCTCCATTCTCTGTGATGGATGCTGTACCTGAAGACCAGCCCCAAGACAGGCATGGGGATCTGGAGGGTGGGGGCTGGGGTTGGGGGTGCTGAATGGGAGACGGCGGTGGTAGAGAAAGCACTTTCTTCAGCAAGATCTAAGTTTTGGGGTGCAAGGGACTGGAGGAAAAGAAGGGTCAGCAAAGGATCAGATGCTAGAAACTGGGAGTCCCATCTGTGAAAGGACAGGCATAGTAACAATGTATGTGTTGGACTTCCCTGGTGGCCTACGTAGCAGATAAGAATCCACCTGCCAATGCAGGAGACATGGGTTTGATCTCTGGTCTAGGAAGATTAGAGAAAGCCAGTGCAAAGCAACGAAGACCTAAAGCAGCCAAAATAAATATTAAATAAATAAATAATAAATAAATAAAAATGGATGTGCCTACCCCTCTCTCAGGGTGAGGGGATGACAAATTCTTTTGCGAGAAAAGTATGAGATCAAAGACCTTCAGATTATTTTTTATTGTTCTTTTTTCTCCTTTTGGACATGGTACATGTTTAATATACAAGAGATGGGAAATCAGAAAGGACATGGAAACCACCCCCAAACCCATCGTTCAGGCTTGCCACTATCAACATTTTGGTGAATAATCAATCAGATCTTTTTTGGTGGCTTTTTCTTAGTGAAATCAAACATTTTTATCCTGTTTTGTACCTGGTTCTTTTCATATAACACTTTATCTTTCTCTGTCACCTTTCTATGTCATTGTCTTCTTCCAAATATTTTTAATGGCTGCCTAGAAATTCCAGAGGGTGAATGGTCCGTAGATTATATAATCACAGTTCATAGATGATAGATACTTAGATTAGATTGAACAAATGAAATTGTTTTTCTTAGGTCCAAAATAATCAAATGTTGGCAGTCTCATATGGTTCAACCAAATGTTCTCCTGTGTTTTATTTTCGTAAACAGCATGACAATGAATAATATCCTTGTAGGTAACTCTTTACACATAGCCTTGATGAATTCCTTAGATAAATACCTAGAAATGGAGTTGTTGAATAAAATATAGGAAAATAAAGACATAATCAGATAGGGCTGGGATTAGGGGTCGGAGAGTATTGTAAGTGCAAAGCTGCATCCTGTCTTTAAAATTTTGATATTTGAATTAAGAAAATGTTTCAGTAAAATATTATCTATGTTGATACCAAAGTTTTTATTTTTTTTTGGTGCCCTTTTACATTTTTGTACCTAGGCTGAGTGCCTCACTTCCCTCCCCTTAATCCCAGCCCTGGATAACAGTAGTGTTTGCCTTTTTGAGTTGTTATGAGTAATTGCATATAAACCTCTCAAACAACATTCACGGCAAGTGAGCTCAGTAGATGTTATGTCCAATTCCATTCAGAAAGCTAGAATCTAGGGTGCAGGAGTGAGTGAGCCCCACCTCCTGCCCTCCCCGGTTGCTTGGGCTTGGAAGGACAATGGTGAGGGTGGGGAAGGTTGTGGGTGCCATCACAAGGCATCCACTAAGCAGAGCAAAGTCTCTGCAGCCCTTGCTGAGGGTACGATGATGTGGCTAAGGCTTCATTCTTTCCACAAGACAATTTCAATGAAAAGAAATTTTTTTTACAAATATATACATTCTTTAAAAAAATTTTTTCCATTATGGTTTATCACAAGATATTGGGTAAAGATCTCCATGCTATACAGTAGGACCTTGGACAAACAAGGTTTATCCATTCTGTATATATTTATCCATTCCATATGTAATAGTTTGTGCCTGCTAATCCCAAACTCCCAGTCCATCTCTCCTCCACTCCCCTCCAGCCTTGACAACCCCAAGTCTGTGAGTCTCTTTCTGTTTAGTACATGGGTTCACTTTTGTCACATTTTAGATTTCACATCTAGGTGATATCATATGGTGATTGTCTTTTTCTTTCTGACTTACTTCACTTAGGGTGATAATAGGTCTATCCGTGTTGCTGCAAATGCCATGATTTCATCCTTTTTATGGCTGGGTAGTACTCCATTGTATGTATACAGCCATCTTTACCCATTCATCTGTCCATGGACATTCAGGTTGCTTCCATGTCTTGGCTATTGTGAACAGTGCTGCTATGAACACAGGGGTGCACGTATCTATTTGAATTATAGTTTTGTCTGGATGTATGTTCCGGATTGCTGGGTCATACGGTAGTTCTATTTTGGATTTTTTTGAGGAACCTCCGTACTGTTTTCCACAGTGGCTGCGCCGGTTTACATTCTCACCAAGAGTGTAGGAGGGCTCCCTTTTCTCTACACCCTTTCCAGCATTTGTTATTTGTAGACTTTTTAATGACGGCCATTCTGACTGGTGTGAGGTGATACCTTGTCGTAGTTTTGATTTGCCTCTCTCTAATAATTAGCGATGCTGAGCATCTTTTCAGGTGCCTATTGGCCATCTGTGTGTCTTTTGTGGGGAAATGTCTATTGAGGGCTTCTGGTGGCGGAGACTTGCAAGATGAGCATGTCTTGGCTGGACATGGAGAGAAAGGGGACATTAGACAGCAGGTGTGGCCTGAGCAAAGGCACAGCGTTTCTGTCCTTTTCTAAAGTTTTAGCCTGGAATGCGGGGGAGCAGGTCAAGAAGGAGATCGGATGGATGGGGGCAGACCCTGGGATTCCGCCCTGAGCCAAATATTGATTCTCTCCCCAAGCCACACTGACTGCAGGAGCGCCCAGCCTGGGATGGTCCACTGGTGCTTCCAGGGATGCCGCCTTCCCTAGGTAACAAATAATGGCAATACTGATGCTTTTATATTGACTTCTTATTTTCTTACGTTCAGTTGTAGTAAAATACACATAACATAAATTTCACCGTATAAGCCGTTTAAAAATGTACCCAGTGGCATTAAGTACATTCACGTTGTTGCGCAACTGTTGCTACCGTCCATCTCCAGAACCTTTTCATCATCCTAAACTCAACACCATTAAATCCTAAATCTCCATTCCTTCCCCAGCCCTGGAAAACCACCATTCTACTTTGTGTCAATGAATGTGCCTATTCTAGATACCTCTTCATAGGTGGAATCATACCACCTTTATCTTTTTGTGACTGCCTTATTTCACTTAAAATAGTTTCCTCAAGGTGCCTCCATTTTATAGCATATGTCAGAATTTCCCTTCTTTTTGAAGCTGAATATTTTCTATTATATGCATATACCACATTTTGCTTTTCCATTCTTTTATTGACAGACGCTTGGGTTGTTCCCAGCTTTGGGCTATGGGGAATATGGAGATGCAGCTTTGGACATGGGTGTGCAAATATCTCTTCAAGACCTTGCCCTCAGTTCTTCCATGCACATACCCAGAAATGGAATTGCTGGATCATATGGTAATTCTATGTTTAATATTTTGAAGAACTACCATCCTATTCTCCTATTCTTACTATTTTCACCAGATAAGAGAGCTGAGGCCCCCAGTACATTGCCTACCTCTAGAGAAGCTCCTTGACTGAATGGGACTCACGGAGGTTGAGTGACTTGCCCCAGGCTCCACAACTGGAGGTGATGAGAGGGTGAGGTCAGAACAAATTCAAACCCAGAGGCCGAAGGCTCTTTATCTCCAGGCTATTCCTGCTCCTGAGAGGCCTGGCTCTCATCATTCTGGGAGGAGTCTCACCCTCTCTTCCCCCTTCCCTCCCTTTGGGGCAGAAGCAGAGGATATGGCCTTGATGGAGACCCCCAATCCTGTGCACCAATTATTTGCAAAGTTCCCAATGATAGTTGTGACTCTTAGGAAAAAAGGGGCTGGCAGGTCCAGCTTCCATCACCCAAGATCAGGAGAAAAACATCAGCTTGGGCTGAAAGTGAAAGTCGCTCAGTTGTGTCCAGCTCTTTATGACCCCGCAGACTATACAGTCCATGGAATTCTCAGGCCAGGATACTGGCGTGGGTAGCCATTCCCTTCTCCAGGAGATCTTCCCAACCCAGGGATCGAACCCAGGTCTCCCGCATTGTAGGTGGATTCTTTACCAACTGAGCCATGAGGGAAGCTTCTCTGAAGGGTACTGACCTCACTATGCAACTTGAATTGTCTGCAAATGTAGAAATCAGCTTGGGCTGCTTATGACTAATAAAAACTCAGAGCCTTTGTCCCATGCCCATGCCACTCCCCAAATGCCCGGGGAACCTGCCACTGTGTCATCTACCCAGCTTAGCTAGAGATTGCTTCTTAGCTGATCCTGCGTGCCTGGGTGGACCGGGTTAGCATTTGTACCAGACCTCCATCGCGCCTGCTTATGGTGAGCACTCTAAACCTACAGGGCCTCCTGGGTGCTGGGCCCAGGGTAAAGAACTTGACTCATGTTCTCTGACTTGACTCTGTGAGCTAGGGACTGTTAGCATCTCCATTTGACAGATGAAGAAGCTAGGCTCAGAGAGCGAATGACCTGTTTGCTGTTCCAGCCAATCCTTTGCGATGCTGGGACTTGTAGCAGGCATCTGGGCTGCTCACGGCGGACTCATAGGAAAGGGAAATCCTTTTCAGCTCCAGGCTTGTTAGGTTTGGGAGGTCTCACTTGAAGTCCCCACTTAAATCCCTACAGTAAGAGCGGGGAAAAGAGGGGTGATTCCAAAGCTGTTGGACCCCAGTTCCTTGCTGGTCTTCCCTCCCCACTGTGCAGAGTTCTGTGAGCTCTGGCAGTGGGAAAAGCTCTGTTGCAAACAGGGCTGTGTGGTCTTCACACCAGCCTAGCTCTCTATCCTTCTGGGCTCCTCATGTTTGTGTAACCTGGGGCACCCTGGCAGCTCAAGACACTGACATCCTTCTCTTCTCCTGGGATGCAGGCCTGTGGCATTTCTGAGACTTGATTTTTCACAGTCCTAGTGAGTGAAGTCGCTCAGTCGTGTCTGACTCTGCGACCCCATGGACTGTAGCCTACCAGGCTTCTCCGTCCATGGGATTCTCCAGGCAAGAATACTGGAGTGGGTTACCATTTCCTTCTCCAGGGGATCCTCCCGACCCAGGGATCGAACCCGGGTCTCCCGCATTGGAGGCAGATGCTTTAACCTCTGAGCCACCAGGGAAGCTCTTCACAGTCCTAGGGAGCCGTCAACTCAGCCCCCCATCACTCTAGTCTTCTGTCCCAGCATACGGGTGTTGCTGCTGAGCCTGTCCCCAGGGCCCATCTAAACCCCAAGACACGAAGATAGTTATTAGAGAAATGATATTCCTTCTGAAATCACTTCCTGCTGGTCTGGTGAGCACTTGCATACACAGTGTGTCAAAGACCAGGTGTTAGGCCTATTAACTTTCCATAAGTTACGTGGTGGGGATTTGCCCCAGAGGACCTCGGAGAGACGTCAGAATTGACCAAGATGATGTTCTCACTTGCTAGCTGGGTTTTACTTCACGTGCAGAAAATTCAAGCTGCATAGTGAGGTCAGTGCCCTCCGCAGGGGCTTGGAACCTGGGGCCGCCCTTGTCCTCTAAAGGTGATTCCTTGCATTGTTCCTCTGTATACCATCTGCTTGGACATGATGCGTGTTGGAGCATGCCCCAGGCCTGCAGTCGGCCATGCCCAGGGCTGATCCTTCCACTTTACTGACCTCTTATTGTTGCCTCTGTTCACTGTGCCACAGCCACACTGCCCTCCTGTCTTTGCATTAGCACGTCAAGTTGCCTTGCTCCAGGTCCCCTGCACAGGTGGTCTCTTGGCCTAGAGCCCATATCCCCAGCCCAGAGCTGACCGTGACAGCTCCTCTCTCCAGGGTTTTTTACCTTGCCTTATTGCCTTCCCCACACTTATCACTCCTGGAAATGGTCTTGTTTATGTGTTCTTTCCTGCTCTCCAGCTCATCCCCTTTACCTGAGAGCCCCCTTTTGTACCACCAGAGTATGGCCTGCCGCGCAGCTACCTGTAAATATGTGTAGTTACCATGGGGGCAGGTGACTGGACCTCTCTAATTCTCTGTTTCTTCATCTGTGCAGTGGCGTAATTAGTCAGGAGGGTTACACTAAGAGAGATACACCCGACTTCCCAGGTGGTGCGGTGGATAAGAATCTGCCCACCAGTGCAGGGGACACGGGTTCAGTCCCTGGTCCAAGAAGATTGCACACATACCACAGAGCAACTAAGCTTGTGCGCCATGACCACTGAGCCTGCGCACCCTGGAGCCCATGCTCCGCAACAAGAGAAGCCACTGCAATGAGAAGCCCATGCACGGCAGCAAAGAGTAGCCCCCGCTGGCCACAACTAGGGAAAGCCCGAGCAAAGCATTATCTTACAATAAATTATTGATTATAAATAAGCACAACCAAGAATGAATAAATTTAAAAAACTTTTTAAAAAGAGCTATACTATACACACGTGGCAAAGCTCAGGCACATCACAAATGATGGGTCACTAATAATTCTCTTGAGATCCTTGAGAGGAGAGAGCAAGTCTGTGTCGTCATGCAAGAGAGTGCCTGGAACCTACCAGTAAACATTGACCGAATCAGCGGGAAGCTGACCATTATTGGTAAGGCTGCTGTTTCTTTGCTTACAACTCGGCCCTTTGTGGGCCCATGTCTTGGCTGTTAGGAAATTGATGTGTCTGGGAGATTCATGCCAGGCCTCTTACAGGTCCTGATTCTTGGACTCAGGCAGTAAGAAGCTTGATATAATACTCCAGGAAGCTTTTCCAGGATAGGATAGATGGGGTGATGGTCATCAAAGGAGTTAAGACCATGGACCCTGAAGTCTAACTGCCTTGGATTCAAATCTAGCTGTGCTGTGCTTGGTTGTTTAGTTGTGTCTGACTCTTTGTGACCCCATGGACTGTAGCCCGCCAGGCTCCTCTGTCCATGGGGATTCTCCAGGCAAGAATACAGGAGTGGGTTGCCATGCCTTCCTCAGGGGATCTGCCCAAGCCAGGGATCAAACCCAGGTCTCCCACATCACAGGTGGATTATTTACTGTCTGAGCCACCAGGGAAGCCCATGAATACTGGAGTGGGTAGCCTATCCCTTCTCCAGGGGATCTTCCAGATCCAGAAATCGAGCTGAAGTCTCTTGGTAAAGAATTGCAGGCGAATTCTATACCAGCTGAGCTGTCAGGGAATCCCTTAAATCTAGCTTCACTGCTTATTAGCTGTGTGATCTTGGGCAGGTTACTTAACCTGTTGTGCCTCAGTCCCTTTGTCACAGGCTGGTCATGAAGATCTGTTTACTCTAAGTGGGGCTCTTAGAGTGGTGCCTGGCACTTAGTAAGTGCTATGTTAAGTCTGTTATCATTATTATCCCCCTGTTTTCTCTGCTTCACTGTGTTGTGTCTTCACTCATGTACATGTTCACTGAGCACCTACAATGCATTAAGAACTGTGCAGGGTACCAAGGAATCAAAGGTGAACCAGTATCCTGACCCCTGTCCTCAAGGTGCTTCCAGTCAGGCGGGAGAATAGATGATGGCAGAGGCGTAGATAGATGCCAGGGGAGGATGGACCTAAGAAGAATGATTTGGCTCAGCTGTGCCCCGTCCTGTTGGGAAAAATAGATTCCTGTCTTGGGGCACTCACACCTGCCCTGCTGAATATCTTTCTGACCCTCTCCTGGGGCTAGAATCATCCTGACTTCCCAGGGCTGGCAGGGGCTGTAGAGACCCATATCTCTTTCTTCTCCTGCCCAATCCCACTGCAGTTCCTTTAGGAAGGGCTGCCCCCTCTTCAGCCACAGGGAACACAGAGTCAGTTTCTTGATGCTGGTGGTGGGCCATCCTGTCCCCTTCCAGCCTCAAGAGTCCCCCGGGTTGTCGCTGTCAGCAAGGATAGAAGACCACAGCTGTCGGGGAGCAGGGTTGGATGGATGCTGCCACACAGATGTGTATACCTAAGGAACCCCAAACCCTGGGTCAGCTCCTGGGCTGCGCTTCAGGTGATTCGCCCTGTCTGGCGTGTTCTGAGGAGGGGATGGTTGCGAGCTAGAGCAGGGAGGCTCTTTACACACCTGTGCACTCGTGACAAATGCTCCAGGGTGGACAACTTGCCACCCAGCCTTGCACACAATGCAGGGGCCTCCTCTGAGCAGGCACGTGAACACACGCCGGGACCCCTGCTCTGTACCACAGCTCTGGTTCCTTGGTTGACCGTGACCTTGGGCAGATCACATCTCTCTCTCGCGGCTGTCTCCTCTACTGCAAAATGGGGACAATGAAAGTAAAGTGCTTTCTTCACATAGGAGAAGACGGCTGTGGGGATCAGGTGAGATGATGCATTAGAACGTGCAGTATGGGCTCGGCTTTGTTATCACATATTATGCAGGTGTCATTTACTATTGTCATCATTTTCCAGGGACATTTAGGTCATGACTACAGCCCATCCCACACAGAAGCAGGATCTCATGTAAGAAAGATCCTTTCATTTTCCTGTCTGACACACCATTGTCTGCATTTCCATTCCTGGGGAGTTGTTGTAGTTGCGTTGAGGAGAGGCCCCCAAGTTCCACAGGCCCTGGACACCTGGAATTGCAGCTGCAACGGAAGGGAGCTAGGCACTCTCTCTCCTCCTCCCTCAGGGACTGGGTTGTCCTCACACTGAGGCTTGTTCTCCTGGATACACACTTGTGTTCCTTGCTAGCCCTGGCTTCTCCGTACTTCTACGGGCATGTGGCCCAGGGTCCTGCTTACCCAGCCTCAGATCTGCCTTGTGGCCTGCAGCTCACTGTCTTTGCCCAACCAGTGTGGTCTCTCAGTGTTCCGCGGATCTCAGAGACAGCAGTGAGTGGTGGCTTGGAGCAGGATCTTAGTTGCCTGTCCAGGACGTGGGTTGCCTGGATGAGAGGGCTTCCCAGGTGGCCTTAGTGGTAAAGAAGCCACCTGCCAGTGCAGGAGACATAAGAGATATGGGTTCGATCCTTGGGTTGGGAAGATCCTCTGGAAGAGGGCATGGCAATCCACTCCAGTATTCCTTCCTAAAGAATCCCATGGACAGAGGAGCCTGGTGGGCTACAGTCCATGGGATCACAAGGAGTCAGACACAACTGAAGTGACTTAGCACACACACACACCGCCTGGATGAAAACCAGGAGTCCTAGCTACTAGTTCACTAGGGGCTAGAAGTGAAAGTGAAAGTGTTAGTCACTCAATTGTGTCTGACTCTTTGTGACCCCATGGACCATAGCCCACCAGGCTCCTTACCGACTGAGCCACCAGAGACTAGAAGCAAAATGGCCCTGACTCTTGCCCCCCGGTTTGAAAGCAAAATGTTTCAAGGAGGCAAAAACTATAAAAACAGGTATACAGTTTGTTATTAGAGACACGGTGGAACAAGTGGGAGAGCACACAGAGAAGCAGTTTGCTTATTTAAAAGAGAAAGCAGAAGTACACACTGGGAGAGAAAGGGTATGGGCGGCCTCTCTAATGAGGAGGACTGCAGTGAAGAGGTGATTTAAATCACTTACATACGACAGACTTTGCTGTCTTCATTGACCTTGGACAAGTACCTCGTTTCTTTTTTTACACCTGACCTTCCCTGGGACCCTCCCTAATACATGCATGCAAATTTTTACTAAGATAGATCCCACCCCCGAGGCGGTGGGGGTATGTCCACACTTATTATGGGGTGGTGCCCCCTCCCTTTTTGATCTCCAAGGAGCCTTCCTGCACATGTGCTGACAGGGAAGTTTTCCTTGACCTCAGAAGTGGTCATCTTACCTCTTCACTTTAGCAGAACCCCAGTTTATCCTTGGGGTGTCTGGGGAAAAACAAAGCTTCAGTTTTACCCCACTTGACAAACACTAGTTGTCCAGCCCAAGAGCCCATTTGTCTCCTACCTTACTACCTTCCGTGAGAGCCTCAAATTGACCCAGCTCATCCCCCTGAGCCTGACCACAGAGGTCAAAGGTCACTAGCTAGCACTTAGATGGGCTGCCTTGGGCTCAGTGCCCACCCTGGACTGTGGCAAAGCACCCAGAGTCATGGGGCACAGGTTACATAGGTTAGGGCAGCAGGGGCTACGGGGATGAGGTGGGCAGTGGGTCTCTTAAAAACGAGGTGGACAAGGGCACTCTCTTGGAGTGGTATTGATGTTATATTTCTTGGTAAGGGATTTGAATGAACAGGTGTATGCATTTATCACAATTTATCTAAGTTATGCCTAAGATTTGTGGATTTTTCATCTGCACCCAAAACCTTAAATTTATTTTGAACTTTAGTTAATAATATGCATGCTGAAGTGTTGAGAGGGTGGAGTAAACTAAGGTCTACAGCTTTGTTTGAAATATATTAAAAAGTTAAGGAGGATTGATTGACAAATGAAAGGATAGATGGAGGGCTAGGCATAAACAACTATAGCAAAATGTTGTAGAATCGAGCTGAATGTTCACTATATAATTCCCTGAGTGTTATATAATTCCTTCAACTTCTCAGTATGTTTGAAAAATTTTACAATAAAATGCAAGTCTTAATAAAAAAAAGAAAGGGTATGCGAGCGGGCAGGCTCTGCCTGGCATAATTTTTTCTCTCCAGTCAGAGACACAGGAGACCAGTGCCCCGGGGCTGCTACAGAATGCTGAGCATCTCTTATCCAGCCCCTAACTCTTGTCAAAAGCTGAAATGAACTAATGAATAATTGAGAGTCTCCAGGATGTGTGAGTCGCTCACTACTCCTGGTTTTGAGATCAAGTCCCCGTATCAAGCCAGGTCCCCAGGAAGGGGCATACCTGGCCAGGATTTGTGATCTTGCTCACTGTTGATCTTTGTAGAATTATAACTGCGCCTGGTGGCTTAGTGGTAAAGAATCTGTCTGCTACTGCAGGAGAAGCGGGTTTGATTGCTGGGTCCAGAAGATCCCCTGGAGAAGGAAAGGGCTACCCACTCCAGTATTCTTGCCTGGAGAATCCCATGGACAGAGGAGCCTGGCAGGCTACAATCCATGCGGTGGCAAAGAGTCGGACACGAGTTAGCGACTAAACAGCAACAATCCCACCCTCACTTTTATAGAGCCCCTTTTGGCATCTTTGGTACCGTCAGCACTGGCATCATTGTATTTCCACTGTGGGAGACTCCCCAAGGTAAAATCCCCGCAGGTGTGCTTGCTCTTGTAGGCCCAGCTCAGCAGGCCTCTCCTAGCTGCTCAGTACATGTTTACTGGTTAAATGCAAGACTGAGTGGATTGCAGAATTCAGTGAAGGAAAGAAGTGTCTCCTGACTGGGGGGTAAGCTTTCTTTAAGCAAACTGAGAATGAAGCAGTGCACAGTACTTCCCTTTCGTTTCGGCTAGAAATTTAGCATAGTAGTGACAACTGTTCCCGAACCAGGAGCAGGAAAGTGACTTGCTTCCTCCCTTTTACAGCCCCTGAGTTTTTGTTTTCCTGTGTCTAGTGCTATAGGGAATACATAATAAATAAATGAATAAAATCAAGTCCAATTCTTTCATTTTGCTGTCGAGGGAAACAACTCAGAGAGGTGAAGTGACCTGTCTGAAGGCAAACAGCAATCTACTGGGTGGCAGAGCCGACACAGACCCGGCCTTTTCTGCTGCCACAGTTCTTTCTCTTGGATCACACTGCCTCTTGTGTTCGGACTGAGGCGAAACTATAGCTTGGAAATGATGCAACTCTAAGTGAGATATACTAACTGAAAATCCTAATTGTAGGGTCCAAATCCAGTAGAAAATTCTCCACTTGATCCTCTTCTTGGTTGTTGTTGTTCAGTCACTAAGTTGTGTCCGACTCTTTGCGACCCCATGGACTGTAGCATGCCAGGCCTCCCTGTCCGTCACCATCTC